>NC_134037.1:1209046-1511308 GCF_965140245.1 Athene noctua
TTTGAGCTCCTCCCCTCGGGCAGCCATTTTGAGCTCCTCCCCTGGAGCAGCTCGCTGCCGTCGGTCGAGGACTCTCCCCTGGGGTCGGGACGTCGCCCAAGGAAGCTCCTCCAGGTGATCTGGGTCGGGGCGCTGCCCTGAGCAGGTCCTCGAGGTGGAGAGCCCTCGCTTGTCAGGTGAGTGATCAAGCGTTTGGGGTGGCCGTTAAACCCCACAGAGTTCTTTGTTCTGCGTTCTGGGGTGCCGTTGAACCCTGGAAAGCTGTTCTGTTCTCCGCGCACAGACATTCGAACCTGCAATTTACGGAGAGCTAGTTTCCTGCGCTCGTCGTAATTTGTCATTATTTTGGTGGGGGGCTGTCTAATTGAGAGCAGCCGTAAGGCCCGCGCTCCTCCCGCTGAGGCCGCCGCGGGCTCAACCCGAACCCCCCCACTCCTCACCCCGGGGAAGGCCCTTCCCCCGGCGCGGGGAGCAGCACGAGGTCGGGGCCGCCGGGCTCCGGCTGCGCGTTCACCCCCCGGCGGCCGGGCTCGAGCGGGCTGTCGGAGAAGCCCCGATCGCTGCCGCCCGTGTGTGCGGGCGGCACCAGGCGGCGGCGCGGCCCGGCCCGGCGGCGCAGAGGACACGGGGCCCCGCGGCCGCCGTTTGCCCGGCGCCGCCGTTTGCCCGGCGCCGCCGTTTGCCCGGCGCCGCCGTTTGCCCGGCGCCGCCGTTTGCCCGGCGCCGCCGTTTGCCCGGCGCCGCCGTTTGCCCGGCGCCGCCGTTTGCCCGGCGCCGCCGTTTGCCCGGCGCCGCCGTTTGCCCGGCGCCGCCGGGGCCGGTCCGGCCGCGCCGCGCATGCGCTGTGTCTGCGGGGCCGCGTGAGGCGGGGAGCCGGCGCGGAGGCGGCTCGGCGGGGCCCGGCCCCGGCCCTCAGCCCCCGCGGCCCCGACCCCGGCGCCGAGGAGCGCGTCGCCGCCCGCCGCCCTCGCGTCGCCGCCCTCCTCGATGCCGAGCCCCGGCGAGAAGCGGCGCTCGTCCCCGGTGCCCCGGCTGCGTGGGCCTGACCCCCAGCCGCCCCCGCCGCCCAGATCGGAGCCGGGTCCAGGCCCCTCCCTGCCCCGGACCGGCACCAAGTCCCTCACCTTCTCCCCACAGCCCGGTTCAGGTCACAGATGATCTCCCCTCCCCAGAACGGTGCCGGGCTTGATGCCCCCACCCCCAGGCCGGGGCCGGTTCCACATCCTGCGCCCCGAGCTGGCAGCCAGTCCTGACCCGGGCCAGCACAGGCTCAGAGACCGACTCCAGGTGTCAGAATATCCCCTGTCCCACAACGGCACTGGGGCCAGGACCCCTACCAAAAACTGGCGGGGGGCAGCCACCCGATGTGGCCTTGCCAGCCTTCACGGGACCCGGGATCTCTCCCCAAACTGGCCTTGGCGCTCCCCTGAATCCCAAGCCAGAGACGCTCCCCGTTCTCTGCCAGATATTAGGAGCACGGGGACCTCCCGATGTCTGCTCATCCCAAAGGCAAGGACATCCCCGCCCTGTCCGAGGCACAGCACTGAGGCAGCAATACCCCCTTCCCCAAGAGATTCCCCTGCCATGGACCCGCTGCCCCCCTGGACAAAATCTGCATCAGACTAGTGGCATCCTGGAGCAGGCTGCTGTTCCCAGACCTGGGGCTCACCAGCCATGGCACACACCTTTCCCCGAAGCAGGACTGAAGTGGGGGCCTCTCCCAAGCCTTAGAGGCCCCTCCAGCCTGGGGGATATTGGGCCATGGGATCAGTGCCAATGCTGGAATGGCTCCGGACAGAAGCTGGCTGTCTTCATGGCCAAGCCGGGGTCCCCCCCAGCCACCTAAGGGCTGCCCCCTGACAGCCTCTGCCCCATGCCTGCCCCATCCCCACCTGGAAAGCAAACAGAGGCTGAGCCTCCCCAGCCTTGTGCTGAAGCAGTAACTAGCCTTGGGCTGCAGTCCCAGATGTAGAAAAAGAAGCCTGGACGCTGTTTTCCCTCTGGGCGGCTGTCCCCACCTTTCCTGCCTCCTTTCTGCATCTGCAGGGACCTGCTGGCCTGGGACTAAGCCTGCTGAGGGGAAGAGAGAGCAGAGTGTGCTGCGCTGAACCATGCAGTCTGGGTTGGGATGCCGGATTCAAGGGCATCCCCGAGCATGATGTGGTGTAAAATGTTCAGTCTTATTCCCTCTTCTGCCCCAGGGAGGCCCTTGGAGAAGATGTGGAGCCAAAAGTGCCTGAGGAGGAGGAGGAGGAGGAGGAAGAGCAGAGGAAGAGCCACAAGCACATTGAGGAGTGCAGGCAGGTGTGGCGGTAGGAGGGGAAGATCCTCTTGGGTCCCTGATACTTGGCTTTACCCTTCTTTTAGCTTTGTACAGTGCTTAGTGTCACACAGCAGCATTTATGTGAGAAGCAGCAGGGACAGGAACTCCTCAGGACTGGGTGGTGGGGGATTTGGGGGCTGGATCCTAGGGGTAGGATTTCCCGTGGATTGTAAGGGCGTAGGAGTGACGCCAAGCATCCAAACCAAAACCCCGCCGTGCCTAACCGCATCTGCACGCACGGGGGAAGTGAGAGAGGGGGGTGCTCTGAGCGTGTTCCTCTTGGCGCTGATGGCCTGCGGGGCTTTCCAGGAGAGGGAGGCCCGCGGGTGCTCATCGATCCTGCCGTAGCAGGAAGACAGAGCTTAGGGCTCCACACAGGCACCTCAGCATGGGGACAGGAGCCAGACCCTGGGCAGGCAGGGTTCCTGCAGCATCCCTCCCTCCAGAACGCAGGTCTTTGGGTGTGAAATGTGTGCCGCTTCCTTCACAGAGGCTGGCCAAGCTGCTCTTTGATGGCACGCAGATGGTGACAAATACCCGGGTGGCCGCTGACTTGAGGGAAACACAGAGGAGGGCAGAGGAGGCAGAGCTGAAGCTGCAGAGGTAAGAGACTGCACCGCGGGTCGGCGCTGCTGGGAAGGATGTTGGTGCAGCTTTCTGAGGACATCCTAATGCTGGTCATCCAGAAACACTTGGCAGTTAGGGCTGTGCTGTTCAGAAGGAAAATCTAGGCACCTCCAGGTCCCACCTGCTGTCACGTCCTGCTCCGAAGAGGGAGACAAGTGACGTAGATTCATAAATCCCCAACGGAGCAGAGATTGGTGAGACAAGTCTCAAAGTGCAGACATAAACATTTCTTCATTTCCCACAGTGTGTTGACTGGATACACAATAACTGACTAAGTGAAGAACAAATTATGGCAAGGGATATGATACGCCTTGCGTCCCTTAATGATAACAAGGGGGAAAAGAGAAGAAGAGAGAGAGAGATGGGAAGAGAGGGAGAGAGATCACCAGTCCAGGTTCCTGCGCTGGTTCTGCCAAGGAGGGTTCAGGGATGCATCCACCTGCTTCACTTCACTTCTTCACTTGCTCATCACCGTTATCCTTGCCCCCCCCCCCCCATTTATACACGCTTTCCTCGGGTCCTTCCCCCAGATTGATCTACATATCACGTGTCATAGGTGTGGGGAGGGGCAAGGCGCTTCCTGGGGTGCTGTAATTAGCATGATCTCGTTAGTCTTTATTAGCATATTCAGGGATGTCAACTTTAATACACGTTTTGTGGATAATGAAGCAAAGATCGCTCACGGGACAGATGCCCCTTGAAACTGTCACCGAAATCCGGGATAAAAATAACTTCTCGACTCCAGTGTGATGCAGATAAGCAGACACTTCTTTACTGACGGCCGGACGTGTAGGGGAGCGCTCTCACCAACAACACGTGCCAGGCACCAGAATCACACACCTTATCTAGAACTTACTCATCCATATTCATTAAGTCTTCATACGTAAGCATACAACTTCCAGGAAATCATTCACATATTCTCCTCCTATTTCCGATTCTGCGCAGTAGAGGTTAGAAATGTCTAGAAATGGCTCTGGGTGTAATGGGAGCAGGTGGTCCGTGAGCCGGGGGTCGCCATCTCCCCCTGCCGGAATTACCTTTTGCTTAAGGACACGGTTTTCTTGGCAGGTACCTGCCAGCTGTTACGGTCACTGCCCTCAGTTCCCGTTCATCCTGGACCTTGACAGCTACTTGCATTCTTCTAGTCCTGTACATGTATTATAAATCAGGTTACAAATCACCTCGTGTTTCGTTACCTGGGTTCTAACCGTTCCTACTAAACAGTTGTGACCAGTCCCTTCAGCCTTGGTACGGGGCTGTACAGGGGATTTTAGAGGAGCAGTCAGTTGCTAGATTCAAACTACAATAAATGTAAAATGATTTTTACTAAAATATCCCTTAATTCTATACTTATATTAAAATCAAACACAATTTAATTTCAGTTGATAATAAAATCAGTAACATTTCCCCCCTTTGAAGGTGTTGAAAATCATTTCAATACTTTCACACTTTTATTCATTTTCATCTTTGAGGCCAAAGTTTGTCTTGCCAGATGATGGTGGTGGCGCGCTGTAGCCTGGTGGCATAGTGGGTACTTCTCTCATCATTCTACGATATATTGCAGCCTATTAGTAAACTGTATGTTACCAACATAATCATCAACAGGACAGTTCATAGCAAAAACAGAATTTTGATTAAGGATTTCAGCCAAGAGCTCAAATTCTATCCTAATCCACTAAAAATGTTTCCTAGCCGATCTTCTGACATATCTTCTCGAATGGTTTCTGTTTCTTTTCCGATTTTGCCTCACAGATCTAAATCCTGTTCTCCATCCTGTGTAACATTCGGGATATGAATGCAGCAATGGTCCAATCTGTCTTTGCGATATCCACACACTCCATGCTCTTTCAACAGAAGCATGTCTAGTGCCATCCTGTTCTGAAGTGTCATTCTAGAAGTTACCTGTAATTGGATGTTTAATTCTTGAAATCCTTTTCTTGTAACATCGGCCAATTTTTCTCCTTGTCCTGTTAAGTGATAAAGCCATTCTCTATTCCTGTAGGACGCTATTGGGTTCAAACAGACTCTAAAGCCCAGCCAATTTTTACTCCTGTTGTTGGTTCATTCCAAGCGTCATCATCCGTTTCAGACCTTTTGATTCGATGTAATTTTAAATTTTCCAGGGATCCCTTGAGTGGTGATTTCTTCCCAATCGGACACAGTGTTGGCAGGCCTAAAGTAATTTGTTTCACCTTACCATCTACCGGTAAGTGGGTTGTCCGGGTGCCATCACTTAATGCCCAAACTAAATGCCCTGGGCTCTGAATGGCAGATTTCTTACAACTAGAGGAGTATCCTCTTCTGGGTGTAAAGAGACTAGTCATGGTGAGGTTATTATGAACACCTCGACAATAACAGCCAAACTTTAAAGCAGCTGCCAAATGAGGAATTCTTTGAATTATTAAGTCTGCATTGCTGCAATCATTCACCCTTTCACATTTCTACCATGGTACTACATGTCCCTTTCCTTGTCGGGTAGTGCCTTTGTCTACTGTCGGGGGAAGGATTGCAAACACGCCTTTAATCCAGGTACTGTCCCAAGTTTTTAATTTTAATCTACCCGTTTGAACTCTTTTCCTGGTTACTGGATTGTTTTTCAAACATACGTCACATTTTGCAGTTATTAATTTAGCCATGTCTATCATCTTGACAGATAAAACTTGTTTTTGTAAAGAAGTTACTAAAGCTTCTGCTCCCTAATGACATTCTTGAGGTTTGGTTTGCATTCTTTCTTTTATTAACAAAGGTGGAACTACTGCTCGTCTGTGAGGGGTTACTGTTTTGGAGGGAATTAATGCCATTTGAAATATTCGTTCTCTTGCTGTCCGGTCGGCCAAATTACTTCTAGCAATTTCTTTTGTGTTCCTAATTAGGTGTGCTTTACAGTGCATGATTGCTACCTGATTTGGTTTTTGAACTGCTTGTAATAATTGTCAAATGTAATTTTGATGCATAATATTTGATCCCTGAGAGGACAGTAATTTTTTTTTTTTCCACAAAGCTCCATGGACATGTACCACCCCAAGAGCATACTTTGAGTCTGTCCAGGTATTTACTTTCTTCGTTTCCCTTAGTTCTAAGGTTCGAATCAAAGCAATGAGTTCTGATCTCTAAGCTGATGTGGCACTCGTCAGTGCCTTTGCCTCTCTAACTGTGGTGTCTGTTGTTACCGCATGCCCAGCGTATCGAACTCCTTGCTCCATAAAGCTGCTGCCATCTGTGTACAATTCCCAGTCTGGTTGCTCCAAGGGTACATCCTTCAGATCTTCTCGACTGGAATAAACATACTCGATAGCAGCCAAGCAGTCCTGCTCCAGTGGCTCTTCTTCCTGTGTGGAACTTAAAAACACTGCAGGATTTACCAGGTTAGTTGTTTTTAGACTCACACCATCTTGTTCAGCCAGTACTACCTGGTACTTCATCATTCAGCTCAGAGACAGCCAATGTCCCCCCTTCTGTTCTAAACCAGTTATCACCGTCTGTGGGACACAGACTGTTATTGTGCTTCCCAAAGTTAATTTCTGAGCTGCCTGTGTGAGCATCACTGTTGCAGCCACAGCTCGAAGGCAGTTTGGGCACCCTTTGCTCCCCGTGTCCAGTTGTTTAGAGAAGTATCCGACAGGTCGTTTCCAGCTTCCCGTCTTCTGAGTCAGCACACCCAGTGCCAGGCGTTGTCTTTCGTGAGCCAACAGCTCACAGCCTTTGGTGATGTCCAGAAGTCCTAAGGCAGGCGCAGGCATTAAAGCGGTTCAGTTCTGTGACAGCCCGTTGTTGCTGTGGGCCCCATGTCGAAGGAGAGTTCTTCGGGCCTCATGTAGCAGTTTAGCTGTCAGACCATAACTCATGATCCAGAGGCGGCACCACCCTGTCATTCCTAAGAATGCTCTGAGTTCATGAATATTTTCGGGCTCACATGGCTTCTCAGTGTTCTGTTCCTAATTGCCGCTGCCCTTCTGAAATCTCAAAGTCCAAATATATCACAGTCTGACAAGCTATTTGGGCGCTTTTTTTTTTTTTTTTCCCCCCTGGCTACCTTGTACCCATTCGGTGCCAGAAAATTAAAAAGATCTATTGTTACCTGTATGTAGGTAAATCTTTTTTTTTTCTGTAGCAATCAGTGTGTCATCCACATATTGTAAAAGCAAATGTCCAGGTGTTGGTTTGTCCTGTTTCCGTGTTTCAAGCTCTTTTGCCAGCTGATTTCCAAAAATTATCGGGCTATTTCTAAATCCTTGGGGTAGTCTTGTCCATGTCAGCTGCATCTTTGTCCTGTTTGTGGATTTTCCCACTCGAAAGCAAACAATTTTCTGTTTTCCTTCTCCAAGGCATACAAAAGAAAGCATCTTTTAAATCCAGCACTGTAAACCACTGATAAGTCTCCTTTAAAGCTGTTAACAGCGTGCAAGGATTTGCTGCTGCAGGATATATACCCTTAACTATGTGATTCACTGCTCTGAAGTCTTGCACTAACCTATATTCACCCGACGGTTTTCTGACTGGTAGAATGAGAGTTTTATCCTCAGATTCACACTCCCCCAAGAGTTTATATTTCAAAAATTATCCATCAGTTTCTTTCTTATATCTGGTACCGATTGTTCTATAAAAATCCAAGCCAATTATATCTGAGCTGCCTCAGTTTCTACTTTCAAATCAGTATTTATTCTTTCTGGCAGCTTCTTTTAGTCTTCCCAGAAACGCTGAGGGAGATTCATTCTTATCTTGTCTCACCTCATACAATTTAGACCAGTTCAGAAACCTAGGCATGGCGTGTTTAACTCCATGTAAAACCCATTTCTGATACCGACTCAGTCTTTCTCTGTGCTCCACATTATTTGGATCCCCACTGCGGATCCCCAGACAGAAAGTTCTGCTCTAATATTCCACCTGCTGTCCCACTCAATACAGTCACTTCTGCCTGTGCTTTGCCAGCCTCCAATACCATCTGTTTTTTTCTGTATCATCTAACACATTAGCTAAAATCACCTGTAAATCACTCCAGTCCGGGTTCTGTGTTCTGATGATAGTATCTGCCACTCTGCCTGTTCTCTCCGGATCCTCTCTGTACACTCCTGCTGCCTGCTTCCAAGCCATCGAATCCGTCACTGAAAAGGCACTTTCACATACACCGGCCCATCGTTGCCAGCTCCCTGCCGCAGGGGAGCTATTGTTTGTACCTGCTGCCGAGTTCTTTCGAGATGCAGGGGTATGAATTACAACCTCAGACGGCCCTTCATCCACATCCTCTAGTCCGCTACTCTCAGGTTCCTCTACCTGTTCTCTATATTCTCGCCCCCGATGCCGTTCTCCCTGTGGAGGGGATATATCTAATTCTGGCCCTCCATCCTTTTCAGTAGAAGCAATTCTTTCCTTCAAACAATCTTTTCAAGTTCACATGTTGAACAACACTTTTTCACCTTTTTATCGTCAAAAGTTATAGCCATTACTAAATTATCCCTACTAATCAGCTTACATTCTTTCTGCCAATCCTTCCTTTGTCTTAAATAGGAAAAAAAAAAAATCAACATACGGCACTTCATTTCCCTTCTCTTCTACAAAACAGCATTAACTGCAGAATGGTATTATAATGCAGTGTCCCATTCACGAGCCATTTTCCCTGATCACCCAGAGTATACAGAGGCCACCAGCGATTACAATATTCAGTCATCTGACTTTTCCTCAAATCATCATGTACCTCTCCCCAGTGTGCTAACAAACATCCTAACGGAGAAGTTTTCAGAACTTTGTCATTTGCAGCCAGATTACACATCCTTTTGCTTTTAAACAAACGAGTCAGCGTAGATGCCATGGTTCAGTTACTTTGTTAACACAATATACAATCGATCACTCGCTCAAGCCTATCGCTTCGTCCTTCTCCGGCTGCACCCCGCGCGGGATAACAGAACCGCGGATCCGAACCCCACACCCGCTTCGTGCTCAGTTGCACGTCTCACGCTCACAAACACGCTCACACCTTTCTACAGTTACTACGACAAACAAAGGTATATAACACAATACAACACAATTCTTAATTACCGTACAATATTCAATTGACGAAACAACCAGTACCACAACTGAGTGCATAAAAACTTTTAACTTCCAATTAAATGCACTCCTTCTGAGAACTCTACAGCATATAGGGTCTCTTGTTTCCAGATCCAGCTGTCCAACCCTGCAATAGCTTTCGCTTGTGTCTTACGGGCAGAGGCCTCGGCTTCCAATACACGAGGATCCTCTAGCCCAACCCTGCGCAGCTTTCGCCGCGTCTGACAGGCAGGCTTGTACAGTGGGACTCTAACCCGCTCCTACTGGTGGGACTCTAACCCACTTATCCCAGTACAAAAGAGAAGTGTCTTACCAAAATCCAGGGGACGTCGCGGAGAGCCGCATGGATCGGGGATCGATGGGTGTCCCCGAGAAATCCTCGGTGCCGGCTGGAACCGATCAGGTCCCCGACTCCTCCGGTCTCTCAGCGAGGTCCCATCTGGGGTGCCAGAAACTGTCCCCGAAATCCGGGATGAAGATAACTTACCGACTCCAATGTGATGCAGATAAGCAGACACTTCTTTACTGACGGCCGGACGTGTAGGGGAGCGCTCTCACCAACAACACGTGCCAGGCGCCAGAATCACACACCTTATCTAGAACTTACTCATCCATATTCATTAAGTCTTCATACATAAGCATACAACTTCCAAGAAATTATTAACTATTTAACTAATTTATTTAATTTATTTAACCAATAATTTAACTAATTTATTTAACTAATTTATTTAATTATTTTACTAAAATATCCCTTAATTCTATACTTATATTAAAATCAAACACAATTTAATTTCAGTTGATAATAAAATCAGTAACAAAACTTTACAGGATGCCCCAGCGCAGAACCGTCCTGTCTCCTCAGGGCTCCCTCCTCCAGCCGCATCCTGTGCTGTCCAGGCGAGTTTTCTCCCACGAGTCACACAAGAGATGAGCAAGTGCTGACCTCGAGCACCAAGCCTGCGTTATCCAGACTCCACAGTACCCACCCCGTGTCTGTAGTTTTGTTACTTGGGAGTGCTGGAGACATTTCTTGGAAAGGCTCGGAGGGCCCCTGCCCCCCCCATCCCTTGTCTTTACCAAGTTTACCCTCCGGCTGCTTCTCTCAGTCCTTGTTTCGGGGGTTACAAGTCGTCTCCGACACCTGCCCCCGTGGGATCTTCACAGAGCTCTGCAGGTCAAGGCTGGCAGCTTCCCCAGGTGCCACTGCAGTACTACACACTGTCTGCTTTCTGATCTCCTCCTGCCCGTGCTCATTTGAGAGATGAGATACTCAGGTTTTTGCAGTGAGAGTGGTCAGGTGCTAGGGCAGGGTGTTGTAGAGACCTTCCTCCCTGGAGATACTCAGCACACGCCCGGAGAAGGCCCTGTGTGACCTGCTCTGATGTTGCAGTTAATCCTGCTGTGAGCGGGAGCCAGCGATTTCCCCAAACCGTTCCAGCCTCGGTTGTTGTCTGATCCACTCCGTGTGCCTCCCTGGGGGAAACCTGTCCTGCTTCACTGGAGGAGTCCCCAAGGGACCGGCTCCTTCCTTCAGCCCTGTCCCCAGGACTCAGACCAGCTAGCAAACAGAGTCCTTGCTCCTGCTGCCTTTGGAGGGCGCTGCAGGAACAGTTTATGGGAGGCTGGCTGTAGCAAGACCGGTGTCCCTTGCTCTGATGGTTTTCCAGTGGGAATTTCATGAAGGAACCAGGTGCTGTGTGCCAGTTCCACATCCTGCACCCCGAGCTGGCAGCCAGTCCTGACCCCAGCACAGGCTCAGAGACCGACTCCAGGTGTCAGAATTTCAGAAAAGAGGCAAAGACCCGACGTGTGCGGTCCCCCTGTTCCTGCAGTGGGTGCCCCGCAGCCCCCGGGCTCTGGAGGGGGCAGGAGGCAGGAGCAGGGTGCAGGCAGGCACAGTCCCTGCCTGCTCTGGCAGGAGCAGCTCTGGGCCAAGCAAACGTCCCCGTCGCGGTGCCTACGGACGCGGGGCCGGACAGAGGTGACCAAGCCCGGGGGAGCGCGGAGCCAGCATCAGGGGCAGACCCGGCAGAGGCGGGGGGTCAGCAAGGGACCCAAAGGGGAGGTTTGGCAAAGGGACGGGGGAGGGCGCTCATCAAGGGCTGGGTGGAAGAACCACGGCACCAGGGATGGAGGAAAGATATTTTAAGATATTTTATTTTTCAGGTGAATTCATTGCAGGGACTTCCCCAGCCCTACACCCCCAACTGCTCTCTCCAGGCTGCCCGCTGCAGTCAGGGATAGTTTTGCCTCAGGGGCTTGCGGGAGCACCTGCAGCAGCACTGCCGGTCCCGTTTCCACCAGGCGCTGACACGCCTGCAGAGCTGGGCACGGGACTCCCGCAGGGCACGGCCCCCCTTGCACAGCCCCCGGGCCGTCCAGGCACGCATCCTGCCCGTGGGCACCCGCTGCTGGGGACTGGGCTCCGCTGGGCTGCTCCCGCCCGGCGCCGCCCAGATGGTGCTGCCCATGGTCACGGGGGTGCTGCTGCCCGACATCATGGAGCTGCTCCAGCCCATTTCCAAGGATCCCGTGTTTGGAATCCTCTCGGTGTCCGTGTCTGGCGCAGGAAGCTGCACTCCATTGGCCTCAAGCCACATTGTGGTAAAGAGCGTCCACACGCGCTCCTGGTGACTGTCAGGGTCTGGCTCCACATCCCTGGGTCTGTGTGCCACTTCGCCCTCATCCCCAGAGACCTGCCCTTGACTGCTCCCTGCTGACCTCTCCAGTGGGGGGTCCTGGCCCAGGGCTGGTCCCAGATTCTCCACCAGCCCCGGATCATCCTTGGGGGTCTGGGCGGGTCCTGAGCGCTCTTGTGCCGCCAGATCTGCCGTGGCACCGGGGCAGGGCTCCGGGAAGGAGCAGACGGTGTCCGCAGAACTGGAGCTGCTCATCGGGAGGGAGCTCAGCGATGGTGACCACAGTAGCGGGCACAGGCGCTCTGTGCTCGGCAACGTCGCGCTGGCACTGCAGGGGAGGAGAGAGGGAGGTGAACCTGCTGCACCGCGGCCCCTCCGGCGGGACGGGCAGGGCTGCCCAGCGCGGGCAGGGCACGGGCTGAGGGTCTGGGGCAGGATCTGGGGCCTCCCCCAGCACTCACCATTTCTGCAGGGTCGGTTGTTTGCTCTTCTCCATCTCGGCGTCAGCTGTCCCATGCTTTGCCTTCTGCTTTGAACTCTGCAGGACACCAAGAGCTGGGTGAGACGGGAGCAGCTCCCAGGCCACATCACCCCCACAGCCCCTCACCCCACCCACCCCATCCCACTCCCCACCACAGCGCGGTGCAGCCGTCACATACCCAGAGCCACTGGGCAAACAACATGGTGCCGAGCACGAAGTACACCTCAGTGAACATCACTACGCACAGAATCTCGGCCAGGGTGAGCTCGCTGCCACACGCCATGGCTGCTGGCCCAGTGCTGCTGCGGCCTTTTATATTGGGGCAGGTGGGCAGAGCCCCTTTGTGAACTCACAAGGTGGCTGGAACCTCCCCCCTTTGTGACATCACATGCCGGGCAGATCCCCCTTTGTGACACCCAGCAGCCACTCCTGCCACCTCCTTGCCCCTGCGAGGAGGTGCTGGGGTGTCCCCTCAAAATCCCACAATCATCTGGGTTGGAAAATCCCTTGCAGCTCCCCCAGCCCAAGCATGACCCTCCCCCTGACCGTTCCCAACTCCCCAGATCCCTCAGCGCTGGCTCAGCCCGACTCTTCAACCCCTCCAGGGATCCCGGGGACTCCCCCCTGCCCTGGGCAGCCCATTCCAACGCCCAACAGCCCCTTCTGCACAGAAATCCTTCCTCAGAGCCAGCCTGACCCTGCCCTGGGCAGCTTGAGGCCATTCCCTCGGGGCCTGGCGCTGGGGCCTTGGCTCCAGAGACTCATCCCCCCTCTCTGCCCCCTCCTGGCAGGGAGTTGCAGAGGGCCAGGAGGTCTCCCCTCAGCCTCCTCTGCTCCAGACTGAACCCCCCCAGTGCCCCCAGCCGCTCCCCAGCAGACCTGTGCTCCAGACCCTGCCCCAGCTCCGTTGCCCTTCTCTGGCCACGCTCGAGTCATTCAATGGCCTTTTTGGGGTGAGGGGCCCAAAACTGAACCCAGGAATCGAGGGGCGGCCTCCCCAGTGCCGAGCCCAGGGCTCAGATCCCTTCCCTGGCCCTGCTGGCCACGCCAGTGCTGACACAAGCCAGGATGCCGTTGCCCTCCTTGGCCCCCTGTCACTGATTTGACACCAATCAGAATTATTACAATTAATAATGTTTGATTCCAGTATGAATACAGAAATATTTTAGTAGGGTTACATGTTTACATCTTGCATTTTGCACATCTAACCAGAAACCAATGCTACTGTGAATTCCTCTGTATAGCCCTGTACCAAGGCCAGAGAATTGGTCAGTAATCATTTACTAGGTACACCTAGATACTGCTTAGGGAATTAGATTTAGAATTGAAAATAATTCTGTTTGAAGTTGTTGGAGATGTCTAGACACAGAAGTAATTTATTACCTAGAATACATTGGATAATGCCTCAGAAGTACCACAACCTGAGAGTAATGAGAACTGGGGAGAATGAACTGTCACAGTTTACAGATCTCTGCCAAGGAACAGTGAAACTGGGTAATGGGTAATTCCGGCAGGGGGAGATCGCGACCACCGACTCATGGGCCACCGACCCAAATCACACCCCAGACTCATTTCTAGACATTTCTAAGCTTCAGTGCGCAGAATCGGAAGTAGGAGGGAAGTATGATGATGATTTCCAGGAGTTCTTGTGTTTAGGTATGAATACTTAATGAATATGTATGAATGAATAATATAGAAACTGTATAATTCTTGTGACTGGTGTGCGTTGTTGGTGAGAGCACGCACCCGCGCACCCGGCCGTCAATAAACAAGTGTCTGCTTATCTGCATCACATTGGAGTCGGTAAGTTATTTTTATCCCGGATTTCGTGGACACCCCTGGGCACACTCTGGCTCATTCTCAGCCCCCCCAGCCCCTCTCTGACCGGCAGCTCTCCAGCCACTCCTCCCCAGGCCTGTAGCCCTGCCGGGGGTTGTTGTGGCCCAAGGGCAGCCCCCGGCATTTGCCCTCAGTGAAACTCCCCCAGTGGGGCTCAGCCCCTCGCTCAGCCTGTCCAGGTCTCTCTGCAGCCTCCCTACCCTCGAGCAGACCAACACTCCCCCCCAACTGGGTGTCATCTGCAAACTGACTGCGGGGGCACTCGATCCCCTCGTCCAGATCCTCAGTAAAGACGTTAAACAGGAGCGGCCCCAAAACCCAGCCCTAGGGTCACTCTTCGTGACCGGCCGCCAACGGGATTTAACTCTGTTCCCCACAGCTCCTTGGGCCCGGCCGTCCAGACAGTGTTTCACCCACTGAAGCTGTGCCCATCCAAGCCGTGAGCAGCCAGTTTCGCCAGGAGAATGCTGTGGGAAACGCTGTCTAAGGCCTTCCTGAAGTCAAGGTAACAACATCCACAGCCTGTCCCTCACCCAATCAGCAGTTCGCCCTGTTGCAGAAGGAGATCAGGTTTGCCAGGCAGGACCTGCCTTTCATAACCCCGTGCTGACTGGGCCTGACCCCCTGGCTGTCCATTGTATGACTTTTCACAGCCCCGGATGACCTGCTCCATGACCTTCCCTGGCACCGAGGGCAGACTGACAGGTCTGTAGTTTCCTGGATCCTCCTTTCTGCCTCTCTTGCAGATGGGCGTCGCATTTGCCACCCGCCAGTCCAGTGGGAGCTCCCCAGTCAGCCCTGAGTCCAGGTAAATCCTGGGCAGCGGCTTGGCGAGCACATCTGCCAGCTCCCGCAGCACCCTTGGGTGTCACCCCTCCGCTCCCACAGCCGTGTGTGCATCCAGGCGGTGCAGCAGGTCTCTGACCACCTCCTCTGCAACTGGGCTGCCCCCAGTCTGCTCCCCCTCCCCATCTCCCAGCTCCTGAGGCTGGGTGTCCAGGGAACGGCCAGTTCCACTGCTACAGACTGAGCAAAGTAGGCCTTGAGCACCTCAGCCTTTTCCTCATCCTTTGTGACTCTCTTTCCCTCTGCATCCAATAAAGGAGGGAGATTTTCCCTAATCCTCCTTTCGTATTTAATGAATGTACAGAAATATTTTTTGCTGTGTTTAACGGCTATAGTCAGGTTGAGCTCTAGTTGCGCTTTGGCTCTCCTAATGTTCTGCCTGCAGAGCTTCACTACATCTTTAAAGTCTTCATGAGAGATCACTGTCACCTCTGTCCGGCCCCGCGTGCGTAGGCACCGCGACGGGGACGTTTGCTCGGCCCAGAGCTGCTCCTGCCAGAGCAGGCAGGGACTGTGCCTGCCTGCACCCTGCTCCTGCCTCCTGCCCCCTCCAGAGCCCGGGGGCTGCGGGGCACCCACTGCAGGAACAGGGGGACCGCACACGTCGGGTCTTTGCCTCTTTTCACCTGGAACAAGCTTCTCACTCTCAAGCAGATATGCTTCATTAGCAGCGCTGGGGTCGCCCTGGGGATTCTCCACCCGAGGATTAGTCAGGGACGTCGGTTTACTCACACACAGATCAGATATTCATTACATTTCCTACAGGAAAGTTTGCCACAGGGACAGAGAGGCCCTCGAGGAGGAGCTCACTTCACTGTCCCTGAGAGAAGCCGGGAGCTGTCACTGTCACCATCAGGTGTCTCCCAGCTGAGCCTGTGTGAGGAGGAGGAGGGAGAAGCCTGAGCCCAGCACTCCCGAGCGGCCTGAGACTCTCCTTCCTGCCCCGAAGGAGGCGTCAGGCTGTGTCAGTGCCACGGGGGCCCTGGGTCACCCCGGCGGGGTGTCTGTGCGGCTGCAGGGACACCTGCGGGGCAGGCTGGGCAGGAGCTCGGCCCAGCTCACCACACAGGCTCTGCAGGAGGGAAATTCCGCAGCTTTTGGCCCATTTCAGCCAGGGCAGCGGCAGAGCTCGGCGGCGGCGGCCGTGAGGGGAAGGCGCGAGCGCGGGGCTCGGGCCGGGCTGCGGGGGAGCGACGGCCGCGGGGCCCCGTGTCCTCTGCGCCGCCGGGCCGGGCCGCGCCGCCTCCTTTGCCCCCCGCTGCCGGTGCCACTCGTGGCTCCGGGACCAGAGCCAAGGGCTGGAGGCCGGCGCCGGTCCCGAGACTGCGCGTCCCTCGGCGGGGCGGTCAGAGCCGCCCCCGTGGCCACTGCCCTTCTAGAAGGGGCTGAAGGGCCCCTGACACGGACTGGAGAGAGAAAAGGAGCAGCAGAGGAGAGCGCCGGCCCACCCCGGCCCAGCCCCTCATCGCCGCTGATGCCGATGGCCTTCCCCCAGGGCACGTGGTTTCACTTTGGTTGCTCACTCTTATTAGCCTTCTTTAATTTTAACCGGCAATAAATGCCGATAATCTTCCTCAAGGTGACTCTGTTTTGCCTGTGATGGCCCTTAGGGAGTTCTCCCGGAACCCTGCCAGCCCAGAGCGGTTTGAGTCAGCAGGAACTTTTGGAGGCCACAGGGGCTTTCCTGGGGCGGCCACGCCCTGAGGGCTTCAGAATCTCCAGCGCAGCCCTGGGTCACCATGGCAACCACTGTGTGCCAGCGTGATGTCATCATCATTGCATCACAATGTGGCCCCTGTTTCAGCGGGTGGCAGGGAGGCTCAGCTGTCACTTCGACTGCGTGGGAGCCAGCGAGCAGGAGAGCAGATGGACCAGGAGATGGACAACGTCTCAAAGAGGGAGGGAAGGGGCAACAAGCCGGTAGTAGCGGGGTGCTTCGGCCTCACCCCAACCTCTCCTCCCCTCGGGGCCTCTCGCCGGCTTTCTCGGCCTCCCCAGCTGACCCCTTTCACGCCCCCTTATCACGCAGAACTTCTGGAGGAGATGCTGCCACGCTCTGCGCCGGATGGAGGAGTGGAAGCTGACTGTCCTCATCTTCATCTCGAGCCTCTTCTTGTGGGGCCTCTTCATGGTGGTGCTGCCCTGTGCCTCCAATCTGTTATCTGTCCTCACCATGGGCCTCCTCGCAGCCTGCTGGCCCAGGAGCAAGGCCAAGGTAGGTGTTGGTCATGGCACCCCCCGACACCCCCTGGGCAGGGCTTAGCCCCGGGCAGAGCCCGTCCCCGGGGTGCTCGGGAAGGCCCCGTAAGCGGGGCACGAGCAGTGACCGGTGGCCGTTGCCCACCCAGCACGGCCCCTGCTCGGGAGCCACCGAGCCCGCTCTGCTCAGGCCCCAGCCCAGGCTTGGGGCCGGGGCCAGTCCTGCCCCCGGAGCTCCAGCTGCCCCTTCCCGGGGTCCTCGTGCGCGGGGCAGGGCTCCTCCTGGCCCAGGGGAGACCCCCTGCACTAACGCGGGGCTTGTGTTCTAGGGACAGGGGAGCTCTGCAGAGGAGAAGAGCTGTCCGAGAGACGGGAGGAAGGACCCGATAGGTGAGCAACCCCGGCCCAGAGCTGCGCCGGGCTCCACGGCGGCTCCCGGCTGAGGGACGCCATTGCGGCAGAGCCCCCGCGCCGGCTGCCCTCGCTCACTGTCCCTCTGCTTTCTCCCTCCCTCCGCCAGGAGCCCCCTCCGTCCCCTGGGAAGCCGTGGAAGGGGCCACCGAGAGCCAGACGGCAGGGTAAGTCCTCCAGGAGCCCCACGCGGGGGTCCCTCTGCCCTGTGTAGCTGCGCCCTTGCCCTGGGGAGGCTGCGGGGGGGCGAGAGCAGGATCTGGCCCCAAACCCCCGAGGAAGCCGAGGGCGGGAAGGCGTTGGGGGCCGAGGGAAGCGGGGGCTGGCTTGGGGAGGGCCAGGGCATCCCTGGGGGGGTGGCAGCTTCCCAGCACCAGGCCCCTCCCACAGAGCCCACCGGTGGCCCCAGCACCCCTCTCTGTCCTCAGCCCCTGGCCTGGCCCTTCTCTCCCGGGGCTGGAAGGTGCCCGGCCCCTCGCTGTGCCCCTCGTGCTGCTGGGCTGGCCTTGCCCCGTGTCCCCACGACCCCCCCATCACCCGGAGCACCCCAGAGCCGGCAGGGCCGGCAGGATCACCCAGGCGGTCGGGAGAAGACAGGGAGAGGGTGCTGGGTCCGGGCTGCCCCACAGCAGCCCCACACTCCAGCCGGGATCTCCCCCCACAGCCGGAGGAAGCGCCACGAAGGAGAAGGGTGGGGAAGCGGCGTCGGCGGGGACGCGGCTTCTGCGAGGGAGCTCCCCCACGGGACGGGAGACGTGGGTCGAGATGGGAACGTCGGTGCTGCCACCAGCTCGGAGCTCCTCAGGAGCCAGCCCTCCTCCTCCCACAGCAGCGACCTGGAGGAGCTGGCCACGTCCCTCATGGAGTCCCTGGGCGGGACCCGAGTCTGCCGCGACCTCCTGGGAAAACTGAAGGAGTCTCGGGATCGCGGCGCTCCAAGCGCTTCCCAAGACATCCGCAAGGAATACGCCACCTGCCTGGAGTGCCGGCGGTGCCTCACCGGCAGCTGCCCGCACCGCAGCGAGCCCCTGCCAGAGCGGGACCTGCCCACGCTGGCCGCCATCCTCCACAGCGTGGACCTGCTGGTGCACCGGGAGGAGCTCCAGCTGGAGCTGGGCATGGGCTTTGAGCTGGTCCTGGCTGGGGAAACCGTCTACGTCTGGCAGAGAACCCATCGGTTCCCCGAAATCCCCCCGGAGCGATGCTGCAAGAAGTGCAGCGCGCCTCTGCCCAGGAGCCTTTGGGCCAGCGAGAGCTCTCAGGCGCCGTCCCCCGTCCTCAGCGCCCCGGGAGCAGCACAGGGGCAGATGAGAGCGGCCGGGCAGGACGCGGGGGCTCCTCCTGCGAGGGATAGGGAGGCCAAATGCAGCGCGGAGCTGCAGCCGGCTGCACGGGGCGAGTCGCCCCCCCCCACAGTCCCTGTCTGCACCCTGGCCGACATGGCACAAACACCCTCCTCTGCGGCCCCGGCCCGGGTGAGCAGCGCTGTGGGGTTGGCCCAGCCCTCGGAGAGGCACGAGGGCCTGGGGCAGCGGCTCAGCCGAAAGCTGAAGCGCCTCTGCCACGTCTGCGCCACACTGAGGGACGAACTGGAGTCTTGCTTCGACTGCGAGTGCTTCTTGAAGTGGATGGAAGGAAGTTCGGCACCCAGCGGCACCGCCCGTGGGGACAAGGCACTGCCCGGCGACCACCAGTTTCAGGCCAAAGCCCTCCCGGCCAACACGGTGGCAGAGGCGCAAGGAGCCCCGCGCCAGAAAAGGTGGGACTGGGGGGAGCGTGGGCAGGGGGAGCCCAGCACGGGAGGACGGGGACGGGTCTGGGCTGTCTGGTGCAGCTGTCACAGCTGCGGTGCTGGGGACGTTTCTGTGGGACGGGATGGCAGCGGGGTCTGGGGGCGCCGGGCTGACGGTGAGGGGTGCGACGGCCCCGCGCTGAGTTTTGGTGTGAGGTTACACAGGGGCTGCGCCCGCCTGCCCCAATATAAAAGGCCGCGGCCGCACTGGGCCAGCAGCCCCGGCCTGTGGCAACGGGCTCACCCCGGCCGAGATGCTCTGGCTACTGATGCTCACGGAGATGAGCTTCCTGCTCGGCGCCGTGTTGGCGGCCCAACGGCTGTGGGTATGTGACGGCTGCACCGCGCTGTGCCGGGCAGTGGGATGGGGTGGGGAGCTGTGTGGGGTGGTCTAGGGCAGTGTGGGGTGGTGTGGAGGCCTGGGAGGTGCTCCCGTCTCACACAGCTCTTGGCGTCCTGCAGAGAAAGAGGGAGGCCGTCAAAAGAGGGAGGAGAGAGAAAGCTGAGCTGGAGAAGCTGAGCACTGAGTGGCCCTGGCCTGAAGCAGCCTGCAAATGCCATGGCATGGCACCGCGTGGCACAGCACGGCCCAACTGCACAGCATGGCCTGGCACGGCGCGGCACGGCACAGCAGGGCGTGGCACGGCATCGCAGCGCGGCACAGCATGGCACGGCAAGGCATGGCACAGCACGGCAGAGCACGACCTGCCACGGAATGTCATGGGGTGCTACAACACACCGTGGCATGGAATGGCACGGCACGGCACGCAGTGCCCGTGCAGAAATTTAGTTTTTTCGGCCCGGCCCCGAGCACCCTGCAAAGAGCCGACACCTCACGGCAGGCCTGAGCTCACTCCCTCACCGTCCTCGGACGCTTTACCACTGAAGCACAGAGGAAGGAAGGAGCCTGCACCAACCCCGGAGACATGGTGAGTGCTGGCAGAGACCCCAGATCCTGCCCCAGACCCTCAGCCCGTGCCCTGCCCACGCCGGGCAGCCCTGCCCGTCCCGCCGGAGGGGCCGCGGTGCAGCAGGTTCACCTCCCTCCCCTGCAGTGCCAGCGTGAAGGAACCGAGCGCCTGTGCCCGCTACCCCGGACATCGTCCCCGAGCTCCCTCTCAGCGAGCAGCCCTGCCCCGGTGCCATGGCAGAGCTGGCGGCGCAGAAGTGCCGGGGACCCGCCCAGTCCCCCAAGGATGACAACAACGCTGGTTCCAGAGGAGCAACGGGCACCCCGGAGACAGCAGTTGGGGGTGTAGGACGGGAACCTCCCTGGGGCGACCCCACCTGAACAATAAAAAAATTATCTTTTCTCCATCCCTGGTGCCGTGGTCCTTCCACCCAGCCCTTGATGCGCGCCCTCCCCCGTCCCTTTGCCAAACCTCCCCTTTGGGTCCCTTGCTGACCCCCCGCCTCTGCCGGGTCTCCCCCAGGTCCTGGCTCCGAGCTCCCCCGGGCTTGGTCACCTCTGTCCGGCCCCGTGTCCGTAGGCACCGCGACGGGGACGTTTGCTCGGCCCAGAGCTGCTCCTGCCAGAGCAGGCAGGGACTGTGCCTGCCTGCACCCTGCTCCTGCCTCCTGCCCCCTCCAGAGCCCGGGGGCTGCGGGGCACCCACTGCAGGAACAGGGGGACCGCACACGTCGGGTCTTTGCCTCTTTTCACCTGGAACACATTCGCTCAACAGTAAAGGTCTTTACTGTCAGGCAGGAATTCTTCCTGGCAGCGCTGGGCGCACTCGCTGTTACCGTCAGTTTGGCCTCACAAGAACCGCCGAAGGCTCAGCTGGAAGCTGTAGAAGGCAGGCAGGCTGTGCTGCAGCGCTGGGTGCTGGGGGGATCGTTCCACCCAAGGGCCGTGCCGAAAGACAAGGGCACGCTTCTCCTGTCACAGCAAAGCAGCGAATATTCCTGTCATTTCCGACACGTACGCACCGATTCCCAGAGGACCGACTGCCCGTGCCAGTGCGTTGTTTGGGGGAGAGTCCCTGCGGGGCTTCCCCAGGTGTCTGCTGGTTTCTCTGCCCTCCCCGGGATGGACCCGTCAGAGCTGCAAACATGAGGTCCTTGGGCACAATCCTGTGCGAGGCCCCTCACAGCTCTGAGCCCCAACTGCGGGCAGGCAGGAGGCAGCAGCTCCCCCCTTTTCCTGAGACTTTGCACTCACAAATCCCAGCTCTCAGGACTCCAAACCCAAACCACCTTTTGGCAGAAAAAGAGCCGCCGTGGCTGTGGCAGAAGAGTCAGAGGTCCCTCGGCCGGAGCTGATCCGGCCGTTCCCTGAGCCAGCGCTAATCAGCACGTGCAAGTATGGAAGCGCAGAGGGACCGGCGGGGAACTGCCCGCCACTCGCTACCGCCCCCCATATTTGGACGGGACACAGGGACGGACCCGTGAAGGTTCCTACGTGGATCTCGGGTGTTGCCCGCAGGCAGAAAGCGCCACGTCCCAACTCGCCGCGGCCTGGCCTCAGCTACGGGCTGTCTCAGCTACGTTGGCCCCGTGGACCCGAGCGGTTTGGCTCTGAGCCTCCAAGCGTGCCGTGCCGCGCCGGGCCGACACCGGGGTCCCTGATTCCCAGGGGGACACCCCAGCGCCTCCTGAGCCCCTCGCAGGGGGGAGAACGTGGCGCAGGGATGGCTGCCGGGTGTCACAAAGGGGATCCCAGCCGCCCTGTGACGTCACAAAGGGGCTCCGCCCGCCCGCCCCAGTATAAAAGGCTGTGACCGCACTGGGCCAGCAGCCATTGTATCTGGCAACAGGCTCATCCTGGCCGAGATGTTCTGGCTACTGATGTTCCCCCAGATGTACTTCCTGCTCGGCGCCATGTTGATTGCCCAGTGGCTCTGGGTATGTGACGGCTGCACCGCGCTGTGCCGGGGAGTGGGATGGGGTGGGGTGGAGTGAGGGGCTGTGGGGGTGATGTGCCCGGGGAGCTGCTCCTGTCTCACGCAGCTCTTGGTGTCCTGCAGAGATTAATGGAGATGGGAGAAGAGCTGGAGAAAACCAAACCGACCCTGCAGAAATGGTGAGTGCTGGGGGAGGCCCCAGATCCTGCCCCAGACCCTCAGCCCGTGCCCTGCCCGCGCTGGGCAGCCCTGCCCATCCCGCCGGAGGGGCCGCGGTGCAGCAGGTTCACCTCCCTCTCTCCTCCCCTGCAGTGCCAGCGCGACGTTGCAGGACGCCCCACTGGAGAGGTCAGCAGGGACCAGTCAAGAGCAGGTCTCTGGGGATGAAGGCGATGTAGCACATAGACCCAGGGATGTGGAGCCAGACCCTGACAGTCACCAGGAGCGCGTGTGGACGCTCTTTACCAGAATGTGGCTTGAGGCCAATGGAGTGCAGCTTCCTGCGCCAGACACGGACACCGAGAGGATTCCAAACACGGGGTCCTTGGAAATGGGCTGGAGCAGCTCCATGATGTCGGGCAGCAGCACCCCCGTGACCATGGTCAGCACCATCTGGGCGGCGCCGGGCGGGAGCAGCCCAGCGGAGCCCAGTCCCCAGCAGCGGGTGCCCACGGGCAGGATGCGTGCCTGGGCGGCCCGGGGGCTGTGCAAGGGGGGCCGTGCCCTGCGGGAGTCCCGTGCCCAGCTCTGCAGGCGTGTCAGCACCTGGTGGAAACGGGACCGGCAGCGCTGCTGCAGGTGCTCCCGCAAGCCCCTGAGGCAAAACTATCCCTGACTGCAGCGGGCAGCCTGGAGAGAGCAGTTGGGGGTGTAGGGCTGGGGAAGTCCCTGCAATGAATTCACCTGAAAAATAAAATATCTTAAAATATCTTTTCTCCATCCCTGGTGCCGTGGTTCTTCCACCCAGCCCTTGATGCGCGCCCTCCCCCGTCCCTTTGCCAAACCTCCCCTGTGGGTCCCTTGCTGACCCCCCGCCTCTGCCGGGTCTCCCCCAGGTCCTGGCTCCGAGCTCCCCCGGGCTTGGTCACCTCTGTCCGGCCCCGTGTCCGTAGGCACCGCGACGGGGACGTTTGCTCGGCCCAGAGCTGCTCCTGCCAGAGCAGGCAGGGACTGTGCCTGCCTGCACCCTGCTCCTGCCTCCTGCCCCCTCCAGAGCCCGGGGGCTGCGGGGCACCCACTGCAGGAACAGGGGGACCGCACACGTCGGGTCTTTGCCTCTTTTCACCTGGAACACATTCGCTCAACAGTAAAGGTCTTTACTGTCAGGCAGGAATTCTTCCTGGCAGCGCCGGGCGCACTCGCTGTTACCGTCAGTTTGGCCTCACAAGAACCGCCGAAGGCTCAGCTGGAAGCTGTAGAAGGCAGGCAGGCTGTGCTGCAGCGCTGGGTGCTGGGGGGATCGTTCCACCCAAGGGCCGTGCCGAAAGACAAGGGCACGCTTCTCCTGTCACACCAAAGCAGCGAATATTCCTGTCATTTCCGACAAGTACGCACCGATTCCCAGAGGACCGACTGCCCGTGCCAGTGCGTTGTTTGGGGGAGAGTCCCTGCGCGGCTTCCCCAGGTGTCTGCTGGTTTCTCTGCCCTCCCCGGGATGGACCCGTCAGAGCTGCAAACATGAGGTCCTTGGGCACAATCCTGTGCGAGGCCCCTCACAGCTCTGAGCCCCAACTGCGGGCAGGCAGGAGGCAGCAGCTCCCCCCTTTTCCTGAGACTTTGCACTCACAAATCCCAGCTCTCAGGACTCCAAACCCAAACCACCTTTTGGCAGAAAAAGAGCCGCCGTGGCTGTGGCAGAAGAGTCAGAGGTCCCTCGGCCGGAGCTGATCCGGCCGTTCCCTGAGCCAGCGCTAATCAGCACGTGCAAGTATGGAAGCGCAGGCTGTGGCAGGTGTCCCCCCCAGTGAAGATCGGGCTCCATGGCCGCTGGAGCGGAGCAGCTCCTGATTGCCTTTGCTCTCGGGGCTTCCCGGCAGTTGGGGCCTTTGGCCAACGGGAGCCGCTACGGGGCACAGGTCAGATTGGGGCTGGGTGTCAATGGAGCCCTGGGGCAGCCATTTTGAGCTCCTCCCCTCGGGCAGCCATTTTGAGCTCCTCCCCTCGGGCAGCCATTTTGAGCTCCTCCCCTGGAGCAGCTCGCTGCCGTCGGTCGAGGACTCTCCCCTGGGGTCGGGACGTCGCCCAAGGAAGCTCCTCCAGGTGATCTGGGTCGGGGCGCTGCCCTGAGCAGGTCCTCGAGGTGGAGAGCCCTCGCTTGTCAGGTGAGTGATCAAGCGTTTGGGGTGGCCGTTAAACCCCACAGAGTTCTTTGTTCTGCGTTCTGGGGTGCCGTTGAACCCTGGAAAGCTGTTCTGTTCTCCGCGCACAGACATTCGAACCTGCAATTTACGGAGAGCTAGTTTCCTGCGCTCGTCGTAATTTGTCATT
This sequence comes from Athene noctua, assembly GCF_965140245.1. Classification (NCBI taxonomy): domain Eukaryota; kingdom Metazoa; phylum Chordata; class Aves; order Strigiformes; family Strigidae; genus Athene; species Athene noctua. The sequence continues at coordinate 1,233,579 of NC_134037.1, forward strand.
ATTTTGGTGGGGGGCTGTCTAATTGAGAGCAGCCGTAAGGCCCGCGCTCCTCCCGCTGAGGCCGCCGCGGGCTCAACCCGAACCCCCCCACTCCTCACCCCGGGGAAGGCCCTTCCCCCGGCGCGGGGAGCAGCACGAGGTCGGGGCCGCCGGGCTCCGGCTGCGCGTTCACCCCCCGGCGGCCGGGCTCGAGCGGGCTGTCGGAGAAGCCCCGATCGCTGCCGCCCGTGTGTGCGGGCGGCACCAGGCGGCGGCGCCGCCGTTTGCCCGGCGCCGCCGTTTGCCCGGCGCCGCCGTTTGCCCGGCGCCGCCGTTTGCCCGGCGCCGCCGTTTGCCCGGCGCCGCCGTTTGCCCGGCGCCGCCGTTTGCCCGGCGCCGCCGGGGCCGGTCCGGCCGCGCCGCGCATGCGCTGTGTCTGCGGGGCCGCGTGAGGCGGGGAGCCGGCGCGGAGGCGGCTCGGCGGGGCCCGGCCCCGGCCCTCAGCCCCCGCGGCCCCGACCCCGGCGCCGAGGAGCGCGTCGCCGCCCGCCGCCCTCGCGTCGCCGCCCTCCTCGATGCCGAGCCCCGGCGAGAAGCGGCGCTCGTCCCCGGTGCCCCGGCTGCGTGGGCCTGACCCCCAGCCGCCCCCGCCGCCCAGATCGGAGCCGGGTCCAGGCCCCTCCCTGCCCCGGACCGGCACCAAGTCCCTCACCTTCTCCCCACAGCCCGGTTCAGGTCACAGATGATCTCCCCTCCCCAGAACGGTGCCGGGCTTGATGCCCCCACCCCCAGGCCGGGGCCGGTTCCACATCCTGCGCCCCGAGCTGGCAGCCAGTCCTGACCCCAGCCCGGGCCAGCACAGGCTCAGAGACCGACTCCAGGTGTCAGAATATCCCCTGTCCCACAACGGCACTGGGGCCAGGACCCCTACCAAAAACTGGCGGGGGGCAGCCACCCGATGTGGCCTTGCCAGCCTTCACGGGACCCGGGATCTCTCCCCAAACTGGCCTTGGCGCTCCCCTGAATCCCAAGCCAGAGACGCTCCCCGTTCTCTGCCAGATATTAGGAGCACGGGGACCTCCCGATGTCTGCTCATCCCAAAGGCAAGGACATCCCCGCCCTGTCCGAGGCACAGCACTGAGGCAGCAATACCCCCTTCCCCAAGAGATTCCCCTGCCATGGACCCGCTGCCCCCCTGGACAAAATCTGCATCAGACTAGTGGCATCCTGGAGCAGGCTGCTGTTCCCAGACCTGGGGCTCACCAGCCATGGCACACACCTTTCCCCGAAGCAGGACTGAAGTGGGGGCCTCTCCCAAGCCTTAGAGGCCCCTCCAGCCTGGGGGATATTGGGCCATGGGATCAGTGCCAATGCTGGAATGGCTCCGGACAGAAGCTGGCTGTCTTCATGGCCAAGCCGGGGTCCCCCCCAGCCACCTAAGGGCTGCCCCCTGACAGCCTCTGCCCCATGCCTGCCCCATCCCCACCTGGAAAGCAAACAGAGGCTGAGCCTCCCCAGCCTTGTGCTGAAGCAGTAACTAGCCTTGGGCTGCAGTCCCAGATGTAGAAAAAGAAGCCTGGACGCTGTTTTCCCTCTGGGCGGCTGTCCCCACCTTTCCTGCCTCCTTTCTGCATCTGCAGGGACCTGCTGGCCTGGGACTAAGCCTGCTGAGGGGAAGAGAGAGCAGAGTGTGCTGCGCTGAACCATGCAGTCTGGGTTGGGATGCCGGATTCAAGGGCATCCCCGAGCATGATGTGGTGTAAAACGTTCAGTCTTATTCCCTCTTCTGCCCCAGGGAGGCCCTTGGAGAGGATGTGGAGCCAAATGTGCCGGAGGAGGAGGAGGAGGAAGAGCAGAGGAAGAGCCACAAGCACATTGAGGAGTGCAGGCAGGTGTGGCGGTAGGAGGGGAAGATCCTCTTGGGTCCCTGATATTTGGCTTTACCCTTCTTTTAGCTTTGTACAGTGCTTAGTGTCACACAGCAGCATTTATGTGAGAAGCAGCAGGGACAGGAACTCCTCAGGACTGGGTGGTGGGGGATTTGGGGGCTGGATCCTAGGGGTAGGATTTCCCGTGGATTGTAAGGGCGTAGGAGTGACGCCAAGCATCCAAACCAAAACCCCGCCGTGCCTAACCGCATCTGCACGCACGGGGGAAGTGAGAGAGGGGGGTGCTCTGAGCGTGTTCCTCTTGGCGCTGATGGCCTGCGGGGCTTTCCAGGAGAGGGAGGCCCGCGGGTGCTCATCGATCCTGCCGTAGCAGGAAGACAGAGCTTAGGGCTCCACACAGGCACCTCAGCATGGGGACAGGAGCCAGACCCTGGGCAGGCAGGGTTCCTGCAGCATCCCTCCCTCCAGAACGCAGGTCTTTGGGTGTGAAATGTGTGCCGCTTCCTTCACAGAGGCTGGCCAAGCTGCTCTTTGATGGCACGCAGATGGTGACAAATACCCGGGTGGCCGCTGACTTGAGGGAAACACAGAGGAGGGCAGAGGAGGCAGAGCTGAAGCTGCAGAGGTAAGAGACTGCACCGCGGGTCGGCGCTGCTGGGAAGGATGTTGGTGCAGCTTTCTGAGGACATCCTAATGCTGGTCATCCAGAAACACTTGGCAGTTAGGGCTGTGCTGTTCAGAAGGAAAATCTAGGCACCTCCAGGTCCCACCTGCTGTCACGTCCTGCTCCGAAGAGGGAGACAAGTGACGTAGATTCATAAATCCCCAACGGAGCAGAGATTGGTGAGACAAGTCTCAAAGTGCAGACATAAACATTTCTTCATTTCCCACAGTGTGTTGACTGGATACACAATAACTGACTAAGTGAAGAACAAATTATGGCAAGGGATATGATACGCCTTGCGTCCCTTAATGATAACAAGGGGGAAAAGAGAAGAAGAGAGAGAGAGATGGGAAGAGAGGGAGAGAGATCACCAGTCCAGGTTCCTGCGCTGGTTCTGCCAAGGAGGGTTCAGGGATGCATCCACCTGCTTCACTTCACTTCTTCACTTGCTCATCACCGTTATCCTTGCCCCCCCCCCCCCCCATTTATACACGCTTTCCTCGGGTCCTTCCCCCAGATTGATCTACATATCACGTGTCATAGGTGTGGGGAGGGGCAAGGCGCTTCGTGGGGTGCTGTAATTAGCATGATCTCGTTAGTCTTTATTAGCATATTCAGGGATGTCAACTTTAATACACGTTTTGTGGATAATGAAGCAAAGATCGCTCACGGGACAGATGCCCCTTGAAACTGTCCCCGAAATCCGGGATAAAAATAACTTCTCGACTCCAATGTGATGCAGATAAGCAGACACTTCTTTACTGACGGCCGGACGTGTAGGGGAGCGCTCTCACCAACAACACGTGCCAGGCACCAGAATCACACACCTTATCTAGAACTTACTCATCCATATTCATTAAGTCTTCATACATAAGCATACAACTTCCAGGAAATCATTCACATATTCTCCTCCTATTTCCGATTCTGCGCAGTAGAGGTTAGAAATGTCTAGAAATGGCTCTGGGTGTAATGGGAGCAGGTGGTCCGTGAGCCGGGGGTCGCCATCTCCCCCTGCCGGAATTACCTTTTGCTTAAGGACACGGTTTTCTTGGCAGGTACCTGCCAGCTGTTACGGTCACTGCCCTCAGTTCCCGTTCATCCTGGACCTTGACAGCTACTTGCATTCTTCTAGTCCTGTACATGTATTATAAATCAGGTTACAAATCACCTCGTGTTTCGTTACCTGGGTTCTAACCGTTCCTACTAAACAGTTGTGACCAGTCCCTTCAGCCTTGGTACGGGGCTGTACAGGGGATTTTAGAGGAGCAGTCAGTTGCTAGATTCAAACTACAATAAATGTAAAATGATTTTTACTAAAATATCCCTTAATTCTATGCTTATATTAAAATCAAACACAATTTAATTTCAGTTGATAATAAAATCAGTAACATTTCCCCCCTTTGAAGGTGTTGAAAATCATTTCAATACTTTCACACTTTTATTCATTTTCATCTTTGAGGCCAAAGTTTGTCTTGCCAGATGATGGTGGTGGCGCGCTGTAGCCTGGTGGCATAGTGGGTACTTCTCTCATCATTCTACGATATATTGCAGCCTATTAGTAAACTGTATGTTACCAACATAATCATCAACAGGACAGTTCATAGCAAAAACAGAATTTTGATTAAGGATTTCAGCCAAGAGCTCAAATTCTATCCTAATCCACTAAAAATGTTTCCTAGCCGATCTTCTGACATATCTTCTCGAATGGTTTCTGTTTCTTTTCCGATTTTGCCTCACGGATCTAAATCCTGTTCTCCATCCTGTGTAACATTCGGGATATGAATGCAGCAATGGTCCAATCTGTCTTTGAGATATCCACACACTCCATGCTCTTTCAACAGAAGCATGTCTAGTGCCATCCTGTTCTGAAGTGTCATTCTAGAAGTTACCTGTAATTGGATGTTTAATTCTTGAAATCCTTTTCTTGTAACATCGGCCAATTTTTCTCCTTGTCCTGTTAAGTGATAAAGCCATTCTCTATTCCTGTAGGACGCTGTTGGGTTCAAACAGACTCTAAAGCCCAGCCAATTTTTACTCCTGTTGTTGGTTCATTCCAAGCGTCATCATCCGTTTCAGACCTTTTGATTCGATGTAATTTTAAATTTTCCAGGGATCCCTTGAGTGGTGATTTCTTCCCAATCGGACACAGTGTTGGCAGGCCTAAAGTAATTTGTTTCACCTTACCATCTACCGGTAAGTGGGTTGTCCGGGTGCCATCACTTAATGCCCAAACTAAATGCCCTGGGCTCTGAATGGCAGATTTCTTACAACTAGAGGAGTATCCTCTTCTGGGTGTAAAGAGACTAGTCATGGTGAGGTTATTATGAACACCTCGACAATAACAGCCAAACTTTAAAGCAGCTGCCAAATGAGGAATTCTTTGAATTATTAAGTCTGCATTGCTGCAATCATTCACCCTTTCACATTTCTACCATGGTACTACATGTCCCTTTCCTTGTCGGGTAGTGCCTTTGTCTACTGTCGGGGGAAGGATTGCAAACACGCCTTTAATCCAGGTACTGTCCCAAGTTTTTAATTTTAATCTACCCGTTTGAACTCTTTTCCTGGTTACTGGATTGTTTTTCAAACATACGTCACATTTTGCAGTTATTAATTTAGCCATGTCTATCATCTTGACAGATAAAACTTGTTTTTGTAAAGAAGTTACTAAAGCTTCTGCTCCCTAATGACATTCTTGAGGTTTGGTTTGCATTCTTTCTTTTATTAACAAAGGTGGAACTACTGCTCGTCTGTGAGGGGTTACTGTTTTGGAGGGAATTAATGCCATTTGAAATATTCGTTCTCTTGCTGTCCGGTCGGCCAAATTACTTCTAGCAATTTCTTTTGTGTTCCTAATTAGGTGTGCTTTACAGTGCATGATTGCTACCTGATTTGGTTTTTGAACTGCTTGTAATAATTGTCAAATGTAATTTTGATGCATAATATTTGATCCCTGAGAGGACAGTAATTTTTTTTTTTTCCACAAAGCTCCATGGACATGTACCACCCCAAGAGCATACTTTGAGTCTGTCCAGGTATTTACTTTCTTCGTTTCCCTTAGTTCTAAGGTTCGAATCAAAGCAATGAGTTCTGATCTCTAAGCTGATGTGGCACTCGTCAGTGCCTTTGCCTCTCTAACTGTGGTGTCTGTTGTTACCGCATGCCCAGCGTATCGAACTCCTTGCTCCATAAAGCTGCTGCCATCTGTGTACAATTCCCAGTCTGGTTGCTCCAAGGGTACATCCTTCAGATCTTCTCGACTGGAATAAACATACTCGATAGCAGCCAAGCAGTCCTGCTCCAGTGGCTCTTCTTCCTGTGTGGAACTTAAAAACACTGCAGGATTTACCAGGTTAGTTGTTTTTAGACTCACACCATCTTGTTCAGCCAGTACTACCTGGTACTTCATCATTCAGCTCAGAGACAGCCAATGTCCCCCCTTCTGTTCTAAACCAGTTATCACCGTCTGTGGGACACAGACTGTTATTGTGCTTCCCAAAGTTAATTTCTGAGCTGCCTGTGTGAGCATCACTGTTGCAGCCACAGCTCGAAGGCAGTTTGGGCACCCTTTACTCCCCGTGTCCAGTTGTTTAGAGAAGTATCCGACAGGTCGTTTCCAGCTTCCCGTCTTCTGAGTCAGCACACCCAGTGCCAGGCGTTGTCTTTCGTGAGCCAACAGCTCACAGCCTTTGGTGATGTCCAGAAGTCCTAAGGCAGGCGCAGGCATTAAAGCGGTTCAGTTCTGTGACAGCCCGTTGTTGCTGTGGGCCCCATGTCGAAGGAGAGTTCTTCGGGCCTCATGTAGCAGTTTAGCTGTCAGACCATAACTCATGATCCAGAGGCGGCACCACCCTGTCATTCCTAAGAATGCTCTGAGTTCATGAATATTTTCGGGCTCACATGGCTTCTCAGTGTTCTGTTCCTAATTGCCGCTGCCCTTCTGAAATCTCAAAGTCCAAATATATCACAGTCTGACAAGCTATTTGGGCGCTTTTTTTTTTTTTTTTCCCCCCTGGCTACCTTGTACCCATTCGGTGCCAGAAAATTAAAAAGATCTATTGTTACCTGTATGTAGGTAAATCTTTTTTTTTTCTGTAGCAATCAGTGTGTCATCCACATATTGTAAAAGCAAATGTCCAGGTGTTGGTTTGTCCTGTTTCCGTGTTTCAAGCTCTTTTGCCAGCTGATTTCCAAAAATTATCGGGCTATTTCTAAATCCTTGGGGTAGTCTTGTCCATGTCAGCTGCATCTTTGTCCTGTTTGTGGATTTTCCCACTCGAAAGCAAACAATTTTCTGTTTTCCTTCTCCAAGGCATACAAAAGAAAGCATCTTTTAAATCCAGCACTGTAAACCACTGATAAGTCTCCTTTAAAGCTGTTAACAGCGTGCAAGGATTTGCTGCTACAGGATATATACCCTTAACTATGTGATTCACTGCTCTGAAGTCTTGCACTAACCTATATTCACCCGACGGTTTTCTGACTGGTAGAATGAGAGTTTTATCCTCAGATTCACACTCCCCCAAGAGTTTATATTTCAAAAATTATCAATCAGTTTCTTTCTTATATCTGGTACCGATTGTTCTATAAAAATCCAAGCCAATTATATCTGAGCTGCCTCAGTTTCTACTTTCAAATCAGTATTTATTCTTTCTGGCAGCTTCTTTTAGTCTTCCCAGAAACGCTGAGGGAGATTCATTCTTATCTTGTCTCACCTCATACAATTTAGACCAGTTCAGAAACCTAGGCATGGCGTGTTTAACTCCATGTAAAACCCATTTCTGATACCGACTCAGTCTTTCTCTGTGCTCCACATTATTTGGATCCCCACTGCGGATCCCCAGACAGAAAGTTCTGCTCTAATATTCCACCTGCTGTCCCACTCAATACAGTCACTTCTGCCTGTGCTTTGCCAGCCTCCAATACCATCTGTTTTTTTCTGTATCATCTAACACGTTAGCTAAAATCACCTGTAAATCACTCCAGTCCGGGTTCTGTGTTCTGATGACAGTATCTGCCACTCTGCCTGTTCTCTCCGGATCCTCTCTGTACACTCCTGCTGCCTGCTTCCAAGCCATCGAATCCGTCACTGAAAAGGCACTTTCACATACACCGGCCCATCGTTGCCAGCTCCCTGCCGCAGGGGAGCTATTGTTTGTACCTGCTGCCGAGTTCTTTCGAGATGCAGGGGTATGAATTACAACCTCAGACGGCCCTTCATCCACATCCTCTAGTCCGCTACTCTCAGGTTCCTCTACCTGTTCTCTATATTCTCGCCCCCGATGCCGTTCTCCCTGTGGAGGGGATATATCTAATTCTGGCCCTCCATCCTTTTCAGTAGAAGCAATTCTTTCCTTCAAACAATCTTTTCAAGTTCACATGTTGAACAACACTTTTTCACCTTTTTATCGTCAAAAGTTATAGCCATTACTAAATTATCCCTACTAATCAGCTGACATTCTTTCTGCCAATCCTTCCTTTGTCTTAAATAGGAAAAAAAAAAAATCAACATACGGCACTTCATTTCCCTTCTCTTCTACAAAACAGCATTAACTGCAGAATGGTATTATAATGCAGTGTCCCATTCACGAGCCATTTTCCCTGATCACCCAGAGTATACAGAGGCCACCAGCGATTACAATATTCAGTCATCTGACTTTTCCTCAAATCATCATGTACCTCTCCCCAGTGTGCTAACAAACATCCTAACGGAGAAGTTTTCAGAACTTTGTCATTTGCAGCCAGATTACACATCCTTTTGCTTTTAAACAAACGAGTCAGCGTAGATGCCATGGTTCAGTTACTTTGTTAACACAATATACAATCGATCACTCGCTCAAGCCTATCGCTTCGTCCTTCTCCGGCTGCACCCCGCGCGGGATAACAGAACCGCGGATCCGAACCCCACACCCGCTTCGTGCTCAGTTGCACGTCTCACGCTCACAAACACGCTCACACCTTTCTACAGTTACTACGACAAACAAAGGTATATAACACAATACAACACAATTCTTAATTACCGTACAATATTCAATTGACGAAACAACCAGTACCACAACTGAGTGCATAAAAACTTTTAACTTCCAATTAAATGCACTCCTTCTGAGAACTCTACAGCGTATAGGGTCTCTTGTTTCCAAATCCAGCTGTCCAACCCTGCAATAGCTTTCGCTTGTGTCTTACGGGCAGAGGCCTCGGCTTCCAATACACGAGGATCCTCTAGCCCAACCCTGCGCAGCTTTCGCCGCGTCTGACAGGCAGGCTTGTACAGTGGGACTCTAACCCGCTCCTACTGGTGGGACTCTAACCCACTTATCCCAGTACAAAAGAGAAGTGTCTTACCAAAATCCAGGGGACGTCGCGGAGAGCCGCATGGATCGGGGATCGATGGGTGTCCCCGAGAAATCCTCGGTGCCGGCTGGAACCGATCAGGTCCCCGACTCCTCCGGTCTCTCAGCGAGGTCCCATCTGGGGTGCCAGAAACTGTCCCCGAAATCCGGGATGAAGATAACTTACCGACTCCAGTGTGATGCAGATAAGCAGACAATTCTTTACTGACGGCCGGACGTGTAGGGGAGCGCTCTCACCAACAACACGTGCCAGGCGCCAGAATCACACACCTTATCTAGAACTTACTCATCCATATTCATTAAGTCTTCATACATAAGCATACAACTTCCAAGAAATTATTAACTATTTAACTAATTTATTTAATTTATTTAACCAATAATTTAACTAATTTATTTAACTAATTTATTTAATTATTTTACTAAAATATCCCTTAATTCTATACTTATATTAAAATCAAACACAATTTAATTTCAGTTGATAATAAAATCAGTAACAAAACTTTACAGGATGCCCCAGCGCAGAACCGTCCTGTCTCCTCAGGGCTCCCTCCTCCAGCCGCATCCTGTGCTGTCCAGGCGAGTTTTCTCCCACGAGTCACACAAGAGATGAGCAAGTGCTGACCTCGAGCACCAAGCCTGCGTTATCCAGACTCCACAGTACCCACCCCGTGTCTGTAGTTTTGTTACTTGGGAGTGCTGGAGACATTTCTTGGAAAGGCTCGGAGGGCCCCTGCCCCCCCCATCCCTTGTCTTTACCAAGTTTACCCTCCGGCTGCTTCTCTCAGTCCTTGTTTCGGGGGTTACAAGTCGTCTCCGACACCTGCCCCCGTGGGATCTTCACAGAGCTCTGCAGGTCAAGGCTGGCAGCTTCCCCAGGTGCCACTGCAGTACTACACACTGTCTGCTTTCTGATCTCCTCCTGCCCGTGCTCATTTGAGAGATGAGATACTCAGGTTTTTGCAGTGAGAGTGGTCAGGTGCTAGGGCAGGGTGTTGTAGAGACCTTCCTCCCTGGAGATACTCAGCACACGCCCGGAGAAGGCCCTGTGTGACCTGCTCTGATGTTGCAGTTAATCCTGCTGTGAGCGGGAGCCAGCGATTTCCCCAAACCGTTCCAGCCTCGGTTGTTGTCTGATCCACTCCGTGTGCCTCCCTGGGGGAAACCTGTCCTGCTTCACTGGAGGAGTCCCCAAGGGACCGGCTCCTTCCTTCAGCCCTGTCCCCAGGACTCAGACCAGCTAGCAAACAGAGTCCTTGCTCCTGCTGCCTTTGGAGGGCGCTGCAGGAACAGTTTATGGGAGGCTGGCTGTAGCAAGACCGGTGTCCCTTGCTCTGATGGTTTTCCAGTGGGAATTTCATGAAGGAACCAGGTGCTGTGTGCCAGTTCCACGTCCTGCACCCCGAGCTGGCAGCCAGTCCTGACCCCAGCACAGGCTCAGAGACCGACTCCAGGTGTCAGAATTTCAGAAAAGAGGCAAAGACCCGACGTGTGCGGTCCCCCTGTTCCTGCAGTGGGTGCCCCGCAGCCCCCGGGCTCTGGAGGGGGCAGGAGGCAGGAGCAGGGTGCAGGCAGGCACAGTCCCTGCCTGCTCTGGCAGGAGCAGCTCTGGGCCGAGCAAACGTCCCCGTCGCGGTGCCTACGGACGCGGGGCCGGACAGAGGTGACCAAGCCCGGGGGAGCGCGGAGCCAGCATCAGGGGCAGACCCGGCAGAGGCGGGGGGTCAGCAAGGGACCCAAAGGGGAGGTTTGGCAAAGGGACGGGGGAGGGCGCTCATCAAGGGCTGGGTGGAAGAACCACGGCACCAGGGATGGAGGAAAGATATTTTAAGATATTTTATTTTTCAGGTGAATTCATTGCAGGGACTTCCCCAGCCCTACACCCCCAACTGCTCTCTCCAGGCTGCCCGCTGCAGTCAGGGATAGTTTTGCCTCAGGGGCTTGCGGGAGCACCTGCAGCAGCACTGCCGGTCCCGTTTCCACCAGGCGCTGACACGCCTGCAGAGCTGGGCACGGGACTCCCGCAGGGCACGGCCCCCCTTGCACAGCCCCCGGGCCGTCCAGGCACGCATCCTGCCCGTGGGCACCCGCTGCTGGGGACTGGGCTCCGCTGGGCTGCTCCCGCCCGGCGCCGCCCAGATGGTGCTGCCCATGGTCACGGGGGTGCTGCTGCCCGACATCATGGAGCTGCTCCAGCCCATTTCCAAGGACCCCGTGTTTGGATTCCTCTCGGTGTCCGTGTCTGGCGCAGGAAGCTGCACTCCATTGGCCTCAAGCCACATTCTGGTAAAGAGCGTCCACACGCGCTCCTGGTGACTGTCAGGGTCTGGCTCCACATCCCTGGGTCTGTGTGCCACTTCGCCCTCATCCCCAGAGACCTGCTCTTGACTGGTCCCTGCTGACCTCTCCAGTGGGGGGTCCTGGCCCAGGGCTGGTCCCAGATTCTCCACCAGCGCCTGATCATCCTTGGGGGTCTGGGCGGGTCCTGAGCGCTCTTGTGCCGCCAGATCTGCCGTGGCACCGGGGCAGGGCTCCGGGAAGGAGCAGACGGTGTCCGCAGAACTGGAGCTGCTCATCGGGAGGGAGCTCAGCGATGGTGACCACAGTAGCGGGCAGAGGCGCTCTGTGCTCAGCAACGTCGCGCTGGCACTGCAGGGGAGGAGAGAGGGAGGTGAACCTGCTGCACCGCGGCCCCTCCGGCGGGACGGGCAGGGCTGCCCAGCGCGGGCAGGGCACGGGCTGAGGGTCTGGGGCAGGATCTGGGGCCTCCCCCAGCACTCACCATTTCTGCAGGGTCGGTTGTTTGCTCTTCTCCATCTCGGCGTCAGCTGTCCCATGCTTTGCCTTCTGCTTTGAACTCTGCAGGACACCAAGAGCTGGGTGAGACGGGAGCAGCTCCCAGGCCACATCACCCCCACAGCCCCTCACCCCACCCACCCCATCCCACTCCCCACCACAGCGCGGTGCAGCCGTCACATACCCAGAGCCACTGGGCAAACAACATGGTGCCGAGCACGAAGTACACCTCAGTGAACATCACTACGCACAGAATCTCGGCCAGGGTGAGCTCGCTGCCACACGCCATGGCTGCTGGCCCAGTGCTGCTGCGGCCTTTTATATTGGGGCAGGTGGGCAGAGCCCCTTTGTGAACTCACAAGGTGGCTGGAACCTCCCCCCTTTGTGACATCACATGCCGGGCAGATCCCCCTTTGTGACACCCAGCAGCCACTCCTGCCACCTCCTTGCCCCTGCGAGGAGGTGCTGGGGTGTCCCCTCAAAATCCCACAATCATCTGGGTTGGAAAATCCCTTGCAGCTCCCCCAGCCCAAGCATGACCCTCCCCCTGACCGTTCCCAACTCCCCCAGATCCCTCAGCGCTGGCTCAGCCCGACTCTTCAACCCCTCCAGGGATCCCGGGGACTCCCCCCTGCCCTGGGCAGCCCATTCCAACGCCCAACAGCCCCTTCTGCACAGAAATCCTTCCTCAGAGCCAGCCTGACCCTGCCCTGGGCAGCTTGAGGCCATTCCCTCGGGGCCTGGCGCTGGGGCCTTGGCTCCAGAGACTCATCCCCCCTCTCTGCCCCCTCCTGGCAGGGAGTTGCAGAGGGCCAGGAGGTCTCCCCTCAGCCTCCTCTGCTCCAGACTGAACCCCCCCAGTTCCCCCAGCCGCTCCCCAGCAGACCTGTGCTCCAGACCCTGCCCCAGCTCCGTTGCCCTTCTCTGGCCACGCTCGAGTCATTCAATGGCCTTTTTGGGGTGAGGGGCCCAGAACTGAACCCAGGAATCGAGGGGCGGCCTCCCCAGTGCCGAGCCCAGGGCTCAGATCCCTTCCCTGGCCCTGCTGGCCACGCCAGTGCTGACACAAGCCAGGATGCCGTTGCCCTCCTTGGCCCCCTGTCACTGATTTGACACCAATCAGAATTATTACAATTAATAATGTTTGATTCCAGTATGAATACAGAAATATTTTAGTAGGGTTACATGTTTACATCTTGCATTTTGCACATCTAACCAGAAACCAATGCTACTGTGAATTCCTCTGTATAGCCCTGTACCAAGGCCAGAGAATTGGCCAGTAATCATTTACTAGGTACACCTAGATACTGCTTAGGGAATTAGATTTAGAATTGAAAATAATTCTGTTTGAAGTTGTTGGAGATGTCTAGACACAGAAGTAATTTATTACCTAGAATACATTGGATAATGCCTCAGAAGTACCACAACCTGAGAGTAATGAGAACTGGGGAGAATGAACTGTCACAGTTTACAGATCTCTGCCAAGGAACAGTGAAACTGGGTAATGGGTAATTCCGGCAGGGGGAGATCGCGACCACCGACTCATGGGCCACCGACCCAAATCACACCCCAGACTCATTTCTAGACATTTCTAAGCTTCAGTGCGCAGAATCGGAAGTAGGAGGGAAGTATGATGATGATTTCCAGGAGTTCTTGTGTTTAGGTATGAATACTTAATGAATATGTATGAATGAATAATATAGAAACTGTATAATTCTTGTGACTGGTGTGCGTTGTTGGTGAGAGCACGCACCCGCGCACCCGGCCGTCAATAAACAAGTGTCTGCTTATCTGCATCACATTGGAGTCGGTAAGTTATTTTTATCCCGGATTTCGTGGACACCCCTGGGCACACTCTGGCTCATTCTCAGCCCCCCCAGCCCCTCTCTGACCGGCAGCTCTCCAGCCACTCCTCCCCAGGCCTGTAGCCCTGCCGGGGGTTGTTGTGGCCCAAGGGCAGCCCCCGGCATTTGCCCTCAGTGAAACTCCCCCAGTGGGGCTCAGCCCCTCGCTCAGCCTGTCCAGGTCTCTCTGCAGCCTCCCTACCCTCGAGCAGACCAACACTCCCCCCCAACTGGGTGTCATCTGCAAACTGACTGCGGGGGCACTCGATCCCCTCGTCCAGATCCTCAGTAAAGACGTTAAACAGGAGCGGCCCCAAAACCCAGCCCTAGGGTCACTCTTCGTGACCGGCCGCCAACGGGATTTAACTCTGTTCCCCACAGCTCCTTGGGCCCGGCCGTCCAGACAGTGTTTCACCCACTGAAGCTGTGCCCATCCAAGCCGTGAGCAGCCAGTTTCGCCAGGAGAATGCTGTGGGAAACGCTGTCTAAGGCCTTCCTGAAGTCAAGGTAACAACATCCACAGCCTGTCCCTCACCCAATCAGCAGTTCGCCCTGTTGCAGAAGGAGATCAGGTTTGCCAGGCAGGACCTGCCTTTCATAACCCCGTGCTGACTGGGCCTGACCCCCTGGCTGTCCATTGTATGACTTTTCACAGCCCCGGATGACCTGCTCCATGACCTTCCCTGGCACCGAGGGCAGACTGACAGGTCTGTAGTTTCCTGGATCCTCCTTTCTGCCTCTCTTGCAGATGGGCGTCGCATTTGCCACCCGCCAGTCCAGTGGGAGCTCCCCAGTCAGCCCTGAGTCCAGGTAAATCCTGGGCAGCGGCTTGGCGAGCACATCTGCCAGCTCCCGCAGCACCCTTGGGTGTCACCCCTCCGCTCCCACAGCCGTGTGTGCATCCAGGCGGTGCAGCAGGTCTCTGACCACCTCCTCTGCAACTGGGCTGCCCCCAGTCTGCTCCCCCTCCCCATCTCCCAGCTCCTGAGGCTGGGTGTCCAGGGAACGGCCAGTTCCACTGCTACAGACTGAGCAAAGTAGGCCTTGAGCACCTCAGCCTTTTCCTCATCCTTTGTGACTCTCTTTCCCTCTGCATCCAATAAAGGAGGGAGATTTTCCCTAATCCTCCTTTCGTATTTAATGAATGTACAGAAATATTTTTTGCTGTGTTTAACGGCTATAGTCAGGTTGAGCTCTAGTTGCGCTTTGGCTCTCCTAATGTTCTGCCTGCAGAGCTTCACTACATCTTTAAAGTCTTCATGAGAGATCACTGTCACCTCTGTCCGGCCCCGCGTGCGTAGGCACCGCGACGGGGACGTTTGCTCGGCCCAGAGCTGCTCCTGCCAGAGCAGGCAGGGACTGTGCCTGCCTGCACCCTGCTCCTGCCTCCTGCCCCCTCCAGAGCCCGGGGGCTGCGGGGCACCCACTGCAGGAACAGGGGGACCGCACACGTCGGGTCTTTGCCTCTTTTCACCTGGAACAAGCTTCTCACTCTCAAGCAGATATGCTTCATTAGCAGCGCTGGGGTCGCCCTGGGGATTCTCCACCCGAGGATTAGTCAGGGACGTCGGTTTACTCACACACAGATCAGATATTCATTACATTTCCTACAGGAAAGTTTGCCACAGGGACAGAGAGGCCCTCGAGGAGGAGCTCACTTCACTGTCCCTGAGAGAAGCCGGGAGCTGTCACTGTCACCATCAGGTGTCTCCCAGCTGAGCCTGTGTGAGGAGGAGGAGGGAGAAGCCTGAGCCCAGCACTCCCGAGCGGCCTGAGACTCTCCTTCCTGCCCCGAAGGAGGCGTCAGGCTGTGTCAGTGCCACGGGGGCCCTGGGTCACCCCGGCGGGGTGTCTGTGCGGCTGCAGGGACACCTGCGGGGCAGGCTGGGCAGGAGCTCGGCCCAGCTCACCACACAGGCTCTGCAGGAGGGAAATTCCGCAGCTTTTGGCCCATTTCAGCCAGGGCAGCGGCAGAGCTCGGCGGCGGCGGCCGTGAGGGGAAGGCGCGAGCGCGGGGCTCGGGCCGGGCTGCGGGGGAGCGACGGCCGCGGGGCCCCGTGTCCTCTGCGCCGCCGGGCCGGGCCGCGCCGCCTCCTTTGCCCCCCGCTGCCGGTGCCACTCGTGGCTCCGGGACCAGAGCCAAGGGCTGGAGGCCGGCGCCGGTCCCGAGACTGCGCGTCCCTCGGCGGGGCGGTCAGAGCCGCCCCCGTGGCCACTGCCCTTCTAGAAGGGGCTGAAGGGCCCCTGACACGGACTGGAGAGAGAAAAGGAGCAGCAGAGGAGAGCGCCGGCCCACCCCGGCCCAGCCCCTCATCGCCGCTGATGCCGATGGCCTTCCCCCAGGGCACGTGGTTTCACTTTGGTTGCTCACTCTTATTAGCCTTCTTTAATTTTAACCGGCAATAAATGCCGATAATCTTCCTCAAGGTGACTCTGTTTTGCCTGTGATGGCCCTTAGGGAGTTCTCCCGGAACCCTGCCAGCCCAGAGCGGTTTGAGTCAGCAGGAACTTTTGGAGACCACAGGGGCTTTCCTGGGGCGGCCACGCCCTGAGGGCTTCAGAATCTCCAGCGCAGCCCTGGGTCACCATGGCAACCACTGTGTGCCAGCGTGATGTCATCATTGCATCACAATGTGGCCCCTGTTTCAGCGGGTGGCAGGGAGGCTCAGCTGTCACTTCGACTGCGTGGGAGCCAGCGAGCAGGAGAGCAGATGGACCAGGAGATGGACAACGTCTCAAAGAGGGAGGGAAGGGGCAACAAGCCGGTAGTAGCGGGGTGCTTCGGCCTCACCCCAACCTCTCCTCCCCTCGGGGCCTCTCGCCGGCTTTCTCGGCCTCCCCAGCTGACCCCTTTCACGCCCCCTTATCACGCAGAACTTCTGGAGGAGATGCTGCCACGCTCTGCGCCGGATGGAGGAGTGGAAGCTGACTGTCCTCATCTTCATCTCGAGCCTCTTCTTGTGGGGCCTCTTCATGGTGGTGCTGCCCTGTGCCTCCAATCTGTTATCTGTCCTCACCATGGGCCTCCTCGCAGCCTGCTGGCCCAGGAGCAAGGCCAAGGTAGGTGTTGGTCATGGCACCCCCCGACACCCCCTGGGCAGGGCTTAGCCCCGGGCAGAGCCTGTCCCCGGGGTGCTCGGGAAGGCCCCGTAAGCGGGGCACGAGCAGTGACCGGTGGCCGTTGCCCACCCAGCACGGCCCCTGCTCGGGAGCCACCGAGCCCGCTCTGCTCAGGCCCCAGCCCAGGCTTGGGGCCGGGGCCAGTCCTGCCCCCGGAGCTCCAGCTGCCCCTTCCCGGGGTCCTCGTGCGCGGGGCAGGGCTCCTCCTGGCCCAGGGGAGACCCCCTGCACTAACGCGGGGCTTGTGTTCTAGGGACAGGGGAGCTCTGCAGAGGACAAGAGCTGTCCGAGAGACGGGAGGAAGGACCCGATAGGTGAGCAACCCCGG
Source organism: Athene noctua (assembly GCF_965140245.1). NCBI lineage: Eukaryota > Metazoa > Chordata > Aves > Strigiformes > Strigidae > Athene > Athene noctua. The sequence continues at coordinate 1,250,546 of NC_134037.1, forward strand.
CCCAGAGCTGCGCCGGGCTCCACGGCGGCTCCCGGCTGAGGGACGCCATTGCGGCAGAGCCCCCGCGCCGGCTGCCCTCGCTCACTGTCCCTCTGCTTTCTCCCTCCCTCCGCCAGGAGCCCCCTCCGTCCCCTGGGAAGCCGTGGAAGGGGCCACCGAGAGCCAGACGGCAGGGTAAGTCCTCCAGGAGCCCCACGCGGGGGTCCCTCTGCCCTGTGTAGCTGCGCCCTTGCCCTGGGGAGGCTGCGGGGGGGCGAGAGCAGGATCTGGCCCCAAGCCCCCGAGGAAGCCGAGGGCGGGAAGGCGTTGGGGGCCGAGGGAAGCGGGGGCTGGCTTGGGGAGGGCCAGGGCATCCCTGGGGGGGTGGCAGCTTCCCAGCACCAGGCCCCTCCCACAGAGCCCACCGGTGGCCCCAGCACCCCTCTCTGTCCTCAGCCCCTGGCCTGGCCCTTCTCTCCCGGGGCTGGAAGGTGCCCGGCCCCTCGCTGTGCCCCTCGTGCTGCTGGGCTGGCCTTGCCCCGTGTCCCCACGACCCCCCCATCACCCGGAGCACCCCAGAGCCGGCAGGGCCGGCAGGATCACCCAGGCGGTCGGGAGAAGACAGGGAGAGGGTGCTGGGTCCGGGCTGCCCCACAGCAGCCCCACACTCCAGCCGGGATCTCCCCCCACAGCCGGAGGAAGCGCCACGAAGGAGAAGGGTGGGAAAGCGGCGTCGGCGGGGACGCGGCTTCTGCGAGGGAGCTCCCCCACGGGACGGGAGACGTGGGTCGAGATGGGAACGTCGGTGCTGCCACCAGCTCGGAGCTCCTCAGGAGCCAGCCCTCCTCCTCCCACAGCAGCGACCTGGAGGAGCTGGCCACGTCCCTCATGGAGTCCCTGGGCGGGACCCGAGTCTGCCGCGACCTCCTGGGAAAACTGAAGGAGGCTCGGGATCGCGGCGCTCCAAGCGCTTCCCAAGACATCCGCAAGGAATACGCCACCTGCCTGGAGTGCCGGCGGTGCCTCACCGGCAGCTGCCCGCACCGCAGCGAGCCCCTGCCAGAGCGGGACCTGCCCACGCTGGCCGCCATCCTCCACAGCGTGGACCTGCTGGTGCACCGGGAGGAGCTCCAGCTGGAGCTGGGCATGGGCTTTGAGCTGGTCCTGGCTGGGGAAACCGTCTACGTCTGGCAGAGAACCCATCGGTTCCCCGAAATCCCCCCGGAGCGATGCTGCAAGAAGTGCAGCGCGCCTCTGCCCAGGAGCCTTTGGGCCAGCGAGAGCTCTCAGGCGCCGTCCCCCGTCCTCAGCGCCCCGGGAGCAGCACAGGGGCAGATGAGAGCGGCCGGGCAGGACGCGGGGGCTCCTCCTGCGAGGGATAGGGAGGCCAAAGGCAGCGCGGAGCTGCAGCCGGCTGCACGGGGCGAGTCGCCCCCCCCCACAGTCCCTGTCTGCACCCTGGCCGACATGGCACAAACACCCTCCTCTGCGGCCCCGGCCCGGGTGAGCAGCGCTGTGGGGTTGGCCCAGCCCTCGGAGAGGCACGAGGGCCTGGGGCAGCGGCTCAGCCGAAAGCTGAAGCGCCTCTGCCACGTCTGCGCCACACTGAGGGACGAACTGGAGTCTTGCTTCGACTGCGAGTGCTTCTTGAAGTGGATGGAAGGAAGTTCGGCACCCAGCGGCACCGCCCGTGGGGACAAGGCACTGCCCGGCAACCACCAGTTTCAGGCCAAAGCCCTCCCGGCCAACACGGTGGCAGAGGCGTAAGGAGCCCCGCGCCAGAAAAGGTGGGACTGGGGGGGAGCGTGGGCAGGGGGAGCCCAGCACGGGAGGACGGGGACGGGTCTGGGCTGTCTGGTGCAGCTGTCACAGCTGCGGTGCTGGGGACGTTTCTGTGGGACGGGATGGCAGCGGGGTCTGGGGGCGCCGGGCTGACGGTGAGGGGTGCGACGGCCCCGCGCTGAGTTTTGGTGTGAGGTTACACAGGGGCTGCGCCCGCCTGCCCCAATATAAAAGGCCGCGGCCGCACTGGGCCAGCAGCCACGGCCTGTGGCAACGGGCTCACCCCGGCCGAGATGCTCTGGCTACTGATGCTCACGGAGATGAGCTTCCTGCTCGGCGCCGTGTTGGCGGCCCAACGGCTGTGGGTATGTGACGGCTGCACCGCGCTGTGCCGGGCAGTGGGATGGGGTGGGGAGCTGTGGGGGGCTGTGCTGTGGGGTGGTCTAGGGCAGTGTGGGGTGGTGTGGAGGCCTGGGAGGTGCTCCCGTCTCACACAGCTCTGGGCGTCCTGCAGAGAAAGAGGGAGGCCGTCAAAAGAGGGAGGAGAGAGAAAGCTGAGCTGGAGAAGCTGAGCACTGAGTGGCCCTGGCCTGAAGCAGCCTGCAAATGCCATGGCATGGCACCGCGTGGCACAGCACGGCCCAACTGCACAGCATGGCCTGGCACGGCGCGGCACGGCACAGCAGGGCGTGGCACGGCATCGCAGCGCGGCACAGCATGGCACGGCAAGGCATGGCACAGCACGGCAGAGCACGACCTGCCACGGAATGTCATGGGGTGCTACAACACACCGTGGCATGGAATGGCACGGCACGGCACGCAGTGCCCGTGCAGAAATTTAGTTTTTTCGGCCCGGCCCCGAGCACCCTGCAAAGAGCCGACACCTCACGGCAGGCCTGAGCTCACTCCCTCACCGTCCTCGGACGCTTTACCACTGAAGCACAGAGGAAGGAAGGAGCCTGCACCAACCCCGGAGACATGGTGAGTGCTGGCAGAGACCCCAGATCCTGCCCCAGACCCTCAGCCCGTGCCCTGCCCGCGCCGGGCAGCCCTGCCCGTCCCGCCGGAGGGGCCGCGGTGCAGCAGGTTCACCTCCCTCCCCTGCAGTGCCAGCGTGAAGGAACCGAGCGCCTGTGCCCGCTACCCCGGACATCGTCCCCGAGCTCCCTCTCAGCGAGCAGCCCTGCCCCGGTGCCATGGCGGAGCTGGCGGCGCAGAAGTGCCGGGGACCCGCCCAGTCCCCCAAGGATGACAACAACGCTGGTTCCAGAGGAGCAACGGGCACCCCGGAGACAGCAGTTGGGGGTGTAGGACGGGAACCTCCCTGGGGCGACCCCACCTGAACAATAAAAAAATTATCTTTTCTCCATCCCTGGTGCCGTGGTCCTTCCACCCAGCCCTTGATGCGCGCCCTCCCCCGTCCCTTTGCCAAACCTCCCCTGTGGGTCCCTTGCTGACCCCCCGCCTCTGCCGGGTCTCCCCCAGGTCCTGGCTCCGAGCTCCCCCGGGCTTGGTCACCTCTGTCCGGCCCCGCGTCCGTAGGCACCGCGACGGGGACGTTTGCTCGGCCCAGAGCTGCTCCTGCCAGAGCAGGCAGGGACTGTGCCTGCCTGCACCCTGCTCCTGCCTCCTGCCCCCTCCAGAGCCCGGGGGCTGCGGGGCACCCACTGCAGGAACAGGGGGACCGCACACGTCGGGTCTTTGCCTCTTTTCACCTGGAACACATTCGCTCAACAGTAAAGGTCTTTACTGTCAGGCAGGAATTCTTCCTGGCAGCGCTGGGCGCACTCGCTGTTACCGTCAGTTTGGCCTCACAAGAACCGCCGAAGGCTCAGCTGGAAGCTGTAGAAGGCAGGCAGGCTGTGCTGCAGCGCTGGGTGCTGGGGGGATCGTTCCACCCAAGGGCCGTGCCGAAAGACAAGGGCACGCTTCTCCTGTCACACCAAAGCAGCGAATATTCCTGTCATTTCCGACACGTACACACCGATTCCCAGAGGACCGACTGCCCGTGCCAGTGCGTTGTTTGGGGGAGAGTCCCTGCGGGGCTTCCCCAGGTGTCTGCTGGTTTCTCTGCCCTCCCCGGGATGGACCCGTCAGAGCTGCAAACATGAGGTCCTTGGGCACAATCCTGTGCGAGGCCCCTCACAGCTCTGAGCCCCAACTGCGGGCAGGCAGGAGGCAGCAGCTCCCCCCTTTTCCTGAGACTTTGCACTCACAAATCCCAGCTCTCAGGACTCCAAACCCAAACCACCTTTTGGCAGAAAAAGAGCCGCCGTGGCTGTGGCAGAAGAGTCAGAGGTCCCTCGGCCGGAGCTGATCCGGCCGTTCCCTGAGCCAGCGCTAATCAGCACGTGCAAGTATGGAAGCGCAGGCTGTGGCAGGTGTCCCCCCCAGTGAAGATCGGGCTCCATGGCCGCTGGAGCGGAGCAGCTCCTGATTGCCTTTGCTCTCGGGGCTTCCCGGCAGTTGGGGCCTTTGGCCAACGGGAGCCGCTACGGGGCACAGGTCAGATTGGGGCTGGGTGTCAATGGAGCCCTGGGGCAGCCATTTTGAGCTCCTCCCCTCGGGCAGCCATTTTGAGCTCCTCCCCTGGAGCAGCTCGCTGCCGTCGGTCGAGGACTCTCCCCTGGGGTCGGGACGTCGCCCAAGGAAGCTCCTCCAGGTGATCTGGGTCGGGGCGCTGCCCTGAGCAGGTCCTCGAGGTGGAGAGCCCTCGCTTGTCAGGTGAGTGATCAAGCGTTTGGGGTGGCCGTTAAACCCCACAGAGTTCTTTGTTCTGCGTTCTGGGGTGCCGTTGAACCCTGGAAAGCTGTTCTGTTCTCCGCGCACAGACATTCGAACCTGCAATTTACGGAGAGCTAGTTTCCTGCGCTCGTCGTAATTTGTCATTATTTTGGTGGGGGGCTGTCTAATTGAGAGCAGCCGTAAGGCCCGCGCTCCTCCGGCTGAGGCCGCCGCGGGCTCAACCCGAACCCCCCCACTCCTCACCCCGGGGAAGGCCCTTCCCCCGGCGCGGGGAGCAGCACGAGGTCGGGGCCGCCGGGCTCCGGCTGCGCGTTCACCCCCCGGCGGCCGGGCTCGAGCGGGCTGTCGGAGAAGCCCCGATCGCTGCCGCCCGTGTGTGCGGGCGGCACCAGGCGGCGGCGCGGCCCGGCCCGGCGGCGCAGAGGACACGGGGCCCCGCGGCCGCCGTTTGCCCGGCGCCGCCGTTTGCCCGGCGCCGCCGTTTGCCCGGCGCCGCCGTTTGCCCGGCGCCGCCGTTTGCCCGGCGCCGCCGTTTGCCCGGCGCCGCCGTTTGCCCGGCGCCGCCGTTTGCCCGGCGCCGCCGTTTGCCCGGCGCCGCCGTTTGCCCGGCGCCGCCGTTTGCCCGGCGCCGCCGGGGCCGGTCCGGCCGCGCCGCGCATGCGCTGTGTCTGCGGGGCCGCGTGAGGCGGGGAGCCGGCGCGGAGGCGGCTCGGCGGGGCCCGGCCCCGGCCCTCAGCCCCCGCGGCCCCGACCCCGGCGCCGAGGAGCGCGTCGCCGCCCGCCGCCCTCGCGTCGCCGCCCTCCTCGATGCCGAGCCCCGGCGAGAAGCGGCGCTCGTCCCCGGTGCCCCGGCTGCGTGGGCCTGACCCCCAGCCGCCCCCGCCGCCCAGATCGGAGCCGGGTCCAGGCCCCTCCCTGCCCCGGACCGGCACCAAGTCCCTCACCTTCTCCCCACAGCCCGGTTCAGGTCACAGATGATCTCCCCTCCCCAGAACGGTGCCGGGCTTGATGCCCCCACCCCCAGGCCGGGGCCGGTTCCACATCCTGCGCCCCGAGCTGGCAGCCAGTCCTGACCCCAGCCCGGGCCAGCACAGGCTCAGAGACCGACTCCAGGTGTCAGAATATCCCCTGTCCCACAACGGCACTGGGGCCAGGACCCCTACCAAAAACTGGCGGGGGGCAGCCACCCGATGTGGCCTTGCCAGCCTTCACGGGACCCGGGATCTCTCCCCAAACTGGCCTTGGCGCTCCCCTGAATCCCAAGCCAGAGACGCTCCCCGTTCTCTGCCAGATATTAGGAGCACGGGGACCTCCCGATGTCTGCTCATCCCAAAGGCAAGGACATCCCCGCCCTGTCCGAGGCACAGCACTGAGGCAGCAATACCCCCTTCCCCAAGAGATTCCCCTGCCATGGACCCGCTGCCCCCCTGGACAAAATCTGCATCAGACTAGTGGCATCCTGGAGCAGGCTGCTGTTCCCAGACCTGGGGCTCACCAGCCATGGCACACACCTTTCCCCGAAGCAGGACTGAAGTGGGGGCCTCTCCCAAGCCTTAGAGGCCCCTCCAGCCTGGGGGATATTGGGCCATGGGATCAGTGCCAATGCTGGAATGGCTCCGGACAGAAGCTGGCTGTCTTCATGGCCAAGCCGGGGTCCCCCCCAGCCACCTAAGGGCTGCCCCCTGACAGCCTCTGCCCCATGCCTGCCCCATCCCCACCTGGAAAGCAAACAGAGGCTGAGCCTCCCCAGCCTTGTGCTGAAGCAGTAACTAGCCTTGGGCTGCAGTCCCAGATGTAGAAAAAGAAGCCTGGACGCTGTTTTCCCTCTGGGCGGCTGTCCCCACCTTTCCTGCCTCCTTTCTGCATCTGCAGGGACCTGCTGGCCTGGGACTAAGCCTGCTGAGGGGAAGAGAGAGCAGAGTGTGCTGCGCTGAACCATGCAGTCTGGGTTGGGATGCCGGATTCAAGGGCATCCCCGAGCATGATGTGGTGTAAAATGTTCAGTCTTATTCCCTCTTCTGCCCCAGGGAGGCCCTTGGAGAAGATGTGGAGCCAAAAGTGCCTGAGGAGGAGGAGGAGGAGGAAGAGCAGAGGAAGAGCCACAAGCACATTGAGGAGTGCAGGCAGGTGTGGCGGTAGGAGGGGAAGATCCTCTTGGGTCCCTGATATTTGGCTTTACCCTTCTTTTAGCTTTGTACAGTGCTTAGTGTCACACAGCAGCATTTATGTGAGAAGCAGCAGGGACAGGAACTCCTCAGGACTGGGTGGTGGGGGATTTGGGGGCTGGATCCTAGGGGTAGGATTTCCCGTGGATTGTAAGGGCGTAGGAGTGACGCCAAGCATCCAAACCAAAACCCCGCCGTGCCTAACCGCATCTGCACGCACGGGGGAAGTGAGAGAGGGGGGTGCTCTGAGCGTGTTCCTCTTGGCGCTGATGGCCTGCGGGGCTTTCCAGGAGAGGGAGGCCCGCGGGTGCTCATCGATCCTGCCGTAGCAGGAAGACAGAGCTTAGGGCTCCACACAGGCACCTCAGCATGGGGACAGGAGCCAGACCCTGGGCAGGCAGGGTTCCTGCAGCATCCCTCCCTCCAGAACGCAGGTCTTTGGGTGTGAAATGTGTGCCGCTTCCTTCACAGAGGCTGGCCAAGCTGCTCTTTGATGGCACGCAGATGGTGACAAATACCCGGGTGGCCGCTGACTTGAGGGAAACACAGAGGAGGGCAGAGGAGGCAGAGCTGAAGCTGCAGAGGTAAGAGACTGCACCGCGGGTCGGCGCTGCTGGGAAGGATGTTGGTGCAGCTTTCTGAGGACATCCTAATGCTGGTCATCCAGAAACACTTGGCAGTTAGGGCTGTGCTGTTCAGAAGGAAAATCTAGGCACCTCCAGGTCCCACCTGCTGTCACGTCCTGCTCCGAAGAGGGAGACAAGTGATGTAGATTCATAAATCCCCAACGGAGCAGAGATTGGTGAGACAAGTCTCAAAGTGCAGACATAAACATTTCTTCATTTCCCACAGTGTGTTGACTGGATACACAATAACTGACTAAGTGAAGAACAAATTATGGCAAGGGATATGATACGCCTTGCGTCCCTTAATGATAACAAGGGGGAAAAGAGAAGAAGAGAGAGAGAGATGGGAAGAGAGGGAGAGAGATCACCAGTCCAGGTTCCTGCGCTGGTTCTGCCAAGGAGGGGTCAGGGATGCATCCACCTTCTTCACTTCACTTCTTCACTTGCTCATCACCGTTATCCTTGCCCCCCCCCCCCCATTTATACACGCTTTCCTCGGGTCCTTCCCCCAGATTGATCTACATATCACGTGTCATAGGTGTGGGGAGGGGCAAGGCGCTTCGTGGGGTGCTGTAATTAGCATGATCTCGTTAGTCTTTATTAGCATATTCAGGGATGTCAACTTTAATACACGTTTTGTGGATAATGAAGCAAAGATCGCTCACGGGACAGATGCCCCTTGAAACTGTCCCCGAAATCCGGGATAAAAATAACTTCTCGACTCCAATGTGATGCAGATAAGCAGACACTTCTTTACTGACGGCCGGACGTGTAGGGGAGCGCTCTCACCAACAACACGTGCCAGGCACCAGAATCACACACCTTATCTAGAACTTACTCATCCATATTCATTAAGTCTTCATACATAAGCATACAACTTCCAGGAAATCATTCACATATTCTCCTCCTATTTCCGATTCTGCGCAGTAGAGGTTAGAAATGTCTAGAAATGGCTCTGGGTGTAATGGGAGCAGGTGGTCCGTGAGCCGGGGGTCGCCATCTCCCCCTGCCGGAATTACCTTTTGCTTAAGGACACGGTTTTCTTGGCAGGTACCTGCCAGCTGTTACGGTCACTGCCCTCAGTTCCCGTTCATCCTGGACCTTGACAGCTACTTGCATTCTTCTAGTCCTGTACATGTATTATAAATCAGGTTACAAATCACCTCGTGTTTCGTTACCTGGGTTCTAACCGTTCCTACTAAACAGTTGTGACCAGTCCCTTCAGCCTTGGTACGGGGCTGTACAGGGGATTTTAGAGGAGCAGTCAGTTGCTAGATTCAAACTACAATAAATGTAAAATGATTTTTACTAAAATATCCCTTAATTCTATACTTATATTAAAATCAAACACAATTTAATTTCAGTTGATAATAAAATCAGTAACATTTCCCCCCTTTGAAGGTGTTGAAAATCATTTCAATACTTTCACACTTTTATTCATTTTCATCTTTGAGGCCAAAGTTTGTCTTGCCAGATGATGGTGGTGGCGCGCTGTAGCCTGGTGGCATAGTGGGTACTTCTCTCATCATTCTACGATATATTGCAGCCTATTAGTAAACTGTATGTTACCAACATAATCATCAACAGGACAATTCATAGCAAAAACAGAATTTTGATTAAGGATTTCAGCCAAGAGCTCAAATTCTATCCTAATCCACTAAAAATGTTTCCTAGCCGATCTTCTGACATATCTTCTTGAATGGTTTCTGTTTCTTTTCCGATTTTGCCTCACAGATCTAAATCCTGTTCTCCATCCTGTGTAACATTCGGGCTATGAATGCAGCAATGGTCCAATCTGTCTTTGCGATATCCACACACTCCATGCTCTTTCAACAGAAGCATGTCTAGTGCCATCCTGTTCTGAAGTGTCATTCTAGAAGTTACCTGTAATTGGATGTTTAATTCTTGAAATCCTTTTCTTGTAACATCGGCCAATTTTTCTCCTTGTCCTGTTAAGTGATAAAGCCATTCTCTATTCCTGTAGGACGCTGTTGGGTTCAAACAGACTCTAAAGCCCAGCCAATTTTTACTCCTGTTGTTGGTTCATTCCAAGCGTCATCATCCGTTTCAGACCTTTTGATTCGATGTAATTTTAAATTTTCCAGGGATCCCTTGAGTGGTGATTTCTTCCCAATCGGACACAGTGTTGGCAGGCCTAAAGTAATTTGTTTCACCTTACCATCTACCGGTAAGTGGGTTGTCCGGGTGCCATCACTTAATGCCCAAACTAAATGCCCTGGGCTCTGAATGGCAGATTTCTTACAACTAGAGGAGTATCCTCTTCTGGGTGTAAAGAGACTAGTCATGGTGAGGTTATTATGAACACCTCGACAATAACAGCCAAACTTTAAAGCAGCTGCCAAATGAGGAATTCTTTGAATTATTAAGTCTGCATTGCTGCAATCATACACCCTTTCACATTTCTACCATGGTACTACATGTCCCTTTCCTTGTCGGGTAGTGCCTTTGTCTACTGTCGGGGGAAGGATTGCAAACACGCCTTTAATCCAGGTACTGTCCCAAGTTTTTAATTTTAATCTACCCGTTTGAACTCTTTTCCTGGTTACTGGATTGTTTTTCAAACATACGTCACATTTTGCAGTTATTAATTTAGCCATGTCTATCATCTTGACAGATAAAACTTGTTTTTGTAAAGAAGTTACTAAAGCTTCTGCTCCCTAATGACATTCTTGAGGTTTGGTTTGCATTCTTTCTTTTATTAACAAAGGTGGAACTACTGCTCGTCTGTGAGGGGTTACTGTTTTGGAGGGAATTAATGCCATTTGAAATATTCGTTCTCTTGCTGTCCGGTCGGCCAAATTACTTCTAGCAATTTCTTTTGTGTTCCTAATTAGGTGTGCTTTACAGTGCATGATTGCTACCTGATTTGGTTTTTGTACTGCTTGTAATAATTGTCAAATGTAATTTTGATGCATAATATTTGATCCCTGAGAGGACAGTAATTTTTTTTTTTTTTCCACAAAGCTCCATGGACATGTACCACCCCAAGAGCATACTTTGAGTCTGTCCAGGTATTTACTTTCTTCGTTTCCCTTAGTTCTAAGGTTCGAATCAAAGCAATGAGTTCTGATCTCTAAGCTGATGTGGCACTCGTCAGTGCCTTTGCCTCTCTAACTGTGGTGTCTGTTGTTACCGCATGCCCAGCGTATCGAACTCCTTGCTCCATAAAGCTGCTGCCATCTGTGTACAGTTCCCAGTCTGGTTGCTCCAAGGGTACATCCTTCAGATCTTCTCGACTGGAATAAACATACTCGATAGCAGCCAAGCAGTCCTGCTCCAGTGGCTCTTCTTCCTGTGTGGAACTTAAAAACACTGCAGGATTTACCAGGTTAGTTGTTTTTAGACTCACACCATCTTGTTCAGCCAGTACTACCTGGTACTTCATCATTCAGCTCAGAGACAGCCAATGTCCCCCCTTCTGTTCTAAACCAGTTATCACCGTCTGTGGGACACAGACTGTTATTGTGCTTCCCAAAGTTAATTTCTGAGCTGCCTGTGTGAGCATCACTGTTGCAGCCACAGCTCGAAGGCAGTTTGGGCACCCTTTGCTCCCCGTGTCCAGTTGTTTAGAGAAGTATCCGACAGGTCGTTTCCAGCTTCCCGTCTTCTGAGTCAGCACACCCAGTGCCAGGCGTTGTCTTTCGTGAGCCAACAGCTCACAGCCTTTGGTGATGTCCAGAAGTCCTAAGGCAGGCGCAGGCATTAAAGCGGTTCAGTTCTGTGACAGCCCGTTGTTGCTGTGGGCCCCATGTCGAAGGAGAGTTCTTCGGGCCTCATGTAGCAGTTTAGCTGTCAGACCATAACTCATGATCCAGAGGCGGCACCACCCTGTCATTCCTAAGAATGCTCTGAGTTCATGAATATTTTCGGGCTCACATGGCTTCTCAGTGTTCTGTTCCTAATTGCCGCTGCCCTTCTGAAATCTCAAAGTCCAAATATATCACAGTCTGACAAGCTATTTGGGCGCTTTTTTTTTTTTTTTTCCCCCCTGGCTACCTTGTACCCATTCGGTGCCAGAAAATTAAAAAGATCTATTGTTACCTGTATGTAGGTAAATCTTTTTTTTTTCTGTAGCAATCAGTGTGTCATCCACATATTGTAAAAGCAAATGTCCAGGTGTTGGTTTGTCCTGTTTCCGTGTTTCAAGCTCTTTTGCCAGCTGATTTCCAAAAATTATCGGGCTATTTCTAAATCCTTGGGGTAGTCTTGTCCATGTCAGCTGCATCTTTGTCCTGTTTGTGGATTTTCCCACTCGAAAGCAAACAATTTTCTGTTTTCCTTCTCCAAGGCATACAAAAGAAAGCATCTTTTAAATCCAGCACTGTAAACCACTGATAAGTCTCCTTTAAAGCTGTTAACAGCGTGCAAGGATTTGCTGCTGCAGGATATATACCCTTAACTATGTGATTCACTGCTCTGAAGTCTTGCACTAACCTATATTCACCCGACGGTTTTCTGACTGGTAGAATGAGAGTTTTATCCTCAGATTCACACTCCCCCAAGAGTTTATATTTCAAAAATTATCCATCAGTTTCTTTCTTATATCTGGTACCGATTGTTCTATAAAAATCCAAGCCAATTATATCTGAGCTGCCTCAGTTTCTACTTTCAAATCAGTATTTATTCTTTCTGGCAGCTTCTTTTAGTCTTCCCAGAAACGCTGAGGGAGATTCATTCTTATCTTGTCTCACCTCATACAATTTAGACCAGTTCAGAAACCTAGGCATGGCGTGTTTAACTCCATGTAAAACCCATTTCTGATACCGACTCAGTCTTTCTCTGTGCTCCACATTATTTGGATCCCCACTGCGGATCCCCAGACAGAAAGTTCTGCTCTAATATTCCACCTGCTGTCCCACTCAATACAGTCACTTCTGCCTGTGCTTTGCCAGCCTCCAATACCATCTGTTTTTTTCTGTATCATCTAACACATTAGCTAAAATCACCTGTAAATCACTCCAGTCCGGGTTCTGTGTTCTGATGATAGTATCTGCCACTCTGCCTGTTCTCTCCGGATCCTCTCTGTACACTCCTGCTGCCTGCTTCCAAGCCATCGAATCCGTCACTGAAAAGGCACTTTCACATACACCGGCCCATCGTTGCCAGCTCCCTGCCGCAGGGGAGCTGTTGTTTGTACCTGCTGCCGAGTTCTTTCGAGATGCAGGGGTATGAATTACAACCTCAGACGGCCCTTCATCCACATCCTCTAGTCCGCTACTCTCAGGTTCCTCTACCTGTTCTCTATATTCTCGCCCCCGATGCCGTTCTCCCTGTGGAGGGGATATATCTAATTCTGGCCCTCCATCCTTTTCAGTAGAAGCAATTCTTTCCTTCAAACAATCTTTTCAAGTTCACATGTTGAACAACACTTTTTCACCTTTTTATCGTCAAAAGTTATAGCCATTACTAAATTATCCCTACTAATCAGCTTACATTCTTTCTGCCAATCCTTCCTTTGTCTTAAATAGGAAAAAAAAAAAATCAACATACGGCACTTCATTTCCCTTCTCTTCTACAAAACAGCATTAACTGCAGAATGGTATTATAATGCAGTGTCCCATTCACGAGCCATTTTCCCTGATCACCCAGAGTATACAGAGGCCACCAGCGATTACAATATTCAATCATCTGACTTTTCCTCAAATCATCATGTACCTCTCCCCAGTGTGCTAACAAACATCCTAACGGAGAAGTTTTCAGAACTTTGTCATTTGCAGCCAGATTACACATCCTTTTGCTTTTAAACAAACGAGTCAGCGTAGATGCCATGGTTCAGTGACTTTGTTAACACAATATACAATCGATCACTCGCTCAAGCCTATCGCTTCGTCCTTCTCCGGCTGCACCCCGCGCGGGATAACAGAACCGCGGATCCGAACCCCACACCCGCTTCGTGCTCAGTTGCACGTCTCACGCTCACAAACACGCTCACACCTTTCTACAGTTACTACGACAAACAAAGGTATATAACACAATACAACACAATTCTTAATTACCGTACAATATTCAATTGACGAAACAACCAGTACCACAACTGAGTGCATAAAAACTTTTAACTTCCAATTAAATGCACTCCTTCTGAGAACTCTACAGCGTATAGGGTCTCTTGTTTCCAAATCCAGCTGTCCAACCCTGCAATAGCTTTCGCTTGTGTCTTACGGGCAGAGGCCTCGGCTTCCAATACACGAGGATCCTCTAGCCCAACCCTGCGCAGCTTTCGCCGCGTCTGACAGGCAGGCTTGTACAGTGGGACTCTAACCCGCTCCTACTGGTGGGACTCTAACCCACTTATCCCAGTACAAAAGAGAAGTGTCTTACCAAAATCCAGGGGACGTCGCGAAGAGCCGCATGGATCGGGGATCGATGGGTGTCCCCGAGAAATCCTCGGTGCCGGCTGGAACCGATCAGGTCCCCGACTCCTCCGGTCTCTCAGCGAGGTCCCATCTGGGGTGCCAGAAACTGTCCCCGAAATCCGGGATGAAGATAACTTCTCGACTCCAGTGTGATGCAGATAAGCAGACACTTCTTTACTGACGGCCGGACGTGTAGGGGAGCGCTCTCACCAACAACACGTGCCAGGCGCCAGAATCACACACCTTATCTAGAACTTACTCATCCATATTCATTAAGTCTTCATACATAAGCATACAACTTCCAAGAAATTATTAACTATTTAACTAATTTATTTAATTTATTTAACCAATAATTTAATTTATTTAACTAATTTATTTAATTATTTTACTAAAATATCCCTTAATTCTATACTTATATTAAAATCAAACACAATTTAATTTCAGTTGATAATAAAATCAGTAACAAAACTTTACAGGATGCCCCAGCGCAGAACCGTCCTGTCTCCTCAGGGCTCCCTCCTCCAGCCGCATCCTGTGCTGTCCAGGCGAGTTTTCTCCCACGAGTCACACAAGAGATGAGCAAGTGCTGACCTCGAGCACCAAGCCTGCGTTATCCAGACTCCACAGTACCCACCCCGTGTCTGTAGTTTTGTTACTTGGGAGTGCTGGAGACATTTCTTGGAAAGGCTCGGAGGGCCCCTGCCCCCCCCATCCCTTGTCTTTACCAAGTTTACCCTCCGGCTGCTTCTCTCAGTCCTTGTTTCGGGGGTTACAAGTCGTCTCCGACACCTGCCCCCGTGGGATCTTCACAGAGCTCTGCAGGTCAAGGCTGGCAGCTTCCCCAGGTGCCACTGCAGTACTACACACTGTCTGCTTTCTGATCTCCTCCTGCCCGTGCTCATTTGAGAGATGAGATACTCAGGTTTTTGCAGTGAGAGTGGTCAGGTGCTAGGGCAGGGTGTTGTAGAGACCTTCCTCCCTGGAGATACTCAGCACACGCCCGGAGAAGGCCCTGTGTGACCTGCTCTGATGTTGCAGTTAATCCTGCTGTGAGCGGGAGCCAGCGATTTCCCCAAACCGTTCCAGCCTCGGTTGTTGTCTGATCCACTCCGTGTGCCTCCCTGGGGGAAACCTGTCCTGCTTCACTGGAGGAGTCCCCAAGGGACCGGCTCCTTCCTTCAGCCCTGTCCCCAGGACTCAGACCAGCTAGCAAACAGAGTCCTTGCTCCTGCTGCCTTTGGAGGGCGCTGCAGGAACAGTTTATGGGAGGCTGGCTGTAGCAAGACCGGTGTCCCTTGCTCTGATGGTTTTCCAGTGGGAATTTCATGAAGGAACCAGGTGCTGTGTGCCAGTTCCACATCCTGCACCCCGAGCTGGCAGCCAGTCCTGACCCCAGCACAGGCTCAGAGACCGACTCCAGGTGTCAGAATTTCAGAAAAGAGGCAAAGACCCGACGTGTGCGGTCCCCCTGTTCCTGCAGTGGGTGCCCCGCAGCCCCCGGGCTCTGGAGGGGGCAGGAGGCAGGAGCAGGGTGCAGGCAGGCACAGTCCCTGCCTGCTCTGGCAGGAGCAGCTCTGGGCCGAGCAAACGTCCCCGTCGCGGTGCCTACGGACGCGGGGCCGGACAGAGGTGACCAAGCCCGGGGGAGCGCGGAGCCAGCATCAGGGGCAGACCCGGCAGAGGCGGGGGGTCAGCAAGGGACCCAAAGGGGAGGTTTGGCAAAGGGACGGGGGAGGGCGCTCATCAAGGGCTGGGTGGAAGAACCACGGCACCAGGGATGGAGGAAAGATATTTTAAGATATTTTATTTTTCAGGTGAATTCATTGCAGGGACTTCCCCAGCCCTACACCCCCAACTGCTCTCTCCAGGCTGCCCGCTGCAGTCAGGGATAGTTTTGCCTCAGGGGCTTGCGGGAGCACCTGCAGCAGCACTGCCGGTCCCGTTTCCACCAGGCGCTGACACGCCTGCAGAGCTGGGCACGGGACTCCCGCAGGGCACGGCCCCCCTTGCACAGCCCCCGGGCCGTCCAGGCACGCATCCTGCCCGTGGGCACCCGCTGCTGGGGACTGGGCTCCGCTGGGCTGCTCCCGCCCGGCGCCGCCCAGATGGTGCTGCCCATGGTCACGGGGGTGCTGCTGCCCGACATCATGGAGCTGCTCCAGCCCATTTCCAAGGATCCCGTGTTTGGAATCCTCTCGGTGTCCGTGTCTGGCGCAGGAAGCTGCACTCCATTGGCCTCAAGCCACATTGTGGTAAAGAGCGTCCACACGCGCTCCTGGTGACTGTCAGGGTCTGGCTCCACATCCCTGGGTCTGTGTGCCACTTCGCCCTCATCCCCAGAGACCTGCCCTTGACTGGTCCCAGCTGACCTCTCCAGTGGGGGGTCCTGGCCCAGGGCTGGTCCCAGATTCTCCACCAGCGCCTGATCATCCTTGGGGGTCTGGGCCGGTCCTGAGCGCTCTTGTGCCGCCAGATCTGCCGTGGCACCGGGGCAGGGCTCCGGGAAGGAGCAGACGGTGTCCGCAGAACTGGAGCTGCTCATCGGGAGGGAGCTCAGCGATGGTGACCACAGTAGCGGGCACAGGCGCTCTGTGCTCAGCAACGTCGCGCTGGCACTGCAGGGGAGGAGAGAGGGAGGTGAACCTGCTGCACCGCGGCCCCTCCGGCGGGACGGGCAGGGCTGCCCGGCGCGGGCAGGGCACGGGCTGAGGGTCTGGGGCAGGATCTGGGGCCTCCCCCAGCACTCACCATTTCTGCAGGGTCGGTTGTTTGCTCTTCTCCATCTCGGCGTCAGCTGTCCCATGCTTTGCCTTCTGCTTTGAACTCTGCAGGACACCAAGAGCTGGGTGAGACGGGAGCAGCTCCCAGGCCACATCACCCCCACAGCCCCTCACCCCACCCACCCCATCCCACTCCCCACCACAGCGCGGTGCAGCCGTCACATACCCACAGCCACTGGGCAAACAACATGGTGCCGAGCACGAAGTACACCTCAGTGAACATCACTACGCACAGAATCTCGGCCAGGGTGAGCTCGCTGCCACACGCCATGGCTGCTGGCCCAGTGCTGCTGCGGCCTTTTATATTGGGGCAGGTGGGCAGAGCCCCTTTGTGACCTCACAAGGTGGCTGGAACCTCCCCCCTTTGTGACATCACATGCCGGGCAGATCCCCCTTTGTGACACCCAGCAGCCACTCCTGCCACCTCCTTGCCCCTGCGAGGAGGTGCTGGGGTGTCCCCTCAAAATCCCAGAACCATCTGGGTTGGAAAATCCCTTGCAGCTCCCCCAGCCCAAGCATGACCCTCCCCCTGACCGTTCCCAACTCCCCCAGATCCCTCAGCGCTGGCTCAGCCCGACTCTTCAACCCCTCCAGGGATCCCGGGGACTCCCCCCTGCCCTGGGCAGCCCATTCCAACGCCCAACAGCCCCTTCTGCACAGAAATCCTTCCTCAGAGCCAGCCTGACCCTGCCCTGGGCAGCTTGAGGCCATTCCCTCGGGGCCTGGCGCTGGGGCCTTGGCTCCAGAGACTCATCCCCCCTCTCTGCCCCCTCCTGGCAGGGAGTTGCAGAGGGCCAGGAGGTCTCCCCTCAGCCTCCTCTGCTCCAGACTGAACCCCCCCAGTTCCCCCAGCCGCTCCCCAGCAGACCTGTGCTCCAGACCCTGCCCCAGCTCCGTTGCCCTTCTCTGGCCACGCTCGAGTCATTCAATGGCCTTTTTGGGGTGAGGGGCCCAGAACTGAACCCAGGAATCGAGGGGCGGCCTCCCCAGTGCCGAGCCCAGGGCTCAGATCCCTTCCCTGGCCCTGCTGGCCACGCCAGTGCTGACACAAGCCAGGATGCCGTTGCCCTCCTTGGCCCCCTGTCACTGATTTGACACCAATCAGAATTATTACAATTAATAATGTTTGATTCCAGTATGAATACAGAAATATTTTAGTAGGGTTACATGTTTACATCTTGCATTTTGCACATCTAACCAGAAACCAATGCTACTGTGAATTCCTCTGTATAGCCCTGTACCAAGGCCAGAGAATTGGTCAGTAATCATTTACTAGGTACACCTAGATACTGCTTAGGGAATTAGATTTAGAATTGAAAATAATTCTGTTTGAAGTTGTTGGAGATGTCTAGACACAGAAGTAATTTATTACCTAGAATACATTGGATAATGCCTCAGAAGTACCACAACCTGAGAGTAATGAGAACTGGGGAGAATGAACTGTCACAGTTTACAGATCTCTGCCAAGGAACAGTGAAACTGGGTAATGGGTAATTCCGGCAGGGGGAGATCGCGACCACCGACTCATGGGCCACCGACCCAAATCACACCCCAGACTCATTTCTAGACATTTCTAAGCTTCAGTGCGCAGAATCGGAAGTAGGAGGGAAGTATGATGATGATTTCCAGGAGTTCTTGTGTTTAGGTATGAATACTTAATGAATATGTATGAATGAATAATATAGAAACTGTATAATTCTTGTGACTGGTGTGCGTTGTTGGTGAGAGCACGCACCCGCGCACCCGGCCGTCAATAAACAAGTGTCTGCTTATCTGCATCACATTGGAGTCGGTAAGTTATTTTTATCCCGGATTTCGTGGACACCCCTGGGCACACTCTGGCTCATTCTCAGCCCCCCCAGCCCCTCTCTGACCGGCAGCTCTCCAGCCACTCCTCCCCAGGCCTGTAGCCCTGCCGGGGGTTGTTGTGGCCCAAGGGCAGCCCCCGGCATTTGCCCTCAGTGAAACTCCCCCAGTGGGGCTCAGCCCCTCGCTCAGCCTGTCCAGGTCTCTCTGCAGCCTCCCTACCCTCGAGCAGACCAACACTCCCCCCCAACTGGGTGTCATCTGCAAACTGACTGCGGGGGCACTCGATCCCCTCGTCCAGATCCTCAGTAAAGACGTTAAACAGGAGCGGCCCCAAAACCCAGCCCTAGGGTCACTCTTCGTGACCGGCCGCCAACGGGATTTAACTCTGTTCCCCACAGCTCCTTGGGCCCGGCCGTCCAGACAGTGTTTCACCCACTGAAGCTGTGCCCATCCAAGCCGTGAGCAGCCAGTTTCGCCAGGAGAATGCTGTGGGAAACGCTGTCTAAGGCCTTCCTGAAGTCAAGGTAACAACATCCACAGCCTGTCCCTCACCCAATCAGCAGTTCGCCCTGTTGCAGAAGGAGATCAGGTTTGCCAGGCAGGACCTGCCTTTCATAACCCCGTGCTGACTGGGCCTGACCCCCTGGCTGTCCATTGTATGACTTTTCACAGCCCCGGATGACCTGCTCCATGACCTTCCCTGGCACCGAGGGCAGACTGACAGGTCTGTAGTTTCCTGGATCCTCCTTTCTGCCTCTCTTGCAGATGGGCGTCGCATTTGCCACCCGCCAGTCCAGTGGGAGCTCCCCAGTCAGCCCTGAGTCCAGGTAAATCCTGGGCAGCGGCTTGGCGAGCACATCTGCCAGCTCCCGCAGCACCCTTGGGTGTCACCCCTCCGCTCCCACAGCCGTGTGTGCATCCAGGCGGTGCAGCAGGTCTCTGACCACCTCCTCTGCAACTGGGCTGCCCCCAGTCTGCTCCCCCTCCCCATCTCCCAGCTCCTGAGGCTGGGTGTCCAGGGAACGGCCAGTTCCACTGCTACAGACTGAGCAAAGTAGGCCTTGAGCACCTCAGCCTTTTCCTCATCCTTTGTGACTCTCTTTCCCTCTGCATCCAATAAAGGAGGGAGATTTTCCCTAATCCTCCTTTCGTATTTAATGAATGTACAGAAATATTTTTTGCTGTGTTTAACGGCTATAGTCAGGTTGAGCTCTAGTTGCGCTTTGGCTCTCCTAATGTTCTGCCTGCAGAGCTTCACTACATCTTTAAAGTCTTCATGAGAGATCACTGTCACCTCTGTCCGGCCCCGCGTGCGTAGGCACCGCGACGGGGACGTTTGCTCGGCCCAGAGCTGCTCCTGCCAGAGCAGGCAGGGACTGTGCCTGCCTGCACCCTGCTCCTGCCTCCTGCCCCCTCCAGAGCCCGGGGGCTGCGGGGCACCCACTGCAGGAACAGGGGGACCGCACACGTCGGGTCTTTGCCTCTTTTCACCTGGAACAAGCTTCTCACTCTCAAGCAGATATGCTTCATTAGCAGCGCTGGGGTCGCCCTGGGGATTCTCCACCCGAGGATTAGTCAGGGACGTCGGTTTACTCACACACAGATCAGATATTCATTACATTTCCTACAGGAAAGTTTGCCACAGGGACAGAGAGGCCCTCGAGGAGGAGCTCACTTCACTGTCCCTGAGAGAAGCCGGGAGCTGTCACTGTCACCATCAGGTGTCTCCCAGCTGAGCCTGTGTGAGGAGGAGGAGGGAGAAGCCTGAGCCCAGCACTCCCGAGCGGCCTGAGACTCTCCTTCCTGCCCCGAAGGAGGCGTCAGGCTGTGTCAGTGCCACGGGGGCCCTGGGTCACCCCGGCGGGGTGTCTGTGCGGCTGCAGGGACACCTGCGGGGCAGGCTGGGCAGGAGCTCGGCCCAGCTCACCACACAGGCTCTGCAGGAGGGAAATTCCGCAGCTTTTGGCCCATTTCAGCCAGGGCAGCGGCAGAGCTCGGCGGCGGCGGCCGTGAGGGGAAGGCGCGAGCGCGGGGCTCGGGCCGGGCTGCGGGGGAGCGACGGCCGCGGGGCCCCGTGTCCTCTGCGCCGCCGGGCCGGGCCGCGCCGCCTCCTTTGCCCCCCGCTGCCGGTGCCACTCGTGGCTCCGGGACCAGAGCCAAGGGCTGGAGGCCGGCGCCGGTCCCGAGACTGCGCGTCCCTCGGCGGGGCGGTCAGAGCCGCCCCCGTGGCCACTGCCCTTCTAGAAGGGGCTGAAGGGCCCCTGACACGGACTGGAGAGAGAAAAGGAGCAGCAGAGGAGAGCGCCGGCCCACCCCGGCCCAGCCCCTCATCGCCGCTGATGCCGATGGCCTTCCCCCAGGGCACGTGGTTTCACTTTGGTTGCTCACTCTTATTAGCCTTCTTTAATTTTAACCGGCAATAAATGCCGATAATCTTCCTCAAGGTGACTCTGTTTTGCCTGTGATGGTCCTTAGGGAGTTCTCCCGGAACCCTGCCAGCCCAGAGCGGTTTGAGTCAGCAGGAACTTTTGGAGACCACAGGGGCTTTCCTGGGGCGGCCACGCCCTGAGGGCTTCAGAATCTCCAGCGCAGCCCTGGGTCACCATGGCAACCACTGTGTGCCAGCGTGATGTCATCATTGCATCACAATGTGGCCCCTGTTTCAGCGGGTGGCAGGGAGGCTCAGCTGTCACTTCGACTGCGTGGGAGCCAGCGAGCAGGAGAGCAGATGGACCAGGAGATGGACAACGTCTCAAAGAGGGAGGGAAGGGGCAACAAGCCGGTAGTAGCGGGGTGCTTCGGCCTCACCCCAACCTCTCCTCCCCTCGGGGCCTCTCGCCGGCTTTCTCGGCCTCCCCAGCTGACCCCTTTCACGCCCCCTTATCACGCAGAACTTCTGGAGGAGATGCTGCCACGCTCTGCGCCGGATGGAGGAGTGGAAGCTGACTGTCCTCATCTTCATCTCGAGCCTCTTCTTGTGGGGCCTCTTCATGGTGGTGCTGCCCTGTGCCTCCAATCTGTTATCTGTCCTCACCATGGGCCTCCTCGCAGCCTGCTGGCCCAGGAGCAAGGCCAAGGTAGGTGTTGGTCATGGCACCCCCCGACACCCCCTGGGCAGGGCTTAGCCCCGGGCAGAGCCCGTCCCCGGGGTGCTCGGGAAGGCCCCGTAAGCGGGGCACGAGCAGTGACCGGTGGCCGTTGCCCACCCAGCACGGCCCCTGCTCGGGAGCCACCGAGCCCGCTCTGCTCAGGCCCCAGCCCAGGCTTGGGGCCGGGGCCAGTCCTGCCCCCGGAGCTCCAGCTGCCCCTTCCCGGGGTCCTCGTGCGCGGGGCAGGGCTCCTCCTGGCCCAGGGGAGACCCCCTGCACTAACGCGGGGCTTGTGTTCTAGGGACAGGGGAGCTCTGCAGAGGAGAAGAGCTGTCCGAGAGACGGGAGGAAGGACCCGATAGGTGAGCAACCCCGGCCCAGAGCTGCGCCGGGCTCCACGGCGGCTCCCGGCTGAGGGACGCCATTGCGGCAGAGCCCCCGCGCCGGCTGCCCTCGCTCACTGTCCCTCTGCTTTCTCCCTCCCTCCGCCAGGAGCCCCCTCCGTCCCCTGGGAAGCCGTGGAAGGGGCCACCGAGAGCCAGACGGCAGGGTAAGTCCTCCAGGAGCCCCACGCGGGGGTCCCTCTGCCCTGTGTAGCTGCGCCCTTGCCCTGGGGAGGCTGCGGGGGGGCGAGAGCAGGATCTGGCCCCAAACCCCCGAGGAAGCCGAGGGCGGGAAGGCGTTGGGGGCCGAGGGAAGCGGGGGCTGGCTTGGGGAGGGCCAGGGCATCCCTGGGGGGGTGGCAGCTTCCCAGCACCAGGCCCCTCCCACAGAGCCCACCGGTGGCCCCAGCACCCCTCTCTGTCCTCAGCCCCTGGCCTGGCCCTTCTCTCCCGGGGCTGGAAGGTGCCCGGCCCCTCGCTGTGCCCCTCGTGCTGCTGGGCTGGCCTTGCCCCGTGTCCCCACGACCCCCCCATCACCCGGAGCACCCCAGAGCCGGCAGGGCCGGCAGGATCACCCAGGCGGTCGGGAGAAGACAGGGAGAGGGTGCTGGGTCCGGGCTGCCCCACAGCAGCCCCACACTCCAGCCGGGATCTCCCCCCACAGCCGGAGGAAGCGCCACGAAGGAGAAGGGTGGGAAAGCGGCGTCGGCGGGGACGCGGCTTCTGCGAGGGAGCTCCCCCACGGGACGGGAGACGTGGGTCGAGATGGGAACGTCGGTGCTGCCACCAGCTCGGAGCTCCTCAGGAGCCAGCCCTCCTCCTCCCACAGCAGCGACCTGGAGGAGCTGGCCACGTCCCTCATGGAGTCCCTGGGCGGGACCCGAGTCTGCTGCGACCTCCTGGGAAAACTGAAGGAGGCTCGGGATCGCGGCGCTCCAAGCGCTTCCCAAGACATCCGCAAGGAATACGCCACCTGCCTGGAGTGCCGGCGGTGCCTCACCGGCAGCTGCCCGCACCGCAGCGAGCCCCTGCCAGAGCGGGACCTGCCCACGCTGGCCGCCATCCTCCACAGCGTGGACCTGCTGGTGCACCGGGAGGAGCTCCAGCTGGAGCTGGGCATGGGCTTTGAGCTGGTCCTGGCTGGGGAAACCGTCTACGTCTGGCAGAGAACCCATCGGTTCCCCGAAATCCCCCCGGAGCGATGCTGCAAGAAGTGCAGCGCGCCTCTGCCCAGGAGCCTTTGGGCCAGCGAGAGCTCTCAGGCGCCGTCCCCCGTCCTCAGCGCCCCGGGAGCAGCACAGGGGCAGATGAGAGCGGCCGGGCAGGACGCGGGGGCTCCTCCTGCGAGGGATAGGGAGGCCAAAGGCAGCGCGGAGCTGCAGCCGGCTGCACGGGGCGAGTCGCCCCCCCCCACAGTCCCTGTCTGCACCCTGGCCGACATGGCACAAACACCCTCCTCTGCGGCCCCGGCCCGGGTGAGCAGCGCTGTGGGGTTGGCCCAGCCCTCGGAGAGGCACGAGGGCCTGGGGCAGCGGCTCAGCCGAAAGCTGAAGCGCCTCTGCCACGTCTGCGCCACACTGAGGGACGAACTGGAGTCTTGCTTCGACTGCGAGTGCTTCTTGAAGTGGATGGAAGGAAGTTCGGCACCCAGCGGCACCGCCCGTGGGGACAAGGCACTGCCCGGCGACCACCAGTTTCAGGCCAAAGCCCTCCCGGCCAACACGGTGGCAGAGGCGCAAGGAGCCCCGCGCCAGAAAAGGTGGGACTGGGGGGGAGCGTGGGCAGGGGGAGCCCAGCACGGGAGGACGGGGACGGGTCTGGGCTGTCTGGTGCAGCTGTCACAGCTGCGGTGCTGGGGACGTTTCTGTGGGACGGGATGGCAGCGGGGTCTGGGGGCGCCGGGCTGACGGTGAGGGGTGCGACGGCCCCGCGCTGAGTTTTGGTGTGAGGTTACACAGGGGCTGCGCCCGCCTGCCCCAATATAAAAGGCCGCGGCCGCACTGGGCCAGCAGCCCCGGCCTGTGGCAACGGGCTCACCCCGGCCGAGATGCTCTGGCTACTGATGCTCACGGAGATGAGCTTCCTGCTCGGCGCCGTGTTGGCGGCCCAACGGCTGTGGGTATGTGACGGCTGCACCGCGCTGTGCCGGGCAGTGGGATGGGGTGGGGAGCTGTGTGGGGTGGTCTAGGGCAGTGTGGGGTGGTGTGGAGGCCTGGGAGGTGCTCCCGTCTCACACAGCTCTTGGCGTCCTGCAGAGAAAGAGGGAGGCCGTCAAAAGAGGGAGGAGAGAGAAAGCTGAGCTGGAGAAGCTGAGCACTGAGTGGCCCTGGCCTGAAGCAGCCTGCAAATGCCATGGCATGGCACCGCGTGGCACAGCACGGCCCAACTGCACAGCATGGCCTGGCACGGCGCGGCACGGCACAGCAGGGCGTGGCACGGCATCGCAGCGCGGCACAGCATGGCACGGCAAGGCATGGCACAGCACGGCAGAGCACGACCTGCCACGGAATGTCATGGGGTGCTACAACACACCGTGGCATGGAATGGCACGGCACGGCACGCAGTGCCCGTGCAGAAATTTAGTTTTTTCGGCCCGGCCCCGAGCACCCTGCAAAGAGCCGACACCTCACGGCAGGCCTGAGCTCACTCCCTCACCGTCCTCGGACGCTTTACCACTGAAGCACAGAGGAAGGAAGGAGCCTGCACCAACCCCGGAGACATGGTGAGTGCTGGCAGAGACCCCAGATCCTGCCCCAGACCCTCAGCCCGTGCCCTGCCCGCGCCGGGCAGCCCTGCCCGTCCCGCCGGAGGGGCCGCGGTGCAGCAGGTTCACCTCCCTCCCCTGCAGTGCCAGCGTGAAGGAACCGAGCGCCTGTGCCCGCTACCCCGGACATCGTCCCCGAGCTCCCTCTCAGCGAGCAGCCCTGCCCCGGTGCCATGGCGGAGCTGGCGGCGCAGAAGTGCCGGGGACCCGCCCAGTCCCCCAAGGATGACAACAACGCTGGTTCCAGAGGAGCAACGGGCACCCCGGAGACAGCAGTTGGGGGTGTAGGACGGGAACCTCCCTGGGGCGACCCCACCTGAACAATAAAAAAATTATCTTTTCTCCATCCCTGGTGCCGTGGTCCTTCCACCCAGCCCTTGATGCGCGCCTTCCCCCGTCCCTTTGCCAAACCTCCCCTGTGGGTCCCTTGCTGACCCCCCGCCTCTGCCGGGTCTCCCCCAGGTCCTGGCTCCGAGCTCCCCCGGGCTTGGTCACCTCTGTCCGGCCCCGTGTCCGTAGGCACCGCGACGGGGACGTTTGCTCGGCCCAGAGCTGCTCCTGCCAGAGCAGGCAGGGACTGTGCCTGCCTGCACCCTGCTCCTGCCTCCTGCCCCCTCCAGAGCCCGGGGGCTGCGGGGCACCCACTGCAGGAACAGGGGGACCGCACACGTCGGGTCTTTGCCTCTTTTCACCTGGAACACATTCGCTCAACAGTAAAGGTCTTTACTGTCAGGCAGGAATTCTTCCTGGCAGCGCCGGGCGCACTCGCTGTTACCGTCAGTTTGGCCTCACAAGAACCGCCGAAGGCTCAGCTGGAAGCTGTAGAAGGCAGGCAGGCTGTGCTGCAGCGCTGGGTGCTGGGGGGATCGTTCCACCCAAGGGCCGTGCCGAAAGACAAGGGCACGCTTCTCCTGTCACAGCAAAGCAGCGAATATTCCTGTCATTTCCGACACGTACGCACCGATTCCCAGAGGACCGACTGCCCGTGCCAGTGCGTTGTTTGGGGGAGAGTCCCTGCGGGGCTTCCCCAGGTGTCTGCTGGTTTCTCTGCCCTCCCCGGGATGGACCCGTCAGAGCTGCAAACATGAGGTCCTTGGGCACAATCCTGTGCGAGGCCCCTCACAGCTCTGAGCCCCAACTGCGGGCAGGCAGGAGGCAGCAGCTCCCCCCTTTTCCTGAGACTTTGCACTCACAAATCCCAGCTCTCAGGACTCCAAACCCAAACCACCTTTTGGCAGAAAAAGAGCCGCCGTGGCTGTGGCAGAAGAGTCAGAGGTCCCTCGGCCGGAGCTGATCCGGCCGTTCCCTGAGCCAGCGCTAATCAGCACGTGCAAGTATGGAAGCGCAGAGGGACCGGCGGGGAACTGCCCGCCGCTCGCTACCGCCCCCCATATTTGGACGGGACACAGGGACGGACCCGTGAAGGTTCCTACGTGGATCTCGGGTGTTGCCCGCAGGCAGAAAGCGCCACGTCCCAACTCGCCGCGGCCTGGCCTCAGCTACGGGCTGTCTCAGCTACGTTGGCCCCGTGGACCCGAGCGGTTTGGCTCTGAGCCTCCAAGCGTGCCGTGCCGCGCCGGGCCGACACCGGGGTCCCTGATTCCCAGGGGGACACCCCAGCGCCTCCTGAGCCCCTCGCAGGGGGGAGAACGTGGCGCAGGGATGGCTGCCGGGTGTCACAAAGGGGATCCCAGCCGCCCTGTGACGTCACAAAGGGGCTCCGCCCGCCCGCCCCAGTATAAAAGGCTGTGACCGCACTGGGCCAGCAGCCATTGTATCTGGCAACAGGCTCATCCTGGCCGAGATGTTCTGGCTACTGATGTTCCCCCAGATGTACTTCCTGCTCGGCGCCATGTTGATTGCCCAGTGGCTCTGGGTATGTGACGGCTGCACCGCGCTGTGCCGGGGAGTGGGATGGGGTGGGGTGGAGTGAGGGGCTGTGGGGGTGATGTGCCCGGGGAGCTGCTCCTGTCTCACGCAGCTCTTGGTGTCCTGCAGAGATTAATGGAGATGGGAGAAGAGCTGGAGAAAACCAAACCGACCCTGCAGAAATGGTGAGTGCTGGGGGAGGCCCCAGATCCTGCCCCAGACCCTCAGCCCGTGCCCTGCCCGCGCTGGGCAGCCCTGCCCGTCCCGCCGGAGGGGCCGCGGTGCAGCAGGTTCACCTCCCTCTCTCCTCCCCTGCAGTGCCAGCGCGACGTTGCAGGACGCCCCACTGGAGAGGTCAGCAGGGACCAGTCAAGAGCAGGTCTCTGGGGATGAAGGCGATGTAGCACATAGACCCAGGGATGTGGAGCCAGACCCTGACAGTCACCAGGAGCGCGTGTGGACGCTCTTTACCAGAATGTGGCTTGAGGCCAATGGAGTGCAGCTTCCTGCGCCAGACACGGACACCGAGAGGATTCCAAACACGGGGTCCTTGGAAATGGGCTGGAGCAGCTCCATGATGTCGGGCAGCAGCACCCCCGTGACCATGGTCAGCACCATCTGGGCGGCGCCGGGCGGGAGCAGCCCAGCGGAGCCCAGTCCCCAGCAGCGGGTGCCCACGGGCAGGATGCGTGCCTGGGCGGCCCGGGGGCTGTGCAAGGGGGGCCGTGCCCTGCGGGAGTCCCGTGCCCAGCTCTGCAGGCGTGTCAGCACCTGGTGGAAACGGGACCGGCAGCGCTGCTGCAGGTGCTCCCGCAAGCCCCTGAGGCAAAACTATCCCTGACTGCAGCGGGCAGCCTGGAGAGAGCAGTTGGGGGTGTAGGGCTGGGGAAGTCCCTGCAATGAATTCACCTGAAAAATAAAATATCTTAAAATATCTTTTCTCCATCCCTGGTGCCGTGGTTCTTCCACCCAGCCCTTGATGCGCGCCCTCCCCCGTCCCTTTGCCAAACCTCCCCTGTGGGTCCCTTGCTGACCCCCCGCCTCTGCCGGGTCTCCCCCAGGTCCTGGCTCCGAGCTCCCCCGGGCTTGGTCACCTCTGTCCGGCCCCGTGTCCGTAGGCACCGCGACGGGGACGTTTGCTCGGCCCAGAGCTGCTCCTGCCAGAGCAGGCAGGGACTGTGCCTGCCTGCACCCTGCTCCTGCCTCCTGCCCCCTCCAGAGCCCGGGGGCTGCGGGGCACCCACTGCAGGAACAGGGGGACCGCACACGTCGGGTCTTTGCCTCTTTTCACCTGGAACACATTCGCTCAACAGTAAAGGTCTTTACTGTCAGGCAGGAATTCTTCCTGGCAGCGCCGGGCGCACTCGCTGTTACCGTCAGTTTGGCCTCACAAGAACCGCCGAAGGCTCAGCTGGAAGCTGTAGAAGGCAGGCAGGCTGTGCTGCAGCGCTGGGTGCTGGGGGGATCGTTCCACCCAAGGGCCGTGCCGAAAGACAAGGGCACGCTTCTCCTGTCACACCAAAGCAGCGAATATTCCTGTCATTTCCGACACGTACACACCGATTCCCAGAGGACCGACTGCCCGTGCCAGTGCGTTGTTTGGGGGAGAGTCCCTGCGGGGCTTCCCCAGGTGTCTGCTGGTTTCTCTGCCCTCCCCGGGATGGACCCGTCAGAGCTGCAAACATGAGGTCCTTGGGCACAATCCTGTGCGAGGCCCCTCACAGCTCTGAGCCCCAACTGCGGGCAGGCAGGAGGCAGCAGCTCCCCCCTTTTCCTGAGACTTTGCACTCACAAATCCCAGCTCTCAGGACTCCAAACCCAAACCACCTTTTGGCAGAAAAAGAGCCGCCGTGGCTGTGGCAGAAGAGTCAGAGGTCCCTCGGCCGGAGCTGATCCGGCCGTTCCCTGAGCCAGCGCTAATCAGCACGTGCAAGTATGGAAGCGCAGGCTGTGGCAGGTGTCCCCCCCAGTGAAGATCGGGCTCCATGGCCGCTGGAGCGGAGCAGCTCCTGATTGCCTTTGCTCTCGGGGCTTCCCGGCAGTTGGGGCCTTTGGCCAACGGGAGCCGCTACGGGGCACAGGTCAGATTGGGGCTGGGTGTCAATGGAGCCCTGGGGCAGCCATTTTGAGCTCCTCCCCTCGGGCAGCCATTTTGAGCTCCTCCCCTCGGGCAGCCATTTTGAGCTCCTCCCCTGGAGCAGCTCGCTGCCGTCGGTCGAGGACTCTCCCCTGGGGTCGGGACGTCGCCCAAGGAAGCTCCTCCAGGTGATCTGGGTCGGGGCGCTGCCCTGAGCAGGTCCTCGAGGTGGAGAGCCCTCGCTTGTCAGGTGAGTGATCAAGCGTTTGGGGTGGCCGTTAAACCCCACAGAGTTCTTTGTTCTGCGTTCTGGGGTGCCGTTGAACCCTGGAAAGCTGTTCTGTTCTCCGCGCACAGACATTCGAACCTGCAATTTACGGAGAGCTAGTTTCCTGCGCTCGTCGTAATTTGTCATTATTTTGGTGGGGGGCTGTCTAATTGAGAGCAGCCGTAAGGCCCGCGCTCCTCCCGCTGAGGCCGCCGCGGGCTCAACCCGAACCCCCCCACTCCTCACCCCGGGGAAGGCCCTTCCCCCGGCGCGGGGAGCAGCACGAGGTCGGGGCCGCCGGGCTCCGGCTGCGCGTTCACCCCCCGGCGGCCGGGCTCGAGCGGGCTGTCGGAGAAGCCCCGATCGCTGCCGCCCGTGTGTGCGGGCGGCACGAGGCGGCGGCGCCGCCGTTTGCCCGGCGCCGCCGTTTGCCCGGCGCCGCCGTTTGCCCGGCGCCGCCGTTTGCCCGGCGCCGCCGTTTGCCCGGCGCCGCCGTTTGCCCGGCGCCGCCGTTTGCCCGGCGCCGCCGTTTGCCCGGCGCCGCCGTTTGCCCGGCGCCGCCGTTTGCCCGGCGCCGCCGGGGCCGGTCCGGCCGCGCCGCGCATGCGCTGTGTCTGCGGGGCCGCGTGAGGCGGGGAGCCGGCGCGGAGGCGGCTCGGCGGGGCCCGGCCCCGGCCCTCAGCCCCCGCGGCCCCGACCCCGGCGCCGAGGAGCGCGTCGCCGCCCGCCGCCCTCGCGTCGCCGCCCTCCTCGATGCCGAGCCCCGGCGAGAAGCGGCGCTCGTCCCCGGTGCCCCGGCTGCGTGGGCCTGACCCCCAGCCGCCCCCGCCGCCCAGATCGGAGCCGGGTCCAGGCCCCTCCCTGCCCCGGACCGGCACCAAGTCCCTCACCTTCTCCCCACAGCCCGGTTCAGGTCACAGATGATCTCCCCTCCCCAGAACGGTGCCGGGCTTGATGCCCCCACCCCCAGGCCGGGGCCGGTTCCACATCCTGCGCCCCGAGCTGGCAGCCAGTCCTGACCCCAGCCCGGGCCAGCACAGGCTCAGAGACCGACTCCAGGTGTCAGAATATCCCCTGTCCCACAACGGCACTGGGGCCAGGACCCCTACCAAAAACTGGCGGGGGGCAGCCACCCGATGTGGCCTTGCCAGCCTTCACGGGACCCGGGATCTCTCCCCAAACTGGCCTTGGCGCTCCCCTGAATCCCAAGCCAGAGACGCTCCCCGTTCTCTGCCAGATATTAGGAGCACGGGGACCTCCCGATGTCTGCTCATCCCAAAGGCAAGGACATCCCCGCCCTGTCCGAGGCACAGCACTGAGGCAGCAATACCCCCTTCCCCAAGAGATTCCCCTGCCATGGACCCGCTGCCCCCCTGGACAAAATCTGCATCAGACTAGTGGCATCCTGGAGCAGGCTGCTGTTCCCAGACCTGGGGCTCACCAGCCATGGCACACACCTTTCCCCGAAGCAGGACTGAAGTGGGGGCCTCTCCCAAGCCTTAGAGGCCCCTCCAGCCTGGGGGATATTGGGCCATGGGATCAGTGCCAATGCTGGAATGGCTCCGGACAGAAGCTGGCTGTCTTCATGGCCAAGCCGGGGTCCCCCCCAGCCACCTAAGGGCTGCCCCCTGACAGCCTCTGCCCCATGCCTGCCCCATCCCCACCTGGAAAGCAAACAGAGGCTGAGCCTCCCCAGCCTTGTGCTGAAGCAGTAACTAGCCTTGGGCTGCAGTCCCAGATGTAGAAAAAGAAGCCTGGACGCTGTTTTCCCTCTGGGCGGCTGTCCCCACCTTTCCTGCCTCCTTTCTGCATCTGCAGGGACCTGCTGGCCTGGGACTAAGCCTGCTGAGGGGAAGAGAGAGCAGAGTGTGCTGCGCTGAACCATGCAGTCTGGGTTGGGATGCCGGATTCAAGGGCATCCCCGAGCATGATGTGGTGTAAAACGTTCAGTCTTATTCCCTCTTCTGCCCCAGGGAGGCCCTTGGAGAGGATGTGGAGCCAAATGTGCCGGAGGAGGAGGAGGAGGAAGAGCAGAGGAAGAGCCACAAGCACATTGAGGAGTGCAGGCAGGTGTGGCGGTAGGAGGGGAAGATCCTCTTGGGTCCCTGATATTTGGCTTTACCCTTCTTTTAGCTTTGTACAGTGCTTAGTGTCACACAGCAGCATTTATGTGAGAAGCAGCAGGGACAGGAACTCCTCAGGACTGGGTGGTGGGGGATTTGGGGGCTGGATCCTAGGGGTAGGATTTCCCGTGGATTGTAAGGGCGTAGGAGTGACGCCAAGCATCCAAACCAAAACCCCGCCGTGCCTAACCGCATCTGCACGCACGGGGGAAGTGAGAGAGGGGGGTGCTCTGAGCGTGTTCCTCTTGGCGCTGATGGCCTGCGGGGCTTTCCAGGAGAGGGAGGCCCGCGGGTGCTCATCGATCCTGCCGTAGCAGGAAGACAGAGCTTAGGGCTCCACACAGGCACCTCAGCATGGGGACAGGAGCCAGACCCTGGGCAGGCAGGGTTCCTGCAGCATCCCTCCCTCCAGAACGCAGGTCTTTGGGTGTGAAATGTGTGCCGCTTCCTTCACAGAGGCTGGCCAAGCTGCTCTTTGATGGCACGCAGATGGTGACAAATACCCGGGTGGCCGCTGACTTGAGGGAAACACAGAGGAGGGCAGAGGAGGCAGAGCTGAAGCTGCAGAGGTAAGAGACTGCACCGCGGGTCGGCGCTGCTGGGAAGGATGTTGGTGCAGCTTTCTGAGGACATCCTAATGCTGGTCATCCAGAAACACTTGGCAGTTAGGGCTGTGCTGTTCAGAAGGAAAATCTAGGCACCTCCAGGTCCCACCTGCTGTCACGTCCTGCTCCGAAGAGGGAGACAAGTGACGTAGATTCATAAATCCCCAACGGAGCAGAGATTGGTGAGACAAGTCTCAAAGTGCAGACATAAACATTTCTTCATTTCCCACAGTGTGTTGACTGGATACACAATAACTGACTAAGTGAAGAACAAATTATGGCAAGGGATATGATACGCCTTGCGTCCCTTAATGATAACAAGGGGGAAAAGAGAAGAAGAGAGAGAGAGATGGGAAGAGAGGGAGAGAGATCACCAGTCCAGGTTCCTGCGCTGGTTCTGCCAAGGAGGGTTCAGGGATGCATCCACCTGCTTCACTTCACTTCTTCACTTGCTCATCACCGTTATCCTTGCCCCCCCCCCCCCCCATTTATACACGCTTTCCTCGGGTCCTTCCCCCAGATTGATCTACATATCACGTGTCATAGGTGTGGGGAGGGGCAAGGCGCTTCGTGGGGTGCTGTAATTAGCATGATCTCGTTAGTCTTTATTAGCATATTCAGGGATGTCAACTTTAATACACGTTTTGTGGATAATGAAGCAAAGATCGCTCACGGGACAGATGCCCCTTGAAACTGTCACCGAAATCCGGGATAAAAATAACTTCTCGACTCCAATGTGATGCAGATAAGCAGACACTTCTTTACTGACGGCCGGACGTGTAGGGGAGCGCTCTCACCAACAACACGTGCCAGGCGCCAGAATCACACACCTTATCTAGAACTTACTCATCCATATTCATTAAGTCTTCATACATAAGCATACAACTTCCAGGAAATCATTCACATATTCTCCTCCTATTTCCGATTCTGCGCAGTAGAGGTTAGAAATGTCTAGAAATGGCTCTGGGTGTAATGGGAGCAGGTGGTCCGTGAGCCGGGGGTCGCCATCTCCCCCTGCCGGAATTACCTTTTGCTTAAGGACACGGTTTTCTTGGCAGGTACCTGCCAGCTGTTACGGTCACTGCCCTCAGTTCCCGTTCATCCTGGACCTTGACAGCTACTTGCATTCTTCTAGTCCTGTACATGTATTATAAATCAGGTTACAAATCACCTCGTGTTTCGTTACCTGGGTTCTAACCGTTCCTACTAAACAGTTGTGACCAGTCCCTTCAGCCTTGGTACGGGGCTGTACAGGGGATTTTAGAGGAGCAGTCAGTTGCTAGATTCAAACTACAATAAATGTAAAATGATTTTTACTAAAATATCCCTTAATTCTATACTTATATTAAAATCAAACACAATTTAATTTCAGTTGATAATAAAATCAGTAACATTTCCCCCCTTTGAAGGTGTTGAAAATCATTTCAATACTTTCACACTTTTATTCATTTTCATCTTTGAGGCCAAAGTTTGTCTTGCCAGATGATGGTGGTGGCGCGCTGTAGCCTGGTGGCATAGTGGGTACTTCTCTCATCATTCTACGATATATTGCAGCCTATTAGTAAACTGTATGTTACCAACATAATCATCAACAGGACAGTTCATAGCAAAAACAGAATTTTGATTAAGGATTTCAGCCAAGAGCTCAAATTCTATCCTAATCCACTAAAAATGTTTCCTAGCCGATCTTCTGACATATCTTCTCGAATGGTTTCTGTTTCTTTTCCGATTTTGCCTCACAGATCTAAATCCTGTTCTACATCCTGTGTAACATTCGGGATATGAATGCAGCAATGGTCCAATCTGTCTTTGAGATATCCACACACTCCATGCTCTTTCAACAGAAGCATGTCTAGTGCCATCCTGTTCTGAAGTGTCATTCTAGAAGTTACCTGTAATTGGATGTTTAATTCTTGAAATCCTTTTCTTGTAACATCGGCCAATTTTTCTCCTTGTCCTGTTAAGTGATAAAGCCATTCTCTATTCCTGTAGGACGCTATTGGGTTCAAACAGACTCTAAAGCCCAGCCAATTTTTACTCCTGTTGTTGGTTCATTCCAAGCGTCATCATCCGTTTCAGACCTTTTGATTCGATGTAATTTTAAATTTTCCAGGGATCCCTTGAGTGGTGATTTCTTCCCAATCGGACACAATGTTGGCAGGCCTAAAGTAATTTGTTTCACCTTACCATCTACCGGTAAGTGGGTTGTCCGGGTGCCATCACTTAATGCCCAAACTAAATGCCCTGGGCTCTGAATGGCAGATTTCTTACAACTAGAGGAGTATCCTCTTCTGGGTGTAAAGAGACTAGTCATGGTGAGGTTATTATGAACACCTCGACAATAACAGCCAAACTTTAAAGCAGCTGCCAAATGAGGAATTCTTTGAATTATTAAGTCTGCATTGCTGCAATCATACACCCTTTCACATTTCTACCATGGTACTACATGTCCCTTTCCTTGTCGGGTAGTGCCTTTGTCTACTGTCGGGGGAAGGATTGCAAACACGCCTTTAATCCAGGTACTGTCCCAAGTTTTTAATTTTAATCTACCCGTTTGAACTCTTTTCCTGGTTACTGGATTGTTTTTCAAACATACGTCACATTTTGCAGTTATTAATTTAGCCATGTCTATCATCTTGACAGATAAAACTTGTTTTTGTAAAGAAGTTACTAAAGCTTCTGCTCCCTAATGACATTCTTGAGGTTTGGTTTGCATTCTTTCTTTTATTAACAAAGGTGGAACTACTGCTCGTCTGTGAGGGGTTACTGTTTTGGAGGGAATTAATGCCATTTGAAATATTCGTTCTCTTGCTGTCCGGTCGGCCAAATTACTTCTAGCAATTTCTTTTGTGTTCCTAATTAGGTGTGCTTTACAGTGCATGATTGCTACCTGATTTGGTTTTTGAACTGCTTGTAATAATTGTCAAATGTAATTTTGATGCATAATATTTGATCCCTGAGAGGACAGTAATTTTTTTTTTTTCCACAAAGCTCCATGGACATGTACCACCCCAAGAGCATACTTTGAGTCTGTCCAGGTATTTACTTTCTTCGTTTCCCTTAGTTCTAAGGTTCGAATCAAAGCAATGAGTTCTGATCTCTAAGCTGATGTGGCACTCGTCAGTGCCTTTGCCTCTCTAACTGTGGTGTCTGTTGTTACCGCATGCCCAGCGTATCGAACTCCTTGCTCCATAAAGCTGCTGCCATCTGTGTACAATTCCCAGTCTGGTTGCTCCAAGGGTACATCCTTCAGATCTTCTCGACTGGAATAAACATACTCGATAGCAGCCAAGCAGTCCTGCTCCAGTGGCTCTTCTTCCTGTGTGGAACTTAAAAACACTGCAGGATTTACCAGGTTAGTTGTTTTTAGACTCACACCATCTTGTTCAGCCAGTACTACCTGGTACTTCATCATTCAGCTCAGAGACAGCCAATGTCCCCCCTTCTGTTCTAAACCAGTTATCACCGTCTGTGGGACACAGACTGTTATTGTGCTTCCCAAAGTTAATTTCTGAGCTGCCTGTGTGAGCATCACTGTTGCAGCCACAGCTCGAAGGCAGTTTGGGCACCCTTTGCTCCCCGTGTCCAGTTGTTTAGAGAAGTATCCGACAGGTCGTTTCCAGCTTCCCGTCTTCTGAGTCAGCACACCCAGTGCCAGGCGTTGTCTTTCGTGAGCCAACAGCTCACAGCCTTTGGTGATGTCCAGAAGTCCTAAGGCAGGCGCAGGCATTAAAGCGGTTCAGTTCTGTGACAGCCCGTTGTTGCTGTGGGCCCCATGTCGAAGGAGAGTTCTTCGGGCCTCATGTAG
This sequence comes from Athene noctua, assembly GCF_965140245.1. Lineage (NCBI taxonomy): Eukaryota > Metazoa > Chordata > Aves > Strigiformes > Strigidae > Athene > Athene noctua. Next base: position 1,285,792 of record NC_134037.1, read on the forward strand.
CAGTTTAGCTGTCAGACCATAACTCATGATCCAGAGGCGGCACCACCCTGTCATTCCTAAGAATGCTCTGAGTTCATGAATATTTTCGGGCTCACATGGCTTCTCAGTGTTCTGTTCCTAATTGCCGCTGCCCTTCTGAAATCTCAAAGTCCAAATATATCACAGTCTGACAAGCTCTTTGGGCGCTTTTTTTTTTTTTTTCCCCCCTGGCTACCTTGTACCCATTCGGTGCCAGAAAACTAAAAAGATCTATTGTTACCTGTATGTAGGTAAATCTTTTTTTTTTCTGTAGCAATCAGTGTGTCATCCACATATTGTAAAAGCAAATGTCCAGGTGTTGGTTTGTCCTGTTTCCGTGTTTCAAGCTCTTTTGCCAGCTGATTTCCAAAAATTATCGGGCTATTTCTAAATCCTTGGGGTAGTCTTGTCCATGTCAGCTGCATCTTTGTCCTGTTTGTGGATTTTCCCACTCGAAAGCAAACAATTTTCTGTTTTCCTTCTCCAAGGCATACAAAAGAAAGCATCTTTTAAATCCAGCACTGTAAACCACTGATAAGTCTCCTTTAAAGCTGTTAACAGCGTGCAAGGATTTGCTGCTGCAGGATATATACCCTTAACTATGTGATTCACTGCTCTGAAGTCTTGCACTAACCTATATTCACCCGACGGTTTTCTGACTGGTAGAATGAGAGTTTTATCCTCAGATTCACACTCCCCCAAGAGTTTATATTTCAAAAATTATCAATCAGTTTCTTTCTTATATCTGGTACTGATTGTTCTATAAAAATCCAAGCCAATTATGTCTGAGCTGCCTCAGTTTCTACTTTCAAATCAGTATTTATTCTTTCTGGCAGCTTCTTTTAGTCTTCCCAGAAACGCTGAGGGAGATTCATTCTTATCTTGTCTCACCTCATACAATTTAGACCAGTTCAGAAACCTAGGCATGGCGTGTTTAACTCCATGTAAAACCCATTTCTGATACCGACTCAGTCTTTCTCTGTGCTCCACATTATTTGGATCCCCACTGCGGATCCCCAGACAGAAAGTTCTGCTCTAATATTCCACCTGCTGTCCCACTCAATACAGTCACTTCTGCCTGTGCTTTGCCAGCCTCCAATACCATCTGTTTTTTTCTGTATCATCTAACACATTAGCTAAAATCACCTGTAAATCACTCCAGTCCGGGTTCTGTGTTCTGATGATAGTATCTGCCACTCTGCCTGTTCTCTCCGGATCCTCTCTGTACACTCCTGCTGCCTGCTTCCAAGCCATCGAATCCGTCACTGAAAAGGCACTTTCACATACACCGGCCCATCGTTGCCAGCTCCCTGCCGCAGGGGAGCTATTGTTTGTACCTGCTGCCGAGTTCTTTCGAGATGCAGGGGTATGAATTACAACCTCAGACGGCCCTTCATCCACATCCTCTAGTCCGCTACTCTCAGGTTCCTCTACCTGTTCTCTATATTCTCGCCCCCGATGCCGTTCTCCCTGTGGAGGGGATATATCTAATTCTGGCCCTCCATCCTTTTCAGTAGAAGCAATTCTTTCCTTCAAACAATCTTTTCAAGTTCACATGTTGAACAACACTTTTTCACCTTTTTATCGTCAAAAGTTATAGCCCTTACTAAATTATCCCTACTAATCAGCTTACATTCTTTCTGCCAATCCTTCCTTTGTCTTAAATAGGAAAAAAAAAAAATCAACATACGGCACTTCATTTCCCTTCTCTTCTACAAAACAGCATTAACTGCAGAATGGTATTATAATGCAGTGTCCCATTCACGAGCCATTTTCCCTGATCACCCAGAGTATACAGAGGCCACCAGCGATTACAATATTCAGTCATCTGACTTTTCCTCAAATCATCATGTACCTCTCCCCAGTGTGCTAACAAACATCCTAACGGAGAAGTTTTCAGAACTTTGTCATTTGCAGCCAGATTACACATCCTTTTGCTTTTAAACAAACGAGTCAGCGTAGATGCCATGGTTCAGTGACTTTGTTAACACAATATACAATCGATCACTCGCTCAAGCCTATCGCTTCGTCCTTCTCCGGCTGCACCCCGCGCGGGATAACAGAACCGCGGATCCGAACCCCACACCCGCTTCGTGCTCAGTTGCACGTCTCACGCTCACAAACACGCTCACACCTTTCTACAGTTACTACGACAAACAAAGGTATATAACACAATACAACACAATTCTTAATTACCGTACAATATTCAATTGACGAAACAACCAGTACCACAACTGAGTGCATAAAAACTTTTAACTTCCAATTAAATGCACTCCTTCTGAGAACTCTACAGCGTATAGGGTCTCTTGTTTCCAAATCCAGCTGTCCAACCCTGCAATAGCTTTCGCTTGTGTCTTACGGGCAGAGGCCTCGGCTTCCAATACACGAGGATCCTCTAGCCCAACCCTGCGCAGCTTTCGCCGCGTCTGACAGGCAGGCTTGTACAGTGGGACTCTAACCCGCTCCTACTGGTGGGACTCTAACCCACTTATCCCAGTACAAAAGAGAAGTGTCTTACCAAAATCCAGGGGACGTCGCGGAGAGCCGCATGGATCGGGGATCGATGGGTGTCCCCGAGAAATCCTCGGTGCCGGCTGGAACCGATCAGGTCCCCGACTCCTCCGGTCTCTCAGCGAGGTCCCATCTGGGGTGCCAGAAACTGTCCCCGAAATCCAGGATGAAGATAACTTACCGACTCCAATGTGATGCAGATAAGCAGACACTTCTTTACTGACGGCCGGACGTGTAGGGGAGCGCTCTCACCAACAACACGTGCCAGGCGCCAGAATCACACACCTTATCTAGAACTTACTCATCCATATTCATTAAGTCTTCATACATAAGCATACAACTTCCAAGAAATTATTAACTATTTAACTAATTTATTTAATTTATTTAACCAATAATTTAACTAATTTATTTAACTAATTTATTTAATTATTTTACTAAAATATCCCTTAATTCTATACTTATATTAAAATCAAACACAATTTAATTTCAGTTGATAATAAAATCAGTAACAAAACTTTACAGGATGCCCCAGCGCAGAACCGTCCTGTCTCCTCAGGGCTCCCTCCTCCAGCCGCATCCTGTGCTGTCCAGGCGAGTTTTCTCCCACGAGTCACACAAGAGATGAGCAAGTGCTGACCTCGAGCACCAAGCCTGCGTTATCCAGACTCCACAGTACCCACCCCGTGTCTGTAGTTTTGTTACTTGGGAGTGCTGGAGACATTTCTTGGAAAGGCTCGGAGGGCCCCTGCCCCCCCCATCCCTTGTCTTTACCAAGTTTACCCTCCGGCTGCTTCTCTCAGTCCTTGTTTCGGGGGTTACAAGTCGTCTCCGACACCTGCCCCCGTGGGATCTTCACAGAGCTCTGCAGGTCAAGGCTGGCAGCTTCCCCAGGTGCCACTGCAGTACTACACACTGTCTGCTTTCTGATCTCCTCCTGCCCGTGCTCATTTGAGAGATGAGATACTCAGGTTTTTGCAGTGAGAGTGGTCAGGTGCTAGGGCAGGGTGTTGTAGAGACCTTCCTCCCTGGAGATACTCAGCACACGCCCGGAGAAGGCCCTGTGTGACCTGCTCTGATGTTGCAGTTAATCCTGCTGTGAGCGGGAGCCAGCGATTTCCCCAAACCGTTCCAGCCTCGGTTGTTGTCTGATCCACTCCGTGTGCCTCCCTGGGGGAAACCTGTCCTGCTTCACTGGAGGAGTCCCCAAGGGACCGGCTCCTTCCTTCAGCCCTGTCCCCAGGACTCAGACCAGCTAGCAAACAGAGTCCTTGCTCCTGCTGCCTTTGGAGGGCGCTGCAGGAACAGTTTATGGGAGGCTGGCTGTAGCAAGACCGGTGTCCCTTGCTCTGATGGTTTTCCAGTGGGAATTTCATGAAGGAACCAGGTGCTGTGTGCCAGTTCCACGTCCTGCACCCCGAGCTGGCAGCCAGTCCTGACCCCAGCACAGGCTCAGAGACCGACTCCAGGTGTCAGAATTTCAGAAAAGAGGCAAAGACCCGACGTGTGCGGTCCCCCTGTTCCTGCAGTGGGTGCCCCGCAGCCCCCGGGCTCTGGAGGGGGCAGGAGGCAGGAGCAGGGTGCAGGCAGGCACAGTCCCTGCCTGCTCTGGCAGGAGCAGCTCTGGGCCGAGCAAACGTCCCCGTCGCGGTGCCTACGGACGCGGGGCCGGACAGAGGTGACCAAGCCCGGGGGAGCGCGGAGCCAGCATCAGGGGCAGACCCGGCAGAGGCGGGGGGTCAGCAAGGGACCCAAAGGGGAGGTTTGGCAAAGGGACGGGGGAGGGCGCTCATCAAGGGCTGGGTGGAAGAACCACGGCACCAGGGATGGAGGAAAGATATTTTAAGATATTTTATTTTTCAGGTGAATTCATTGCAGGGACTTCCCCAGCCCTACACCCCCAACTGCTCTCTCCAGGCTGCCCGCTGCAGTCAGGGATAGTTTTGCCTCAGGGGCTTGCGGGAGCACCTGCAGCAGCACTGCCGGTCCCGTTTCCACCAGGCGCTGACACGCCTGCAGAGCTGGGCACGGGACTCCCGCAGGGCACGGCCCCCCTTGCACAGCCCCCGGGCCGTCCAGGCACGCATCCTGCCCGTGGGCACCCGCTGCTGGGGACTGGGCTCCGCTGGGCTGCTCCCGCCCGGCGCCGCCCAGATGGTGCTGCCCATGGTCACGGGGGTGCTGCTGCCCGACATCATGGAGCTGCTCCAGCCCATTTCCAAGGATCCCGTGTTTGGAATCCTCTCGGTGTCCGTGTCTGGCGCAGGAAGCTGCACTCCATTGGCCTCAAGCCACATTGTGGTAAAGAGCGTCCACACGCGCTCCTGGTGACTGTCAGGGTCTGGCTCCACATCCCTGGGTCTGTGTGCCACTTCGCCCTCATCCCCAGAGACCTGCCCTTGACTGGTCCCAGCTGACCTCTCCAGTGGGGGGTCCTGGCCCAGGGCTGGTCCCAGATTCTCCACCAGCGCCTGATCATCCTTGGGGGTCTGGGCCGGTCCTGAGCGCTCTTGTGCCGCCAGATCTGCCGTGGCACCGGGGCAGGGCTCCGGGAAGGAGCAGACGGTGTCCGCAGAACTGGAGCTGCTCATCGGGAGGGAGCTCAGCGATGGTGACCACAGTAGCGGGCAGAGGCGCTCTGTGCTCGGCAACGTCGCGCTGGCACTGCAGGGGAGGAGAGAGGGAGGTGAACCTGCTGCACCGCGGCCCCTCCGGCGGGACGGGCAGGGCTGCCCAGCGCGGGCAGGGCACGGGCTGAGGGTCTGGGGCAGGATCTGGGGCCTCCCCCAGCACTCACCATTTCTGCAGGGTCGGTTGTTTGCTCTTCTCCATCTCGGCGTCAGCTGTCCCATGCTTTGCCTTCTGCTTTGAACTCTGCAGGACACCAAGAGCTGGGTGAGACGGGAGCAGCTCCCAGGCCACATCACCCCCACAGCCCCTCACCCCACCCACCCCATCCCACTCCCCACCACAGCGCGGTGCAGCCGTCACATACCCAGAGCCACTGGGCAAACAACATGGTGCCGAGCACGAAGTACACCTCAGTGAACATCACTACGCACAGAATCTCGGCCAGGGTGAGCTCGCTGCCACACGCCATGGCTGCTGGCCCAGTGCTGCTGCGGCCTTTTATATTGGGGCAGGTGGGCAGAGCCCCTTTGTGACCTCACAAGGTGGCTGGAACCTCCCCCCTTTGTGACATCACATGCCGGGCAGATCCCCCTTTGTGACACCCAGCAGCCACTCCTGCCACCTCCTTGCCCCTGCGAGGAGGTGCTGGGGTGTCCCCTCAAAATCCCACAATCATCTGGGTTGGAAAATCCCTTGCAGCTCCCCCAGCCCAAGCATGACCCTCCCCCTGACCGTTCCCAACTCCCCCAGATCCCTCAGCGCTGGCTCAGCCCGACTCTTCAACCCCTCCAGGGATCCCGGGGACTCCCCCCTGCCCTGGGCAGCCCATTCCAACGCCCAACAGCCCCTTCTGCACAGAAATCCTTCCTCAGAGCCAGCCTGACCCTGCCCTGGGCAGCTTGAGGCCATTCCCTCGGGGCCTGGCGCTGGGGCCTTGGCTCCAGAGACTCATCCCCCCTCTCTGCCCCCTCCTGGCAGGGAGTTGCAGAGGGCCAGGAGGTCTCCCCTCAGCCTCCTCTGCTCCAGACTGAACCCCCCCAGTTCCCCCAGCCGCTCCCCAGCAGACCTGTGCTCCAGACCCTGCCCCAGCTCCGTTGCCCTTCTCTGGCCACGCTCGAGTCATTCAATGGCCTTTTTGGGGTGAGGGGCCCAGAACTGAACCCAGGAATCGAGGGGCGGCCTCCCCAGTGCCGAGCCCAGGGCTCAGATCCCTTCCCTGGCCCTGCTGGCCACGCCAGTGCTGACACAAGCCAGGATGCCGTTGCCCTCCTTGGCCCCCTGTCACTGATTTGACACCAATCAGAATTATTACAATTAATAATGTTTGATTCCAGTATGAATACAGAAATATTTTAGTAGGGTTACATGTTTACATCTTGCATTTTGCACATCTAACCAGAAACCAATGCTACTGTGAATTCCTCTGTATAGCCCTGTACCAAGTCCGAAGAATTGGTCAGTAATCATTTACTAGGTACACCTAGATACTGCTTAGGGAATTAGATTTAGAATTGAAAATAATTCTGTTTGAAGTTGTTGGAGATGTCTAGACACAGAAGTAATTTATTACCTAGAATACATTGGATAATGCCTCAGAAGTACCACAACCTGAGAGTAATGAGAACTGGGGAGAATGAACTGTCACAGTTTACAGATCTCTGCCAAGGAACAGTGAAACTGGGTAATGGGTAATTCCGGCAGGGGGAGATCGCGACCACCGACTCATGGGCCACCGACCCAAATCACACCCCAGACTCATTTCTAGACATTTCTAAGCTTCAGTGCGCAGAATCGGAAGTAGGAGGGAAGTATGATGATGATTTCCAGGAGTTCTTGTGTTTAGGTATGAATACTTAATGAATATGTATGAATGAATAATATAGAAACTGTATAATTCTTGTGACTGGTGTGCGTTGTTGGTGAGAGCACGCACCCGCGCACCCGGCCGTCAATAAACAAGTGTCTGCTTATCTGCATCAAATTGGAGTCGGTAAGTTATTTTTATCCCGGATTTCGTGGACACCCCTGGGCACACTCTGGCTCATTCTCAGCCCCCCCAGTCCCTCTCTGACCGGCAGCTCTCCAGCCACTCCTCCCCAGGCCTGTAGCCCTGCCGGGGGTTGTTGTGGCCCAAGGGCAGCCCCCGGCATTTGCCCTCAGTGAAACTCCCCCAGTGGGGCTCAGCCCCTTGCTCAGCCTGTCCAGGTCTCTCTGCAGCCTCCCTACCCTCGAGCAGACCAACACTCCCACCCAACTGGGTGTCATCTGCAAACTGACTGCGGGGGCACTCGATCCCCTCGTCCAGATCCTCAATAAAGACGTTAAACAGGAGCGGCCCCAAAACCCAGCCCTAGGGTCACTCTTCGTGACCGGCCGCCAACGGGATTTAACTCTGTTCCCCACAGCTCCTTGGGCCCGGCCGTCCAGACAGTGTTTCACCCACTGAAGCTGTGCCCATCCAAGCCGTGAGCAGCCAGTTTCGCCAGGAGAATGCTGTGGGAAACGCTGTCTAAGGCCTTCCTGAAGTCAAGGTAACAACATCCACAGCCTGTCCCTCACCCAATCAGCAGTTCGCCCTGTTGCAGAAGGAGATCAGGTTTGCCAGGCAGGACCTGCCTTTCATAACCCCGTGCTGACTGGGCCTGACCCCCTGGCTGTCCATTGTATGACTTTTCACAGCCCCGGATGACCTGCTCCATGACCTTCCCTGGCACCGAGGGCAGACTGACAGGTCTGTAGTTTCCTGGATCCTCCTTTCTGCCTCTCTTGCAGATGGGCGTCGCATTTGCCACCCGCCAGTCCAGTGGGAGCTCCCCAGTCAGCCCTGAGTCCAGGTAAATCCTGGGCAGCGGCTTGGCGAGCACATCTGCCAGCTCCCGCAGCACCCTTGGGTGTCACCCCTCCGCTCCCACAGCCGTGTGTGCATCCAGGCGGTGCAGCAGGTCTCTGACCACCTCCTCTGCAACTGGGCTGCCCCCAGTCTGCTCCCCCTCCCCATCTCCCAGCTCCTGAGGCTGGGTGTCCAGGGAACGGCCAGTTCCACTGCTACAGACTGAGCAAAGTAGGCCTTGAGCACCTCAGCCTTTTCCTCATCCTTTGTGACTCTCTTTCCCTCTGCATCCAATAAAGGAGGGAGATTTTCCCTAATCCTCCTTTCGTATTTAATGAATGTACAGAAATATTTTTTGCTGTGTTTAACGGCTATAGTCAGGTTGAGCTCTAGTTGCGCTTTGGCTCTCCTAATGTTCTGCCTGCAGAGCTTCACTACATCTTTAAAGTCTTCATGAGAGATCACTGTCACCTCTGTCCGGCCCCGCGTGCGTAGGCACCGCGACGGGGACGTTTGCTCGGCCCAGAGCTGCTCCTGCCAGAGCAGGCAGGGACTGTGCCTGCCTGCACCCTGCTCCTGCCTCCTGCCCCCTCCAGAGCCCGGGGGCTGCGGGGCACCCACTGCAGGAACAGGGGGACCGCACACGTCGGGTCTTTGCCTCTTTTCACCTGGAACAAGCTTCTCACTCTCAAGCAGATATGCTTCATTAGCAGCGCTGGGGTCGCCCTGGGGATTCTCCACCCGAGGATTAGTCAGGGACGTCGGTTTACTCACACACAGATCAGATATTCATTACATTTCCTACAGGAAAGTTTGCCACAGGGACAGAGAGGCCCTCGAGGAGGAGCTCACTTCACTGTCCCTGAGAGAAGCCGGGAGCTGTCACTGTCACCATCAGGTGTCTCCCAGCTGAGCCTGTGTGAGGAGGAGGAGGGAGAAGCCTGAGCCCAGCACTCCCGAGCGGCCTGAGACTCTCCTTCCTGCCCCGAAGGAGGCGTCAGGCTGTGTCAGTGCCACGGGGGCCCTGGGTCACCCCGGCGGGGTGTCTGTGCGGCTGCAGGGACACCTGCGGGGCAGGCTGGGCAGGAGCTCGGCCCAGCTCACCACACAGGCTCTGCAGGAGGGAAATTCCGCAGCTTTTGGCCCATTTCAGCCAGGGCAGCGGCAGAGCTCGGCGGCGGCGGCCGTGAGGGGAAGGCGCGAGCGCGGGGCTCGGGCCGGGCTGCGGGGGAGCGACGGCCGCGGGGCCCCGTGTCCTCTGCGCCGCCGGGCCGGGCCGCGCCGCCTCCTTTGCCCCCCGCTGCCGGTGCCACTCGTGGCTCCGGGACCAGAGCCAAGGGCTGGAGGCCGGCGCCGGTCCCGAGACTGCGCGTCCCTCGGCGGGGCGGTCAGAGCCGCCCCCGTGGCCACTGCCCTTCTAGAAGGGGCTGAAGGGCCCCTGACACGGACTGGAGAGAGAAAAGGAGCAGCAGAGGAGAGCGCCGGCCCACCCCGGCCCAGCCCCTCATCGCCGCTGATGCCGATGGCCTTCCCCCAGGGCACGTGGTTTCACTTTGGTTGCTCACTCTTATTAGCCTTCTTTAATTTTAACCGGCAATAAATGCCGATAATCTTCCTCAAGGTGACTCTGTTTTGCCTGTGATGGTCCTTAGGGAGTTCTCCCGGAACCCTGCCAGCCCAGAGCGGTTTGAGTCAGCAGGAACTTTTGGAGACCACAGGGGCTTTCCTGGGGCGGCCACGCCCTGAGGGCTTCAGAATCTCCAGCGCAGCCCTGGGTCACCATGGCAACCACTGTGTGCCAGCGTGATGTCATCATTGCATCACAATGTGGCCCCTGTTTCAGCGGGTGGCAGGGAGGCTCAGCTGTCACTTCGACTGCGTGGGAGCCAGCGAGCAGGAGAGCAGATGGACCAGGAGATGGACAACGTCTCAAAGAGGGAGGGAAGGGGCAACAAGCCGGTAGTAGCGGGGTGCTTCGGCCTCACCCCAACCTCTCCTCCCCTCGGGGCCTCTCGCCGGCTTTCTCGGCCTCCCCAGCTGACCCCTTTCACGCCCCCTTATCACGCAGAACTTCTGGAGGAGATGCTGCCACGCTCTGCGCCGGATGGAGGAGTGGAAGCTGACTGTCCTCATCTTCATCTCGAGCCTCTTCTTGTGGGGCCTCTTCATGGTGGTGCTGCCCTGTGCCTCCAATCTGTTATCTGTCCTCACCATGGGCCTCCTCGCAGCCTGCTGGCCCAGGAGCAAGGCCAAGGTAGGTGTTGGTCATGGCACCCCCCGACACCCCCTGGGCAGGGCTTAGCCCCGGGCAGAGCCCGTCCCCGGGGTGCTCGGGAAGGCCCCGTAAGCGGGGCACGAGCAGTGACCGGTGGCCGTTGCCCACCCAGCACGGCCCCTGCTCGGGAGCCACCGAGCCCGCTCTGCTCAGGCCCCAGCCCAGGCTTGGGGCCGGGGCCAGTCCTGCCCCCGGAGCTCCAGCTGCCCCTTCCCGGGGTCCTCGTGCGCGGGGCAGGGCTCCTCCTGGCCCAGGGGAGACCCCCTGCACTAACGCGGGGCTTGTGTTCTAGGGACAGGGGAGCTCTGCAGAGGAGAAGAGCTGTCCGAGAGACGGGAGGAAGGACCCGATAGGTGAGCAACCCCGGCCCAGAGCTGCGCCGGGCTCCACGGCGGCTCCCGGCTGAGGGACGCCATTGCGGCAGAGCCCCCGCGCCGGCTGCCCTCGCTCACTGTCCCTCTGCTTTCTCCCTCCCTCCGCCAGGAGCCCCCTCCGTCCCCTGGGAAGCCGTGGAAGGGGCCACCGAGAGCCAGACGGCAGGGTAAGTCCTCCAGGAGCCCCACGCGGGGGTCCCTCTGCCCTGTGTAGCTGCGCCCTTGCCCTGGGGAGGCTGCGGGGGGGCGAGAGCAGGATCTGGCCCCAAACCCCCGAGGAAGCCGAGGGCGGGAAGGCGTTGGGGGCCGAGGGAAGCGGGGGCTGGCTTGGGGAGGGCCAGGGCATCCCTGGGGGGGTGGCAGCTTCCCAGCACCAGGCCCCTCCCACAGAGCCCACCGGTGGCCCCAGCACCCCTCTCTGTCCTCAGCCCCTGGCCTGGCCCTTCTCTCCCGGGGCTGGAAGGTGCCCGGCCCCTCGCTGTGCCCCTCGTGCTGCTGGGCTGGCCTTGCCCCGTGTCCCCACGACCCCCCCATCACCCGGAGCACCCCAGAGCCGGCAGGGCCGGCAGGATCACCCAGGCGGTCGGGAGAAGACAGGGAGAGGGTGCTGGGTCCGGGCTGCCCCACAGCAGCCCCACACTCCAGCCGGGATCTCCCCCCACAGCCGGAGGAAGCGCCACGAAGGAGAAGGGTGGGAAAGCGGCGTCGGCGGGGACGCGGCTTCTGCGAGGGAGCTCCCCCACGGGACGGGAGACGTGGGTCGAGATGGGAACGTCGGTGCTGCCACCAGCTCGGAGCTCCTCAGGAGCCAGCCCTCCTCCTCCCACAGCAGCGACCTGGAGGAGCTGGCCACGTCCCTCATGGAGTCCCTGGGCGGGACCCGAGTCTGCCGCGACCTCCTGGGAAAACTGAAGGAGGCTCGGGATCGCGGCGCTCCAAGCGCTTCCCAAGACATCCGCAAGGAATACGCCACCTGCCTGGAGTGCCGGCGGTGCCTCACCGGCAGCTGCCCGCACCGCAGCGAGCCCCTGCCAGAGCGGGACCTGCCCACGCTGGCCGCCATCCTCCACAGCGTGGACCTGCTGGTGCACCGGGAGGAGCTCCAGCTGGAGCTGGGCATGGGCTTTGAGCTGGTCCTGGCTGGGGAAACCGTCTACGTCTGGCAGAGAACCCATCGGTTCCCCGAAATCCCCCCGGAGCGATGCTGCAAGAAGTGCAGCGCGCCTCTGCCCAGGAGCCTTTGGGCCAGCGAGAGCTCTCAGGCGCCGTCCCCCGTCCTCAGCGCCCCGGGAGCAGCACAGGGGCAGATGAGAGCGGCCAGGCAGGACGCGGGGGCTCCTCCTGCGAGGGATAGGGAGGCCAAAGGCAGCGCGGAGCTGCAGCCGGCTGCACGGGGCGAGTCGCCCCCCCCCACAGTCCCTGTCTGCACCCTGGCCGACATGGCACAAACACCCTCCTCTGCGGCCCCGGCCCGGGTGAGCAGCGCTGTGGGGTTGGCCCAGCCCTCGGAGAGGCACGAGGGCCTGGGGCAGCGGCTCAGCCGAAAGCTGAAGCGCCTCTGCCACGTCTGCGCCACACTGAGGGACGAACTGGAGTCTTGCTTCGACTGCGAGTGCTTCTTGAAGTGGATGGAAGGAAGTTCGGCACCCAGCGGCACCGCCCGTGGGGACAAGGCACTGCCCGGCGACCACCAGTTTCAGGCCAAAGCCCTCCCGGCCAACACGGTGGCAGAGGCGTAAGGAGCCCCGCGCCAGAAAAGGTGGGACTGGGGGGGAGCGTGGGCAGGGGGAGCCCAGCACGGGAGGACGGGGACGGGTCTGGGCTGTCTGGTGCAGCTGTCACAGCTGCGGTGCTGGGGACGTTTCTGTGGGACGGGATGGCAGCGGGGTCTGGGGGCGCCGGGCTGACGGTGAGGGGTGCGACGGCCCCGCGCTGAGTTTTGGTGTGAGGTTACACAGGGGCTGCGCCCGCCTGCCCCAATATAAAAGGCCGCGGCCGCACTGGGCCAGCAGCCCCGGCCTGTGGCAACGGGCTCACCCCGGCCGAGATGCTCTGGCGACTGATGCTCACGGAGATGAGCTTCCTGCTCGGCGCCGTGTTGGCGGCCCAACGGCTGTGGGTATGTGACGGCTGCACCGCGCTGTGCCGGGCAGTGGGATGGGGTGGGGAGCTGTGGGGGGCTGTGCTGTGGGGTGGTCTAGGGCAGTGTGGGGTGGTGTGGAGGCCTGGGAGGTGCTCCCGTCTCACACAGCTCTTGGCGTCCTGCAGAGAAAGAGGGAGGCCGTCAAAAGAGGGAGGAGAGAGAAAGCTGAGCTGGAGAAGCTGAGCACTGAGTGGCCCTGGCCTGAAGCAGCCTGCAAATGCCATGGCATGGCACCGCGTGGCACAGCACGGCCCAACTGCACAGCATGGCCTGGCACGGCGCGGCACGGCACAGCAGGGCGTGGCACGGCATCGCAGCGCGGCACAGCATGGCACGGCAAGGCATGGCACAGCACGGCAGAGCACGACCTGCCACGGAATGTCATGGGGTGCTACAACACACCGTGGCATGGAATGGCACGGCACGGCACGCAGTGCCCGTGCAGAAATTGAGTTTTTTCGGCCCGGCCCCGAGCACCCTGCAAAGAGCCGACACCTCACGGCAGGCCTGAGCTCACTCCCTCACCGTCCTCGGACGCTTTACCACTGAAGCACAGAGGAAGGAAGGAGCCTGCACCAACCCCGGAGACATGGTGAGTGCTGGCAGAGACCCCAGATCCTGCCCCAGACCCTCAGCCCGTGCCCTGCCCGCGCTGGGCAGCCCTGCCCGTCCCGCCGGAGGGGCCGCGGTGCAGCAGGTTCACCTCCCTCCCCTGCAGTGCCAGCGTGAAGGAACCGAGCGCCTGTGCCCGCTACCCCGGACATCGTCCCCGAGCTCCCTCTCAGCGAGCAGCCCTGCCCCGGTGCCATGGCGGAGCTGGCGGCGCAGAAGTGCCGGGGACCCGCCCAGTCCCCCAAGGATGACAACAACGCTGGTTCCAGAGGAGCAACGGGCACCCCGGAGACAGCAGTTGGGGGTGTAGGACGGGAACCTCCCTGGGGCGACCCCACCTGAACAATAAAAAAATTATCTTTTCTCCATCCCTGGTGCCGTGGTCCTTCCACCCAGCCCTTGATGCGCGCCCTCCCCCGTCCCTTTGCCAAACCTCCCCTTTGGGTCCCTTGCTGACCCCCCGCCTCTGCCGGGTCTCCCCCAGGTCCTGGCTCTGGGACGGGGACGTTTGCTTGGCCCAGAGCTGCTCCTGCCAGAGCAGGCAGGGACTGTGCCTGCCTGCACCCTGCTCCTGCCTCCTGCCCCCTCCAGAGCCCGGGGGCTGCGGGGCACCCACTGCAGGAACAGGGGGACCGCACACGTCGGGTCTTTGCCTCTTTTCACCTGGAACACATTCGCTCAACAGTAAAGGTCTTTACTGTCAGGCAGGAATTCTTCCTGGCAGCGCCGGGCGCACTCGCTGTTACCGTCAGTTTGGCCTCACAAGAACCGCCGAAGGCTCAGCTGGAAGCTGTAGAAGGCAGGCAGGCTGTGCTGCAGCGCTGGGTGCTGGGGGGATCGTTCCACCCAAGGGCCGTGCCGAAAGACAAGGGCACGCTTCTCCTGTCACAGCAAAGCAGCGAATATTCCTGTCATTTCCGACACGTACACACCGATTCCCAGAGGACCGACTGCCCGTGCCAGTGCGTTGTTTGGGGGAGAGTCCCTGCGGGGCTTCCCCAGGTGTCTGCTGGTTTCTCTGCCCTCCCCGGGATGGACCCGTCAGAGCTGCAAACATGAGGTCCTTGGGCACAATCCTGTGCGAGGCCCCTCACAGCTCTGAGCCCCAACTGCGGGCAGGCAGGAGGCAGCAGCTCCCCCCTTTTCCTGAGACTTTGCACTCACAAATCCCAGCTCTCAGGACTCCAAACCCAAACCACCTTTTGGCAGAAAAAGAGCCGCCGTGGCTGTGGCAGAAGAGTCAGAGGTCCCTCGGCCGGAGCTGATCCGGCCGTTCCCTGAGCCAGCGCTAATCAGCACGTGCAAGTATGGAAGCGCAGAGGGACCGGCGGGGAACTGCCCGCCACTCGCTACCGCCCCCCATATTTGGACGGGACACAGAGACGGTCCCGTGAAGGTTCCTACGTGGATCTCGGGTGTTGCCCGCAGGCAGAAAGTGGGAACTACCAACCAGTCAGCCTCACCTCTCTGTCTGGCCAGATCATGGATCAGATCCTTCTGGAAAAACTGTCAAAGCATATGGAAGATGGGGGATTGATTAGAAACAGCCAGCATGGCTTCACCAAGGGCAAACTGGTGGCCTTTTTTTCGATGGAGTGACAGTGTTGGTGGATAAGGGAAGAGCAACTGATGTAATTTCTCTTGACTTCCGCAAAGGCCTTTGACATGGTCCCACATGACACCCTTGTCTTTAAATTGCCGAGGTACAGGTTTGATGGATGGACTATTCCATGGATAAGGAATTGTCTGGATGGCTCCATTCACATCATAACTAGGTGATCTTCAAGGTCTTTTTCAACCTAGACGATTCTGTGATTCTGTGAAAAGTTTGTGGTCAATGACTCAGTGCGGGAGAGCTGAGCACACACGCTGCCAATGTGATCAAGCAATGCCCATTTATTACGACTAAAAAGCCCTTTTATAATGTTCTCCCGCACACACGAGTGACATGCAGTACAAGTCCTCAAGACTGGACAGTTAACTGAGCCCGCGCTTTAAACCTTCTTCTGATTGGATAAGAAGTGCCCCATCAGCCTTGCCAGGCTTCCCGCCTTGTGGAACTTCCTCTTCCGTCCCAACCCCTGCCGGGGGTTGTTTGTCTCGTCGAGTTTCTCCCCCCTCACTCAGGGTCCCGTCCTTATCGCATTCTTGCTCAGGCTGAGGCTCTTATCAGTCTTGTTCACTCGCAGGATTGCTCACATGGCCGTTCTCTCGCAGAAAGTCCTCTGGAATCCCAACAGACTCAGTGTCCAAGTGGAGATGAATGACAAGTGATGTCCCTCCTGGGTCCATACTGGGACCAACATTGTTATCTTGAACAGTAGGATCGAGTCAACACACTCAACAAGTTTGCAGGTGACACCAACCTGCATGGTGCAGCTGATTCACTGGAGTGAAGGGATATGTCATCCACAGGGGGACCTGGACAGCCTGGAGAAGTGGGCCCATGTAAACTGCATGAAGTTCAACGAGGCCAAGTGCAAGATCCTGCCCAGGGGTTGGGGCAATCCCGAGTATCAACACAGACTGGGGGGTGGAGGGATGGAGAGCAGCCCTGTGGAGAAGGACTTGGGAGTACTGGTGGATGAAAAATGGAACATGAGCTGTCAGTGTGCACTTGCAGCCCAGAAAACTAGTGGTGTCCTGGGCTGACCCCAGAGCAGGGTGGGCACAGGGCCGGGGGGGATTCTCCCCCTCTGCTCCGCTCTGGGAGACCCCCCTGCAGGGCTGGGTCCAGCTCTGGGGCACCAACAGCAGAAGGACACGGACCTGCTCCAGCGGGGCCAGAGGAGCCACGGAGATGCTGGGGGGGCTGGAGCCCCCCTGTGAGGACAGGCTGGGAGAGTTGGGGGGTTCAGCTGGAGGAGAGAAGGCTCCGGGGAGACCTTATTGTGGTCTCCTATTTTTCAGTATATAAAGGGGGCTTATAGAAAGATGGAGAAAGACTTTTTACCAAGGCCTGTAGTGACAGGACAAGGGGCAATGGTTTTAAACTGAAAGAGGGGAGATTTAGACTGGTGATAACAAAGAATTTCTTTACGAGGATGGTGAGACATGGGAACAGGTTGCCCAGAAAAGCTGTGGATGCCCCATCCCTGCAAGTGTTCGCCCCGGAGGAGACCCCTTGCCCGGCCCAGCCCAGCCATCCCGCTCCTGGTGTCTCAGTTCAGCCACGATGGGTTCACTCAGGGCAGCAGAGCTGAGAACCGGCTGGGGGCTTGGACCAACCCCAAAGCCCTTCCCTAACACCCCACTTTGGAGGACGCCTTTCGGTTCTGCCTGGCTCCTGTCCCACCCTGCCCCCCAGAGAGGAGAGGGGACACGCAGCCAGCAGAGCTAGCAGACTCCAGCTACAGATTCTGAGTTCAGTTCCCTGGAAAGGTCACATCACTCTTATCTTCAAGAAGGGCAAGAAGGAGAACTTGGGGAACCACAGGTCGGTCAGTCCTATAACTCCTCTGTGTGGGGTCTGGGGGACATCCTGGCAGCCCTGGCAGCAGCCCCCCACTCCCAGCCTCCTCCTGTCACCGTGGCAACTGTGGATACAAATACCATGGCAACCCCATGGCAACAGCACAGGCAATGCCACCAGTTCCCACAGCCAGGAGACTGGCGGATGCCCGGGCGTACTGAAGCCGGGGAGATCTTCTCCTCTGCGCTTCATGGCCAACACCCTTCCAACCCTGCAGGGGTGACCACCAGCAGCTCTGGATAGGGTTGTCCTGCTGCTCCAAGGTGACGAGACACGGTCACCTCAGACTCATCCATCACCAACATCCCAGGGTTGGGGGGAGCAGGTCCCCCATCCCGACAAAATCCAGCTGCTCGTGTCCAACATGGACCCCAGGGAGCCCTTTTCAGAGGGAACTTCTTTCCCCTGGGGTCAAGCAGAACCAAAAGGCGTCCTCCAAAGCAGGGTGTCAGGGAAGGGCTTTGGGGTTGCTCCAAGCCCCCAGCAGGATCTCAGCCCTGATGGGCTGAGTGAACCCACCATGCCTGAACCCCAGGAGGGGGGGTGGCTGGGCTGGGTGAGGAAGGACAGTCTGTGGGCATGGGATGAGTTGGGGTTCAAACGAGTCAGAATATGTCAAAAGATAATTTTTGGAGGATGCTGTTGGAGCCTAGGACAGCCCAACCATCCCTCCCCGCTGCCTACTTGGCCCTCCAGGACCCAGCGACCCGAGCAGTGTCCTCACCAGGGACCATCAGATGGCAAAAGAAGAGCAAATCCAGCCCCATATTTGGCCCCTTCCTGCTAATCCTCAGGGCCTGATCCCCCATCCCCTTCCAAACCTGAAGGCCTCACCACACTGCTTCCGAGGGCTGAGGAGAGACGGGGTGCTGGCGGGGACCCCCCAGTGCTCACACAGGCACCTCACTGGTAGCACTTGTCCCAGCTCCTACTGACAGCTCCCGAAAAACACCCCAGAGCACGAATCTTGCTCCGGCACCCTGACCGTGGCTTGGCACCCCACTGCTGGTGCCAGACATCACTCGCTCTTACTCCTGCTGTTTTCAGGGGTGTGGGGCCCAAGCCACTTGGGAAAAAGCTTTTCCATCCCCTAAAAGTGCAAACAAGATGGATTATCAGAGTAAATAACAAAATAACCGCTTTGCTGGAACTCACTAGAGATGGTGAGTGCCAGGGGGGCCCCACACTCCTTGGTGTGCTGGCTGGGGGGCAGAGGCCATTTCTCCAGCTCAGGTTGGTCGGCCTCAAGATGGCAGCAGTAACGTGCAGTATCCCTCTACTAATCGCTTCGAGTGAGTGGGGACCGCTCCATCCAACCCTCCTGGCTCGAAGGACACCCCCCAACTGCCTCTCGCAGCATCATCTCCCGGGGCTTTTTCTAGACGCAACTTCTTCTGCTCCTTCTTAGTGCCCTCAAACATCTGCTGGGGGCTCTGGAGCTGCAACCTGTGGCCTCCTCCATCACACGGACCCTCTGGCCTCGGCCCTGCTCCCTGGCAAAAGTAAGTGGGTGCCTTTTTTCCTCGAGCAGCCCCACGCTGGGATGCTCAAAGCCTTTCCCGAAGCACTGCTCCCTAGTGATGGGAGAGGTGCTATTAATAAATCCCGTCAGATTTTATCGCTTCTCTCTGTGCCAATGAAGAGGGTGGTTTGGGGAGGGGGGGAGGCGGGGGGGGGAAACCTGCTTCTCTTGAGCGTTTCGTAGCTACGAGCTCACCCTCGGTGCAGGAGCATGGGATGGCTCAGCAGGCTGTTCAGCCAGCTTTCTTGTAAGTCACGGGGCTGAATCCACCGGGGGCTCGCGGGGAGGGGGGGGATCTTGAGTTAATTTGTGGCAGGGATTAGCAGGGGGAAAGGATTGCCCTGCTTCCTGGGGAGCTGCACTGGCCAGGGCACAGAAGGCAGCGTGCCAGGGTCTCTCCCAAACTTGTGTGGAGCCCAAAGCCCTCCTTTGGAGCGTGTGGGTGAGATGGGGCCGGGGTGAGGGGATGAAAAGGGGTGTGGAGGAAAAGGGGGTACGCAGGGCTGATGCCTCTCCTGGCTCCACAGAGCTGCGGTGGCCAGCAGAGGGGTCCCCAGAACCGGCGGGCTCTCCCCCATTGCCCACTGTGCCTCCCCCTGCCCCTTGCCAGCCCACCCGGGGCGTGCGGAGGTAGCTCCATCCCTTTGAGGGTATTTAGGCGTTTAAATAGCTTGAGTGGCTTCAGGCAGGAGAGTGGGCGCAGGCTGTCAGCGCTGCTCTGTGTGCGTGGGAGAGCTGCCGCGGGAGCTCCGGGCACCGCTGGCGGCTGCACTGGGCTGGGGAGAGTGACGGGGCTTGACCCGTGTCCAGCCAAAGCTCTCCTGGCCCCTCGGAGGGTCTTTGCTCATGGCCAGAAGCGTTTCGGTCTGTGTCTCTTCCCCCCCCCGTGTCTCGGGGCACAAGGAGGTCCTGCTGCCCCTCCGTTCCCAGCTGCTGGAGCGTGCTGTGGGGCACTCCGACTGTTCCCGCAGCTGTAGTGGCAGGGCTGTGCTTGGTGCATCGCCGGTCGCTCCCAGGCATCACACCTCGAAGTGTGTTACTCTGGGGGCAGCAGGGCTGAGCGGAGGAGGGAGGGGTGGGGAGGAGACCTGGCTCGGAACACCTCTCCGAGGCAGGGGATGCCCCGCAGGGAGGGACCCGGCTGTGCCAGTGATGGGGCTGTGTGACAGGGTGCAGCCATCGACAGGTGGGGGGGATCCCCGGGGGGACTGCAGCTCCCCAAGATCCTGCAAGCTCCCACCGGGGGTTTGGGGAACTGCTTGACCAGCTTCGCCCCACCACTTCCCCATTCTCATTCAGCACGGGGGTGCCCCCCCGCCACTTCCACCACCCCCCAGGATTGCGGCTGCCCCACTGCATGCCATGGAGTGGGGGGTCACAGGCTGCACCCCATTGCTCCCCTCCTCCTCCAGCTCTTCCTTGGCCCCTCGGCATCCCCAAACTGTTTTGGCAGAGCCCTGGGGTTGGACTGGGGTCTTCTGGGGGCCTGGGTGGCTGGCCTTGATGCACAGCTATGGAGGGGCTCCTCAGAGGAGCATTAAAGGGGGGCCTGGTGCACCCAGAAGTGGGGAGGTGTTGCTGCGGCCCGGGGGTGTGGCAGTGCTGGGCAGCTGCCCTGTGCCCGCTAACGTCGTCCCGGCAGCTCTTGCACCATCCTCCTTCCTGGCTCGGGTTCTTCCGCAGAGCTGGGGCATCCCCCAGCCCCCTGGTTTTGGGGTGGGGGCGGACAGCCCTGTGGTGGCGGGGGCTTTGCCAGCTCCTCCCAGGTACGAGTGGGACCAGCCTGAACACCAGCTGCCTGGGGCTCCCTGCCCAAATTCCCAACCGATCCCAAGACCTGCCCCAATCCTCCCGCGGGACCAAGGTGGGGAAGGCTGGGTGGGCAGCTGAGGGGTCCTGGGCCTTCCTCACCTCCAGCCTCCTCTTCCTCCCTGGCGTCAGTGCAGCGACCGTGAGCCCTTTCCGGAAGCAGGCGGCAGGGAGGAGTGGTTTTACCCCCCCCCACCTCTCCCCGGTATCAACCCACGGGACACGCACCCACCGAGCCAGCCCTCCCCGCCGGCGGCGCCACCGCCTGTCCCCACCACCGGTGGTGGCGAGCGGGACCGGCCGGGGGGGCGAAGGCGGCTCCCTTGTCCTCCACCAAGGTGAGAACCTCTGCCCGCTCTCGGAGGGGGGCACGCTGGGTGCCAGGGGGGGGAAGGGGGCAGAGCCAAGGGTGGGCAGGCTGGGTGGGTGCAGGATTGGGGCGCCTTTCCCATAGTGGGGGTCCCCTCCCCAGAGCACCCATCCAGTCACCTGCCTGCGGGTGGGTGGCCAGGCAGGGGGCTTCCTTAGCCCTCCCCATATGTGTGGCAGTGATACTGGGGTGCTCGGGAGCTGTGGAGACAGGAGGGCAGGGGGGTACAGTGCTTCCCACCCTGCTGCCAGCGATCGGGAGGTGCCCGGGCTCTGATATCTCTGGCCAGCCTCAGTGTTTGCCCAACAGCAGGGCAGTTCCTGCCTCTCCTGCGCTCAGCGGCCCAGCACCCGTGAGGGTATTCAGGGGTGTCTGATCACTTGGCTTGGGATCAGAAAGCACTCTGGGGGGCTCGGGGGTGCTGCATCGGGCTGGGACTGTCCCAGGGAGGTGGCAGGGAGCCGCTGATGAGCCGGGGGTACCAGCGTTAGGGCAGGGAGGTGGGGAGAGGTCAGCGTTGGTGGCAGGGACTGAGTGTGGTGTGTCTTGGGGGGGCTCCCCCCCAGTCTTAGCCTGAACCTGCGGCCAGCACAGGGGTATTTCCAGGATGAGGTGGCCACTGGGGCCACGAAGTCTGTCGGGGAGGGGACAGCCAGCTGTAATATCCCGTTGCATCTGTCACCTCCCCCTCCTTGGTGTCTTTGTGCTGGAGGAAGCCCTGGGGAAGGGGTGACAGCGGGGCTTGTTGGGGTGCAGGAACACCCCAGGAACGGTCCCATTCCCACTCGCAGGCAAAATCACCTCCGAGCGCTCTGCTGGCATCAGCCGCGTGGCGAGGGCAGGGGGGATGCTGCGGGTTCACCTCTGCGCTCCCGCAGGCGATCGATCCTCGTGGCTGGAGCCAAACCCAGGTGTTCACGAGCTTCCCGGCAGCGGGCAGGGAAGGGCAGCGTAGGGATACGGCTCATCCTTCGGGATCCGCAGCCCCGGTGGGCAGCTCCCAGCCTTGCCCGCACGGGTGAGAACGGGAGCGAGAAGAGCTGCGCAGCAGCAGGCTGCGTGTGTCTGGAGAGCCGCGGGCATCAGGGAGCAGTGCCCACAGGGGATGGGGGGGCTGCATTCCACGGGGGCTGCGAAGGATGGTGGGGGATGCCCACGCAGCTCACACGCACGGGAAACACACCCTCACTTTGCCAGTGAAGCTTCGCACACGCTAGTGAGACACACACAAGCGCCCCAAGTCCCCAAGCTCTGCGTTTCCGTGCCTTCACGCTCAGCTATTATTAATATTCAGCATAAAGGCTCTTTCCAGGCGCTGGGGGCTGGGAAGCAGCGTCTGAATCATTTTGCTTTTTCGCTGGCAGAGTTATTACTCATGAGGGGTAGACGGAGCTGGGAACCTTTCGTGCAGAGTGTTGCTTGTGTTTCAAATCGCACCGTGCGATACCCGTGTCTCCTCCACTGAGGGATCCTGGCAAGCAGGAGGGGTAAAACATGATATGGCAGGCACAAAAATCGCAGGGAGACCTTCCCCTGGGGAACCACAGGGGTAAAATTAGATTTTTTCCATGGAAAATCCTCCCGAGGGGTGGCAATCCCTCTGGCTGGGCTGTCTTTTTCCCCGGCCGGCCCACAGCTCCCGTGGGACGCAGAGGGACAGCAGCGGTGGCGGCGGTGGCATCGCGGCGAGGCCGCCCTGCTCTGTTTGGGGAAGTGGCTTCGAAGAGGGAACAGGAACACAACGCGTTGGGAGACGTGGCTCCCGTCAGCGCTTGGGGAAACCTTGCAGAACTTTTTGTTTTGGGGCGCTTTGCTATGTTTTGTGTTCAAAAATGGCTAAAAAAAAATAGTTTCAGCAGAACTCTGGTTCCCGCAGGGAAAAACCCAGCAGCCACATTCTGGAGGGGTGTGGGGGGTGTGGGGAGGCTTCTCCCTGCTTGTACCCACCAGTAAGGTTAGCTGGTGCGCTGGGCTGGACTGGGATGGCCCCGCTGTGCAGGAGGGTGCCGTGGAGGGAAGGAAGCGCTGCAGGTTCGGGGCACTGTGAGCGGCTGCGAAGGCCGCGGCTCCTCTGAGCAAAGAGCCGCTTGAAGGCAAGGAGCGGGGCTCCCCCTGGGGAAAAACCCGACGCTTTTAGGGCGTCACTTCTTCCATGCCGAGCAAGTAGCGCCTGGGGTGTGAGCCAAAACGTAACGGGGGGCTCTGGCTCCCTCTGCGAGGTGCTGCACACCCGGCCATGCCGCACACCCGGCCACGCTGCGCACTGCTGTGTCACACACCTTGCGTGTCACACACCCGGCCACGCCGCACAATGTGCCACGCTGAACACTGTGCCACGCTGCACACCCTGCCACCCTGCACACCCAGCTACATGGCACAATGTGCCACACTGCATACCCAACCATGCTGCACAATGTGCCACACTGCACACCCTGCCACACTGCACACCCGGCCACGCTGCACACCCTGCCACCCTGCACACCCAGCTACATGGCACGATGTGCCACACTGCATACCCAACCGTACTGCACAATGTGCCATGCTGCACACCCTGCCACGCTGCACACCCGGCCACGCTGCACACCATGTCACGCTGTACACCGTGCCGTATCGTACACCCAGCCACGCTGCACAGTGTGCCACGCTGCACACGCTGCGCACCGTGCCACGCTGCACGATGTGCCACGCCGTACACACTGTGCCCTGCCATGTCACACACCTCCCCGTGTCACACACCTGGCCATGCCACGCGCCGTGCCACGCTGCACACCTTGCCGTATCGCACCCCCAGCCGTGCTGCACAGTGTGGCACGCCACCCCCCCCCGCCCAGCTCCCCCCCTGAGGTCCCTCCTGGAGGAAATCACCTCTCCCCTTCCCAGGGCCCGTCACTGGGCTCTGCCTGCGCCCCAGCTGGAGGTTTCACCTCCCCCCCTTCCAGCTGTTGCTGTGCTGGAGCAGGGGAAGGCTGTGTGCCAGGGAGGTGGGGAGCCAGGCTGCAGGGCTGGGGGGGGCTGATTGGGGCCCCCCTTCCCTGCTCTGACCCACAGCAGGGTACAGGACAGAGGAGAAAGAAGAGGAGGAGGAAAGGGAATTGTCTTCACCCCCCTCTGCTGTGACAGCCAGAGGCAAAATACCTGCCAGGATCTGGCCTGTCCCCATGGGGCCCTGCCGAGGCTGCTTCAAGCAACCGGGGAATTTCCACCTGGCAGAAACCAGGGTGTTTTGCTGCCTGGTTTTATCTCCAGAGGCTGAAGCACAGAGGGATTTCAGGTGGGAAATCCCCCCCCATCCCCAAACCCTTCCCCTTGCAGAGGTTATAGCACGGGATGCTCAGCCCCGGCCCTGGGCAGAGATGGGGTGATGTCAAATGTCGCTGCCTTTCCCCCTCTGGGACCTGCACCCCCTGGGCCCAATTCAAAAGAAAAACTTGAGGTCAAAAACTAGGGACCTGGTACAGAAAAAAGTTTAGAAATCGCCCAGTTTGGGGAAGTTCAAGGGGAATAAACATCATGTTTTGGCCTGAGCTGGTGCTCAGCTCAGGCCAGGCAGGCGGAGAGTTGAAGGCACCTCGGGGTGTCATTTGGTTTATTTTATTGTTTCAAACGTTTGTCTTTCTGAGAAAAAGGGCTGAAAAATTGGCAAAGGGTAAAAAACTTTCAGTTTGGTGGTGAGCCGGTCTTGTGTAAACGCTGGGCAGCAGCGTGCCAGCACGTGCTAGGAATGACTGACGAGCAAGAAAATAAAATGGTTAATGAAGTGACAGCAGTTCGTTTCCCCCAGACTCTGCTGAATTCCCCTGGGAAATGCAAACTTCTCCCCATTTTGCCAACCCATCCAAACTGATGCTCAGGGTTTTGGGCCCAGGGAAGTTGTCGCTGTGCGGGTGTGACTGCAGCCGAGGGCTTTTCCAGGCTGTGGAGAAGCAGCTGGAGCTTGAAATTCCCGGTGGGTGCAGGGGAAGGGCTTGGCTAAGCGCTGGAGGAGCTGCAGCTTGGCACCCTCCCAGGAAATTTCTGCCAAAAAAGCTACAACCTAGCCAGGAGTTTTGGAAGAGATGAGTTTTTCTTCCTAAAACTAAGATAAGAAGTGGAATTAGTGTAAGCACCCAAAACCAGCGGCAGGGACCCTGACGGGTACCTCAGTGCGGGGATGCCAGCCGCATCCCATGGCCGATGCCCTCCCAGCATCACTCATAAGGGGGGGGTTTCTACCCCAGAACCTCTATTTTCCTTTTCTTTCCCAAAATGAAGCATGAGCAGCATCTCCCGTGATTCCCACGGGTTGCCTGGCGACCGGGATGCTTAGCGACCAGGACCCACCGGCACACTTCCCGCCGTGCCAAAAATGATGCTGCAAGCCCTCGCCCGCTCCGCTTCCTTCTCCCGCAGAAAGCTTAGGGGGAAATACTCCCACCCTGTTCCTGGGAAGCTGTTTCCCCTCCCCGGGGGGAGGCTTTCAGTGCCACTCCTGGGTTATTTTTAGTCTGACACTGTTGTGTGAGCTCGGGTGGTTTGGTTTGGTGGGGGATGCTGAGCCCTGTCAGCCTGCTCCAGCCCCTTGGCTTGGGGGTGTTGTCTTAGCCCTGTCCTCCTGCATCATCCCAGAGCAAGAAGCACCCCCAGCACCCCCCCGTACAACTGCTGTCATGGGTTTTCAGAGCCCCCAGGCCTGATTTGGGGAGCTCTTCCATGCTATTAGCATGTTTGACCCTTTGCTTTACACCAACATCGCATCATTCTTGGCTGGAGCAGTGTTGGACCCATTTTTGGTTGCAGATGTACAAGAAAAGAAACATAGACCAAGTGATAATTATGTTATTAATTTTAAGAATGGAGCCCCAGGATGACCCCCCAGGGCTGTGGGACCTTAGGACAGGCTGGAAACCAGATCTCAGAGACTGCTGGTGATCCTTTTTGTGTCTGGCACTGCGGGCAGGCAGCAGGCAGGGGAGTACAAAACGCAGTTTTGCTGGTTCAGGTGTGAGCTGTTTCTCTCCTGGCATAAAGGCTAAGGGATTTTGGGTGGACCCCTCTTCCTGCAAAGCCTGGGGCTGCTCAGTACGGGGGTGTCTTTTCTCCATGTGGCCGTGGGATTGCTCCTGACTGGAGCAGTGTGGAGAAGCCGACGGCTCTGGCATGGCTGAGGAGCAAAGCTTGGGCAGTTCTGGCAGGAAGATCTCCTTCAGGATCGAGACCAGGAGGGATCCTTGTAGCAAACCTTGCATCTGAAACCTCAGCAGTCTGCCCTGGGGGGAGGATGCTGTGACACCTCCCCCTGCAGCCACAGGGCCCACAGAATGCTTGGAGGGTGGCTGCAGGGCTTCCCTGCCCAGGGAGGACGTGGCTGGGGGCAGTTAGCAGAGCTCAGGGAGGATATTTTGTCTTCAGGACCAAACACCACATCGACCACCATCAAAAAAAAACGAGACTGGGGGTCCCTGAGCCCCCCCGTCTTTGGTACACCCTCATGGGGAGCCTCGCACCGGCATCCTGGCACCTGGGGGGCCAGCGTGTGGCAACTTCTCCCCGAGAAGCCGCCTTCCCCATCTCCCAGTGAGCCGTTCCTCCCCAGATGGTCCTGCCTCATCCCATCCCCGGCTCCGGATAAACAGCGCTGCTCTGCGCCGGGAACATGGAGATCTTTCCCCCGTGCCTGAGTCACCCCCTCCAGCTGAGCTGCTGCGCGTGGGCTTTGACGGCAGCTCTCCGGGCCTTATTTCTAATTCCTCGGGAGCACGTACCGGCCGTCTCACCGGCTGTTTGGGTGCAGTGCTGGAACGGGAGGTGGGGGATGAGGGGGGAGACGAGATGCGGGTCCATGCCCGGTCTTGCACCCAAAACCAACCACAGGGATGTTTTCCCAGTCTGAAAAAAAGAGGGCTGTCTGTCTGGGGGAGGGGATAACCCCCCTGCAGGAGACAGGATGAGGGGTCCTGGGCTGCTGTTGTCCAAGATGGGTGTCAGGCAGAAACACGATCAAAGTCTGGAGGATGCTCGTCGTCTGCTGGGGGTGGTTTTGGCTGTCGTGGGGAGCTGCTGCACCCAGGATGGGGGGTGTCAGCGGGAGGGGGTGTTTTGGGGTCCCTCAGCAGAGGCAACAGCACCTCTGTACCTGCTCTAACCCTGCTCCCGGCAGCTCTTTCTCACCAGCCGGAGCCTGTGTCATTTCCTTTGCTTTGCGAAATGCAGGCTTCCTCTGTGGGGACATCACGTGAGGAGCCCTCGGTCCCCGGCCTGCCCCAGCTCTGCCTGCCCTGGGAGGGGGGGATTGGGGGTGGCGGGACAGTCCTTGTACCCCCCAGCCAGCTCCTACCACTGGGCCATGCTCCCTGCTGCCATCCCACCTCACATCCCACATTCGAGGGCCGTCGCGTCCCACTACTAAGCAGGCAGCATCGTGCGTGTGCCAGGGATGGGTCCGTGTGAAATCCCACAGGAATAAACCCTCGTTGGTGGGAAAGGGGAGAGACATCCAGGATTGGGGGAAGAGGGGATGGTGGCATGTGCAAGGAGACGGGACAGCCAGCACGGCACTCCGCAGCAGAGGCTCGGATCTGGCTGGAGCTCAGCTCCCAACCATCATGGAGCTCCCAGCAGCACCCTGAGGCATATTTTTGTGTTGCCAGTCCAGAATCTGTGGTGGGGAGGCAAAAAACAACTCCCCGTGTCTCCTGGGGACAGGGCTGAGGTGATGGATGGGAGCTGGTCAAGGTAGATTTGGGGTAGATACAGGAAAAGAGAGATAAGACTCGAGTGTGCAGGGGTGCTTGGACCACTGCGGGTCATCTCTTGGAGGGCACCCATCCCTGCTCCCAGTTCCATGGTGGAAACTCACTGGTTTCGGTGCTGAAGCAGGGCTGGAGCGTGGGGCTGTAGGTGCCAAACAGTGAGAGCCTGTCTGTTCCTCCAGGGAACCGGAGCAATAAATAGTGAGTCATTTAAATACCTGCATAGATAGGGGAAGGGCCTGGGGCAGAGCAGGCAGCCCTGCCTGCTGGGGCCCTGCCTGCACTGTCCCCTGCCATTGAGGAATGTGGCTCCCCGGGGTCACTCAGGCTGGGCTGGGGTCCCCACATTGACAGGGCTGCTCCCGGGGCTGCATTTTCCTTGACTGGAGCTGGGATCCCACTCAGCGGCCACCGAGAGAAGAGGCAGGATGGTTTGGGGTGGGATGCACTGGGTCCTGGTGTGAGGGAGGATGGAGCCCATGGGCTGGGCTGGCAGCCAGAGACCCTCCAGGGTGGCCCGGGTAAGTCACAGGTCACCGTTGTCCCCGTCCCTTTCTTCCTGCAGGGTTCTTGGGTCAGGTTTCCCCCCCAGCACAGACGCTTTGGGGTTGTGGCGTCACCCAGTGGCACCTGGGCTTTGGGGTTCGCAGGGGAGGGGGGATGCGAGCTGCCTGCTCTGCCTGCTCTGCCTGCTGCCTGCATCCGCTTTCCCCACACCAGGACCACCCAAACTGGTCTCCCGGGCTGAGTGAGCTGTGCCTCAGTTTCCCCATCTGTAGGATGGGCTCGAGCAGCCGCTCGCGGCACGTGCGTGAGCGTGCCTGCGCGTGGGCCCTGCCTGCCCGCCTGCCTGCCTGGGTGCTATGCAAATGCCTCTGCGCACACTTGTCAGCCGCAGCAGGAAGCGCCGGCTCCGTCAGCGCGGGCTCGGTGTGGGGACGGAGGGGACGGCCGCTTCTCCGTAAGTGCCTCTTGCCTCCCGCTCCCCCTTCCCCGGCGTGCCTGGGTGCCCCGGGGTGCGGCGGTGGGACCCAGACCCTTCACCTGGAGGAGGTGAGCGGAGGGCTGAGCACATGCCAACTCGTCACACCCAGGTGGGGAGGGGGCTCGGTGGGGTTTCAGCCTGTCCCTGGTGGGGCAGGATGCGGCCGTGGCTCTCAGCCCAGGTGTGTCTGGAGCTCGGGGTCGGGCTGAAGGAAACAGCACCCGGGGCACCAAAACTTTTCCAAGAGCGTGGGAGTGACCGGAAAAACTTCCTGGTCCGGGGCCGTGCTGGGGCGCAGGCCGGGAGGTGGCTCTAAGCCTCTACGGGGCCCTTCTGGGGTGTCACCCACAGGAGAAGGACAATGGGGACTTCTGGGGGGGCCACCCAGGCTGCAGCAAGGGGATGGTGGTGGCAGTGGCAGAGGTGTGCACTCTCGGTTTCATTTCGTGGGCTCCTCTGTTCCTGTGTGCCTGGCCGGGGCTGCGTCATGGGATGTGTCCCATGGGACCCTGGCTCTGTCCCCAGCGGGGACAACCCCGTGGGACGGATCCCTACACCTGAGGGGAGGAGAGTGGGCAGGGGGTGGCGGTACAGGGGGCTCGGGCTGTGGCCACGGGCCCTTCTCCAGCCCCGAGAGGCAGAGTACGGCATGTCCCCTCCATCCAAATGGCCCTGGGGATGTGTCCCCTGGGTGCTGCACACCCGCGGTGCAGGCAGGGTGCAGGCGCTGCCTTCACTGCTCCTCCTGCCTTCAATTTGAATGGGCATCTCGGCCCACGTGAGGCAGGGATAGAGCATCAGGCCGGGGCGCGCGGGGGCTGCGAGACTGTGGGGTGCTCGGTTGGAGGGGACGGAGCCGTCCCTCGCGTCTGTGCTGGGCTTGAGGGGACATGGAAATGCGGGATGTGTCCTGGTTTGTGCTGGCTGCGGCCAGCCCTGGCCTGCTCCGGGGCAGCGGGACTCTCTCTGTGGGATGTTTTCCGTGGGATTTTATCTGCGGGATGTTTTCTGTGGGATGCTCTCTGCAGCCCACTCCCCAGCAGCATCTCTCTGATATCAGGGTAGGGACATGGAGGGGACATCCAGCCCTGGTCCTGGCTCCATGGGCTCCCTGAGTGTGAGGAGATGTGTTGTGGGAATGGGGCTGGAGGAAGAAAGCAGAAAACAAAGAGAAAGTGAGGAAAAAAAAAAAAAGAGCCAAAGCGCAATATTTTTGGTCTGTGTGCCCTGAGAAGTACCAGCGTGCTTCCTAAGTCACCATCACCCCTCTCAACCGGGAGCTGAGCCCCCCCTCCCCAGGGGCTGGCTCAGGCTGTCATCCCCACCCCACCACCTCCCTGAAACCCAGAGGACACAGGGTTCACTTTTTAGCTATTTAGCAGAGGAGATTTTTATTTTAGATATTTCTGAGAGGTGAAGCTCTTCGGGTGCCCGCCTCTCCTGCAGCACAGTGAGGGCTGTAGCCAAGCCTGAAGCAAAGCGTCTCTGCTCTTGCTGCTGAGCTGGGACGGAGGTTTGCTGGTTTTACTTGACCCTGTTGCTGGTTGAACCTGGTTGAGCGGGAAACCCTCGTCCAGCACAGCCTGATGCTGCTCAGCCACAGCGCAGCTGGGGTCTGCAGGCTGGTGTCACTGAGACACGGAGCATCCATGGTATCACTTGCAGGGGTGGCCTCAGCTTCCCCGGCGTGGCCGTAGGTTCAGCTCCTGACAGGACATTGCAGAGAGGCGGGGGCTGGGCTCTGCTCCCAGGGGATCAGGGACAGGACAAGAGGGAACGGCTGGAAACTGCCCCAGGGGAGGCTCAGGCTGGGCAGGAGGAGAAAATGTTTCCCAGCAAGAGTGGTCCGAGAGTGGCACAGGCTGCCCAGGGAGGGGGCAGTCCCCATCCCTGGGGGGGTTTCAGGGCCGTTGGGATGAGCTGTGGGGGATGTGGGGTAGGGGAGAACTTTGTAGAGTCGGGCTGAGGGTTGGACTCGCTGATCCCGAGGGGCTTTTCCAGCTGACTCTGGGATTCTGTGACGGGGGGATGCTCTGCTTGTCCCCACTTCATCCAGGCCTTGCAGCCCCCATGAGAAGGGGACGTGCCTAATAAAGGTGCATCACCTGCAGAGAGCTGGCCGGAGAAATGTTCTGCAAAGGATGTGGCTTGCTGCAAAGTCCTCCTGGTGCAGCCTGAGACGCTGCTGCAGGGGAAAGAAAAAAAGAAACAAACCCCAAACCCGCTGTGAAAATGCACGTGAGCTCACGCACGTGTGCCTGTGGCTGGGCTCGCAGCCGGCCTGTGAATATCGCAGCAGCCCAGCGCTGTCGTAGCAGTTCTCCATCGAGATTACGGAGTCTCTTTCCTCGTTCCCTTGGAGAAACCTGGAAAACAAAGTCTGGGGCCGTCCACGCATTGCACCGCTGCCAGCGAAACCTTTTGTACGGACCTGAAAGTGCCAGGCTACGCCGCGCGTATTTTTAGGCCCAGTGAGTCAGGAGAGTTGCTTTAAAAAGACGAAGCTCGCGGGAGGCAGCACACAGCGTCCCGCTAAGCGCGCACGGGGCTGTAATTACAGCGAAGCCACCTCTAAGCGCTGTGAAAATGATGGTGCAGATCCCAGCGAGGAAGGAGAAATGGGGAAATGGGGAAAGAGAAACTCAGCAGGCGGCCTCGGGAAGGGCTCCGGCCGGCAGCTCCTTGCTGCGTGTTTTTCTTGCCAACCCCCGCTGCCAGTGTGTGGTTTTGCAGAGGCTGGGGGGGGGAAAGCTCGTGGCGTGGGGCAGAGCCTCCCCCCAAGCCCTGCAAGGGTGACAGCGGCCTGTCCTTGCTGTCGTGTCTGTGCGTGTCCCCCAAAATTGGTGCTGCCGGGGGTCCCCGCGAGCTGCGCCGGTGCCAAGGCAGCCAGCAGCGAGTTTTGGGGAGTTTTGGGGTGCTCTGAGCCCCTTTGTTGCCATATTTGAGGCCGTCTCAGCTGTCTGACCCCCGTGGGCATCAGGGGGACCCTCAACCCCACGCATGGGGGTGTATGGGACATCCTGCAGCCCACCCCCTGCAGCACCTTCCAGGTCTGCTCCTCACCCCGTTTACCTTCACCAGGCAGAACTGGGGAGACCCTCAGAGCACCCCAGCCCCTTCCCAGCCCCTCTGCCCCTCCAGCCCTGCCAGGAACCTCCCCCCACACCCGCCAGAGCCATGCCGGGACCTTTCCGTGTTGTAAATCCGGAGTGACACACGTGAGAGCTGCAACGCTGCAGTTTGCAAACAGCTTCTTGGCTGTTTAATCAGTAACTCGAGGCCTGGGCTCAGCTGGGGTTCCTGCTCAGAAGCAGCCTAGTAGGTAAACTTCCACTTTTTTCTTTTTTCTTTTTTTTTTTTAATTTCATACCCAAAAACCCCTGCATTTTGGAGCAAGTCCTTGCAAACATGGATTTATCCCGTGCATCCAGCTGTGCTGGCTGGGCTTTTTTGCTCGCTCAGGCTCTGTGCAAAGCTCCATGCTCTCCTGGGAAGCTGGTGGCCAAGCTGAGACAAACACCTTTGCTCGTAGTGCGTTATGTGTGTTGAGTTTGCCCAGCCTCAGCCCAGGTGCATGCCCAGAGAGGTAGAGAAATCAACTCAGAGCAAACCCTCTTCTGTGCCAGCCCTGCCCAACTTGCAACCCAAAAGCCATGTGAAGAGAGAAATTTTGGATCCATTTGAATCATCCAAGACCCACATACCCTGCTAAATGGTTTTTTTAGCAAAGGGAAAACTCAAGCCACTTCCCTTCTGTATCAGATGACATTTTTTATCCCCTCAGGGTTTTATCACCTCTAAAAATAAAATAGCAAATCAATAGAAACCACTATCGCCCTTCCAGGGGAGAAGGATCCCGTCTTGCTTGCCCCGTTTTGCTTTTTTATTGTTTTTTGCAAAGCTGTCTGCCAAATCCATCTCGGTTGGGAGGTCACATTGTTGAACCACAGCGGCAGCTGCAGGTACCTGCGCTGGGAAGCTGCAGCCTGAACCTTTCACCTGGGTTTCGTGGAGGGGAGAAAATGGTGAGTGCTGGGGACACAGAGATCTGGAGGTGACAGGGACACAGAGATATTGCTCTGGAGGTGATGGGGACACAGAGGTCTTGCTCTGGAGGTGACAAGGACACAGAGTTATTGCTCTGGAGGTGATGGGGACACAGAGGTCTTGCTCTGGAGGTGGCGAGGGCACAGTTATTGCTCTGGAGCTGACAGGGACACAGAGGCATTGCTCTGGAGGTGACAAGAACACAGAGTTATTGCTCTGGAGGTGGTAGGACACAATTATTGCTCTGGAGGTGACAAGGACACAAGGCTGTCCTTGGATGAGCTGGGCTTGGGTTCCCATGGCACCCAGTGGCCGTGCATGGCCAGGACCCTGTAACAGGAGGGGGGACATGCTTTGTCTCTATTTTCTTTCTCCGTCTCTGCCATCTCCATGTCTCTGTCCCTTCCCTCCTTCCCTTCCCCACCCACCCCAGGGTGTCCCCCTTTCCTCTCCCACTCCCATCCCCCCGACCCTCTCCCCACCCTTCAGGGTGACCTCTCACCTTGTCCCCAGGGTCCCCCCCTGCCACCGCGGTCTCTCTCCCGCAGGGAAGGGATGCTCAGCTCCTAGCACCCCGGGTGTGGTGAGGATGTCAGCCATCCCCGAGGCGCTGGGTCGTCCCCGGAGCAGCTCCTCCCGCAGCCTGGCCGGGACGTTGGAGGCCACCCTGGGCATGGGGACGCTGGAGATGGACAAGGAGGAGATGCGCATCCTCAAGGTCTGCTTCTACAGCAACAGCTTCAACATGGGCAAGAACTTCAAGCTGGTGAAGTGCCCCGTGACGACGGAGATCCGGGTACATGGGCAGGGGGTGGACAGGGCAGGGGTGGACGGGCTGTTTTGTCCACCCAGCATCAGCTCTACCTTCCTTCCAGACACCCTTTCCCATGATGTGGTTCCCCCCAGGGCCCCGTGGCTGAGAAGCACCAAAACCTGGAAAGCAGGGAGAAAATGTGGCCGTCTCTGGTGGCCCAGGGAGTGGGGTTGGGGAGGGCAAGGGGTTCATTGGCCCCGCTGCCAGTTCCTGCAGCGAGGATCAGCCCCAACGAGTTGCTGCTGGTTCCCTTCATGGGCAGTAGAGAGGAGTTTTGGGTTCATCTCACCTTGGAGAAGACAACCGCGGGCACAACAATGCAGGGAGCAGTGGGAGGAGGCCAGAGGACAAGTGGGAGGCTGGGTCCCCACCTTTCCTCCATCCCTCCGTGGTGAGGGAGCTCTCAGCATTTCCCCTGGCCATGTTGCGGTGTCACTGCCTGCTTGGGTGACTTTGCCACCTCGAGATACCCCAGGGATG
Organism: Athene noctua; assembly: GCF_965140245.1. Lineage (NCBI taxonomy): Eukaryota > Metazoa > Chordata > Aves > Strigiformes > Strigidae > Athene > Athene noctua. The sequence goes on from NC_134037.1 coordinate 1,319,410, forward strand.
CACCCAGCTCTGGGGCCAGCGGCACCTCTTTCTCTCTTGCCCTCTCTTGGGAGGACAGCGAAGGTGATATTGGTGCCTTTCCATCACGGACGTGGTGGCTTTGGGCTGGAAATGTGCTCCTCACCCTTCCTACCAGCCCTGGGAAAGACGTGTGGGTGCTGGGGACCTGCCAGCCAGCAGCAGCCCTGCCCTTGGGTGCTGCTGGGTTGGTGTCCACAGGAGAGATGCATGTCCTGGGTGCAAGGGGTGACGCTGTGCCTTCTCCTGGGGCAAGTCCTCAGGTTGCTGTGCTGCAGGGAAGTCACGGGGAGGCGACCAAAGGACAGCTGAGCTGGGGATTGCTCCTCAACCGGTGGCTCATGGAGGGGAACAGGGCTGTCCCCCTCCTCCCAAGTCCTGGAGGAGGTTGTGGGCATAGCAGAAGGTTTCAGAGGAGTGGTGGAAGCAGGAGAGGACTTGTCAGGCTGGGAAGCAGATGCCTGAGGAGCGGAAATGCAAGCAAAGCTGTGAAATGGCCATGAAATGCCACAAAATGGCAATAGTCCTGCTGTCCCCAAGGCGGGTGTGGAGGCGCAGCCAGCAGGACACAGGAGCAGGCCGGAGGTGGTCACTCCTCACCAGGGACAGCTTGGCTACCGGTTGTGTCAACAGCCATCAGCTTTTAGTTGGCTTTTTGGCTACCAGAGTGAGAGCAGAAGCCTGGCAGGGTCCTGTTCTGGGGCAGGAGAAACCAGCTGTGCTGCAAGCTCACCGGCAACATCGATCTCTGCTTTGCTATCGGCTCATAGCTGAGGCTGTGCATCAGGTGTAGCTCAGCTGAGGCATAAGAAAGGGTGGAAATGGCCCAGCTGGGCTTTTATCCCCGACCAGAACAGCTCTGGGAGGTTGGATGAGACATGTTCAGGCTGTGGGTTGTTGCAGAGCAAGCTGGAGGCACCTTTGGAGGCTCCACATGGGGAGCGCTGGGGCTGATGGCTGTGCCTGGGGCTGTGTTTTTGTTCCCGGGACATTTGTATTGTGGCTGTGCTGTATTTCCTCCTCGTTTTCCTGCTCTCTAAAGCTTACCTGGAGCCTGGCTGGGGCTGCTCAGCTCACAGCCCTGCTTCTTTCCACCCCAGGAGGTGATCAGGTCCATCCTGGTGAGCGGCCGCATCGGGCCCGACATCAAGCTGGCTGAATGCTACGGGCTCCGCCTGAAGCACGTCAAGTCGGACGAGATCCACTGGCTGCACCCAGACCTGACAGTGGGTGAAGTGCAGGAGAAATACGAGTGCCTGCACCTGGAGGCTGAGTGGAGGTAGGACCCTCTCCCTGTCCCCAAACCCCCCGCTGGGAACCACTGCGCCCCGCGAGAGGAAGGTCCGACAGTGTGGTCCTCACTGAGGGGCCCTCCCGGTGCCAGGTACGACCTCCAGATCCGCTATCTGCCGGAGGATTTCATGGAGCGCTTCAAAGAGGACAGGACCACCTTGCTCTACTTCTACCAGCAGGTCAGAGGGGGCCCCGGGGGTCTCCGAACCCCAGCTGGGTCTGCTCCCCAGACACCCCGATCCCCCCCCTCAGCTCCAGGAGGGTGTTTCTGCCTCTCCGGCTCAGCAAATCTGATTCCCAGGAGACCCAAGATCTCACAGCCCCTTTACCCCACCCTGGGCAGCCCCCATGGTCCCGTCCTGCTGCTGGGGCTGCGCATCCCCCTCAGAGATGGGCCCAGCCCCTGACCCCGGCTCCTGCTCCTGTGGCAGCCCAGCGCAGGGATGCGGGAGGGTGTGGACCCTGCGAGCTTCCCCATGAGCATCCCTGCGCATATGCCCTGCGTGCATCCCTGTGAGCATCCCCTGCAAGCATCCCTGCACACATCCCCTTCACGCATCCCTGTGAGCATCCCCTGCACACATCCCCTTCACGCATCCCTTGTGAGCGTCCCTTGTGTGCATCCCCTGCACACATCCCCATGCACATCCCCTGCGAGCATCCCGTCTCCCTTCAGCATCCCCCTGCGAGCTTCCCTGTGCGCATCCCTTCACACATCCCCCGCACACATCTCCTGCGTGCATCCCTGCATGTATCCCCCGCGTGCATCCCTGCATGTATCCCCCGCGTGCATCCCTGCATGTATCCCCTGCGTGCATCCCTGCACACATCCCCTGTGAGCATCCCGACAGCATCCCCTGAACACCCCTGTGCGTATCCCTGTGCACACCGCCTGCGAGCATCCCTGCGAGCATCCCTTCACACACCCCTGCATGCGCCTCCTGCACACATCCCCGTGAGCTTCCCCTGTGCACATCCCCTGTGAGCGTTCCCTTCACACATCCCCCGCATGCATCCCCGCACGCATCTCCTGTGTGCATCCCCGTGAGCATCCCCTGCACACCTCCCTTCACACACCCCCTGCTCGCAGCCCTGCTCACACCCCCGCACATGTCCCCTCTGCCCCCTGACCTCCCCTCTCCCCAGCAGCTCCGCAGCGAGTACATGCAGAACTTCGCCAGCAAGGTGAGCGAGGGCATGGCCCTGCAGCTGGGCTGCCTCGAGCTCAGGTACGTCCGTCCATCCGTCCTGGCCCCTCTGCTGCCGCGGGGGGCTGGGGCAGTGGGTTTGGGGGGCCTGGGGGGGGGGATTTGTGGGTGAGGAGGGGGTTTCCAGCTCGCTCTTTGCCAAGGCGGGGGGCTGGGAGCGCAGAGCGGGTGGCTGATGTCCCTCCGTCCCTCCTGGCAGGAGGTTTTACAAGGACATGCCTCACAACGCACTCGATAAGAAATCCAACTTCGAGTTCCTGGAGTGAGTAGGCGCAGCCTGTCCTGCCAGGCAGAACCCCCCTTCCCCCAAATCCCCACCTTGTCCGGCTGGTCCCGAGGGACTGGGGGGCTGCAGATGGCCTTCCTCATCCTCCCTCCGCTCCTTGGCCTCCCACAGTTCTTCATCCTCCTCCTGGTTCTCCCTCAGCTCCTCATCCTCCCATGGTGCCTCATCCTCCTCATCCTCCTCCCTCAGCTCCGCATCCTCTTGCAGCTCCTCATCCTCCAACAGCTCCTCATCCTCCTCCTCCTCCTCATCCTCCCACAGCTCCTCCTCCTCCTCCTCATCCTCCCACAGCTCCTCATCCTCCTGCAGCCATCAGCCCTGCTGACAGGGAGGCTGTGAGGGGGGGAGATGGGTCCCTTTCACCCCGCGCTGGGTGGCTGCCTCCTCCCCGAGGAGCCTCCCTTGCCCCTCAGCACACATTTTCCGTCGTGTATCCCACCCCCGCCGATCTGCAGCTCCCCGGGGAGGTCCCTGGGAACAGGGGGGTGTCCCTGTGGGGCTATTAACGGGCGCGGGGGTCTCTGCTCTCCAGGAAGGAGGTGGGCCTGGACCTCTTCTTCCCCAGCCAGATGCAGGAGAACCTGAAGGTGAGGAACACACGTGTGAGGGTGGGTGCGGACAGGCGGGACTGGGGGTGCTCACGAGCTCGCGTTGAAGCACGCGCGTAGATTTGCACACGCGTGTGTGTCCAGCCACCCGCGCTCACATACAGCTGTGGTGGCGTTCACCCACGTGACGGCGTGTCTGCAGACACCCACGGGTGGGGCCAGGGCCACGCGCCAGCCCGCACGTGGGGGTTTGCACACGTGTGTGCACGCGCGTCTGCCCGCACTGGAGGGCACGCAAGGGTGCGTGTGCACGTTTGCGGGGGCACGTTCACGCGTACAGGTGATCGTGTACGTGTGTGGTGTGTGTGCGTGTGCCCGGGTGCAGCTCGCACCCCTCTGCACCCCACATCCCCGCTGTGTGCACCCGGCCTCGCTAACACCCGCTGTGCCCGCAGCCCAAGCAGTTTCGGAAGATGATCCAGCAGACCTTCCAGCAGTACGCGCTGCTGCGGGAGGAGGAGTGCATCCTCAAGTTCCTCCACACCCTCTCCACCTTCACCAACATCGACCAGGAGAGCTACCGCTGCGAGCTCATCGTGAGTCCGCCGGGGGACACCCAAAACCCCCTGCCCTGTGCAGCCCCCCGGCATCTCTCCCCTTCCCTGAGGCAAGGGGAGGCTCTAGGGGCTCCTTTTTGGAGGATGCTGTGACCTGAGAAGGGTTTGGGGTGTGGTAGAGGGCTCTGGGGACCTTCCACACCCAGGGGGTCTAAGCCCGGTGGGTGTGAGCCAGTGCCTGAAGGTTGCTGAACCTCTTTGGGGTGAGAAGGCAGCAAACTGGGAGGACTGGAAACCCCTTTGGAGCCAGAAGGAGGAAAAACACCCACACTGGGCTCCTTTGCCTTGCACCATGCCCCATCCCCCCTCCAAACAATCTCCCCCTCCAAACCATCCCCTCTCCGAGTCCCTCCGGGAAGGTGATTTTTCCCAGGGTGTCTCACACACTGCAGCAGGTTGGGGAGGGGGGACCTGGCTCGGAGGGTTTACACACACACACACACAAACACACGCCAAAAAAATTGCATCCTCCTTCTGCTGCTCCCCCAGCAAGGGTGGAACATCACAGTGGACCTGGTCATCGGACCCAAGGGCATCCGGCAGATGACCAGCAAGGAGGCCAAGGTATGGAGGGGTGTTGGGGGGGTCTTGGGTGCTGGGTGGGGAGAGGGGGAGTGGCTGCTCTTGAATCGGTGATTAAAGCCGACCCCGGGGCTCTGTCTCTCTCCCTAGCCCACGTGTTTGGCCGAATTCAAGCACATCAAGTCCATCCAGTGCTCCAGCGTGGAGGAGGGCAGGGCTGTGCTGCAGCTGGGGCTCAGCGGCACCCCTCAGGTGAGGAGGCATTGCGGGGGGTGCCCCGGGTGTTTGGGGGGTGTGGGTGAAAGGGGGGATCCCCCAGTGCTGTGGCATCGCATCCCTATGGGTTAGGCAGGACTTAGTGGGTGGCTCCGTTTCCACCGAGGGACCTCCAGCCACGGCCGAGAGGAGATTTTCCCCCAAAACGGGGCATGTCCAGGCTGCCCCGGGGGTGCCCCCACCTCAGGGGTCCACCCCTGGCAAGGGGCAGTTTGGTGCTGGGTGTAATGACTGGGGTTGTCCTGGGGTGCTGGGAAGAACGATGCTGGAGAAACGGGGATCCACGGCAGAGCAGGGAGGTGGGCACTGAGCTACCTCAAAGTGGAGGAAAGGGGGGGCCCCCGCCCCCCAGCATCGCCCTGCCCCAGCCCTGAGCTCACCCGTGGCCCTGGTTCCGTCTGTCTCCCCCAGTCCCTGGCTATCAAGACGGCTTCTCTGGCCGAGGCAGAGAACATGGCCGACCTCATCGATGGCTACTGCCGGCTGCAAGGGGACCTGGAAACCTCCCTCATTGTCTTCCCCAGGAGAGGTGAGAGCCCTGGGGGGCCCCATGTCCCGCCCCGAGCCCTTCTTCACTCTCTCCACGGCCACAGCATCACCTGTGGCTTTGGAGTGACCTCCCCCATCTGAGACCCACCAAACTCACCGCACATGTGGCCGAGGTGTCTGTGGGGGGCTCTGATGGTGCCAGGGGGGGCACCAGGAAATGACTGTCTGCTGTCCTCTCCGCAGAGCGGGAGAAGAGGATCAGCCTGCCACAAATCCCAGCCCCGTGAGTAATGCCGGGTCCCGGGGTGGGGCTGGGACCCACATCCTGCCCCCCCTCACACCGCTCCCTGACCTCGACCTTCTCCCACCTCACAGGCACCTGGAGGAGAGGCAGTCCACGCCATCGGACAGCGTGAGCATGGGTGAGTTGTCGGCTCTTCTCCTCCCTTCCCACCAGCCCCGGGGGTGCAGACAGGGCTTTGAGACACTGGTGCATGGGGATTTGGGGGGCTGGTGGAGCTGGACACCCCCAGCCCTTTCCCTGGGGGTCAAGATGCAGTTGAGCATCCTGGGGGAGGGCCAGGCTGGCATCCCGTACGCTCCCGATGGCCGTGGTCCTCTGGGGTGGCTGAACTCTGTGGGGATGTGGCAAGAAGCCCCCCTGCCTGGTGATCTGCCCGAATCCCTGCCTGCAACCTCCTTCTTGCCCTAGACTCCGATATTTATGCTGAAATACCTGATGAGTCTTCAAGACCGAGGTCTGGAGGTAGGTGCCACCTGCTGGGTGCCCTCTTGCCCATCTCCCAGCGCCCCGACTCCTGCCCACTCCAATTTCCCACCCCATCCCCCCAACGTTAGGGTTTTGCCTGCACTCCCCACCTTACCCCCAGGGAGGGCCGAAGGAGCTGGGATCACCCCATATGCCATGGGGCAGGACCTGTGGGTCCTTGCTGAGGGGGTGATGGAGAGGGTTTGGTACCCAGGGAGGTGTGGGGGCTCTGCCCACGGAATGGGCAGGGGTACAGGCAGCTTCCTGCCTGCTGGTGCTGCCACCTCTGCCCTGCTCCCCTGTCCGTCAAGCCCAGCACTACGGGATCTCCCGGGAGGACGTTGTGTTGGGCAGGATCCTCGGGGAAGGTTTCTTCGGAGAGGTCTACGAGGGGATCTACACCACCCCGGTGAGTTTCCTGCCCTCCCCCTGCCCTGCCTGCCTCCGCTGCGGCCAGGGGGAGTGAGGTAAAGCAGCTCCCACCCCTTCTTCTCCTTGCAGAAAGGGGAGCGGGTCAACGTGGCTGTGAAGACCTGCAAGAAGGACTGCAGCCCCGAGAACAAGGACAAGTTCCTGAGCGAAGCGGGTACGCCGGGGGGGTCCTGCCGCCCTCCGTGGGGGATTGAGCCTGCTCAGCACCCTCCCCTGCAGCTCACACAGGGGGGCAGAGGGCAAATCTGGGGGTTCTGGTGGTGTTTGCAGCATTCCAGCTGTGAGGTTCTACAGACAGGATGGCAGAACTCTCTCCTGGCATCTTCTGGTCCCTGCTTGGGGACAAATGGCCACAGAGATGCAGGACAGAGCAGGAGAAGGGAGGTGGCTCATGCCCTCGCCTGTGACATGGCTGTTCTCCAAAATACCTGTTTTGTGGGAGGGATGGCTACTGGTGAGGGAAGGAAGAAAAACTGCTGAATCCTTGTGGGAGAGCAGATGGGCACCACCTGGATATAATAAATCCTTGGGGAGCTGGAAACCAGGAGCCCCAACCCCTTTGGGGACATCCCAAGGCTGTCCCTGGCAGTTCCTCCTGCTCTGTCTGTGGCTGCATGGCAGAGACTTGCCCCTACACCCCAGGACAGGGGTTGGGGCTCCTGGAGTGGGGGCCTCTCCATCACAGGGTGTGTGTCGTGGTGTCCCTGCAGTGCTGATGAAGAAGCTGGACCACCCCCATATCGTGAAGCTCATCGGCATCGCGGAGGAGGAGCCCACCTGGATCATCATGGAGCTCTATCCCTATGGAGAGGTGAGCAGGGTCCCACCGCTGGAGCTCGTCCGGGGTCCCCCTGCCACCCTCCCTGCCCCGCTCAGTCCCTGAGCCTGTCACGGCCCGAACTGGGAGCCCAGGGAGTTGTAAAGGTATCATGGTCCCCTTGGGATAAATTAAGGTGAAACAATTAAATGGTTAAAATGTTTTACTTGCGTAGAAACAGCTAAAACTTGGAAAAGGACAGTAAGTGATGTGGTTTCTGATTGACAAATCTGTAAGAAAGAAAAGGAAAGGAAGGAGGGGAAAGAGTCAAAGAATCGGGATCCCCACCCCAGGTTCCAGCGTTGTCTCAGGTCCCATAATCTTGGGGGGGGGGGGGGGGGGGAGTGCACACCCAGCAACGTTTTTTGTCGCCTTTTTAAATTCATCTTATTGGGTGATTTGCATACTAGACGAGGAGAGGCAGGTATTCCATGAACTCATTTGCATGAGAGGTGGGGAAAAGGTGGAGTGTGGGTTCTGTGTGTGTCTGGGGGCAGTGGGGTGCGTTAACCCTTTGGTCAGTTGTGTTGGCGTCACGATCTCCCCCCCACCTTTACTCTTTCCTCAGTTTTTGTTTCCCGGGCAGTTATCCAGCCACTGGCTCCATCTGGTGCTGGGTGGTTTTTCTCTCTGATCCATCTCTGAGCTCTTCTCCAAGGCTACGGTCACAAATTAAAGTGTAGGCCTTGACCCAAACAAATGGTTTTACTCAGTCTACGTCTCCCCCACGTTGAGGCTCATCTAGGGAATTTGGCAAAAGGGAGCGGAGCCGCGCACCCTTCGATACACTCTGCGCTTCCCTGGGCAGATAATTCATTCCTTAGACCAACCACAAAGGCCACAGTTTGCCCTCGAGGCTTCCTGTTGAGACATTAAGTCCCTCGCTTGTCCCGTTGCAGCTGGGGCAATACCTGGAGCAGAACAAGCACTGCCTCGCCGTGCCCACGCTCATCCTCTACGCGCTGCAGATCAGCAAAGCCCTGGCCTACCTGGAGGCCATCAACTGTGTGCACAGGTAGGAGGGAAAAGGAGCTGGGCAGGATGCCGGGAGAGGCAGGGGAAGGCAGGGATTGTGGCGGGGACAGGCAGGAGCCGGCAGAAGCAGAGGCTGGCAGCATCCTTGGCTGCAGACCCTTTTACAGCTGCGTGAGCTGGTTGGCTGGGTGTGAGCTCGCCTCCTCCGTCCTTTCTCGATCCTTTCTTCTCCATCCCTTCTCCCCAGCTAAAGGTCTCTCTCCTTGCAGGGATATTGCTGTGAGGAACATCCTGGTGGCCTCCCCAGAGTGCGTGAAGCTGGGCGACTTCGGGCTCTCCAGGTACATCGAGGACGAGGAGTATTATAAAGGTAAGATGGAGTTGGGGCTCGCTCCAACCCCGTGAGGGCATTGCCTGTGCTGAGACCTCGCTGCCCTTCCCTGCCTGCGCTGGGGAAGCTCCTTCCTCCCCCATCTTGTCTCTCCCTCCAGCATCTGTCACCCGTCTCCCCATCAAGTGGATGTCACCCGAGTCCATCAACTTCCGCCGCTTCACGACGGCCAGCGATGTCTGGATGTTCGGTGCGTGGTGAGACGGGGATGGAGCAGGGTCCTGGGCTTCATCTGCCTCCCGTGGCATCATCTTCATGCCCAGGGGACAAATCTTGCTCTGGAGCTCGGGGGTTATCTCAGCCTTGCCCTTGGGGAAAGACACCCTCGGGAAGGGCTCCTGGGGCAGAGCTTCTTGCGATTCAACCATCATTAGGTGCTTCCCCTTCCTCCAGGGAATTCAGGATGGCTGGGGGGCTGAGTTAAACTCTACTGCCTGCAAATATCCATCCACCTGCCTATCAGCCCATCCCCATGGCCTCAGTCCCTCATCTGTCCATCTGTCCATCCAGGAGCTGGGCTCCTTGCAGCTCCCTGGGAGAACAGGCAGCTTTTTTCTCTGCATTTTTCACCCAAGGACCAGAAAGACCAAGCAGCCAAGTCACCTGTTGTCACACAACAAAGCGTGGCACTGTCACCGAAACCCCGAGCGAGGGGCTGGTCACACAGTTTTAGCATCTGTTGAGTTGGCTCGTGTTGCTCCCGCAGCCGTGTGCATGTGGGAGATCCTGAGCCACGGCAAGCAGCCCTTCTTCTGGCTGGAGAACAAGGACGTGATCGGGGTGCTGGAGAGGGGCGACCGCCTGCCCAAGCCCGACCTCTGCCCACCCATCCTCTACACCCTCATGACACGCTGCTGGGACTATGACCCCAGCGAAAGGCCCAAGTTCAAGGACTTGGTTTGCAGCTTGAGGTGAACAGGGAGATGGGGGGCTGATGATGGGCTGGGGGGTCCGTGGTTTGATGGGGGGGGGAGGGGGGAAAATGGGTGAGGGAGAAAAATGAACCCATGAAAGATTTTGGGTCTGGAGTTTTCTGGCCAAGACTGAACTCAAAGGACCATTTGAGACCTTTTGAGCCCACCTACCCAGTGAGGGGGGGGGGGGGTGGTACCTGGGCTGACATGGAAATGCTTTGCTCCCCGGGAAGGGGGGCTTGTAGGGGAGTCCTGACCCCACTTCTCACTGGGTCCAGCCATGGTGATGCTGGTGTGGCTGGTCATGACCCAGTTGTGTCCTCTCAGTCCTTTCCTTCTGCTCTTCCCATCCCTCCTTGCTCCCTCGTGTTTTCCATGGCCCATCCAGCCCAAGCATCCCTGGGCATGGGAGACGCGTCCCTGCCAGAGGGGCTGTGCCAACGCTCCCCCCTGGGGCTGTCACCCTCCTGCAGCGACATTTACCTGATGGAGAAGGACCTGGCCAAGGAGCAGGAGAGGAACAACCGCCACCGGCCTCCCAAAATCATGGAGCCACCAGCCTTCCAGGAGCCACCTCCGAAGGTGAGAGGGCAGAGCCTGTGCGGGCGGGTTCATCCCCCTGCCTCGACCCGCCGATGGGTGCTGCAGAAGCAGAACCTCCCTGGGCTCGCACCCACCCTGCGTTCCTCCCTCCTCCGCTCCCCACAGCCCAGCAGACCCAGGTACAAGCCGCCACCCCAGAGCAACCTCCTGGCTCCCAAGCTGCAGTTCCAGGTAAGGTTGCACAGCCGAAGCATCCCACAGGGACCTGAGCAAGGGGGTCAACGACAGAAAACCCCTCCTGGAGCTCGAGCCCTCGGGGGCTCATAGTTTTGGGGGCCCCAGAGTGCCCCACACCATCACCAAATGCCCCCCTGCCACCTTGCCAGGGGCTCAGCCCTGCCCTGCCCTACCTGCCCCGTGTTTTGTCCACCCATCGGAGCTGGAAGAGAGGTTTTTGCCCCAGAGAAGGGGAGCTTGCACATTCTGCACCAGCCGGTTTGCACACGCGGCTGGGAGGAGAGGAGGTTTTCTGCTCTCTGGCATTACCTGGGCTGAGTTTGGCTGCCCTGCGGGAGCACAGATAACCCCCTCTGCAAAGGACCAGTGCTGAAACCCTCAAGACCAACTATTTTGGGTGCTCTTTCGGGGCTGGGCAGGGGTCCAGGCAGCAGCACAGGAGGTCTCAAACCATGCTCAGCATGAGGAAGAGACGAGCAGGGTGGAAGGTCCCGATCCTGTTGCACGGACAGGCAGAGGCTGCTCCTGATGCCGAAAGATGCTTTGCCCTGTGTTGTCTGCTCTGTCCATCTGTCCGCACTAACCCCCCCCGGCCTTGTTTTGTGCCTGCGCCACCCTGCTGCCCGCCCCCCCGCCCCCCGCAGGTGCCCGAGGGTCTGTGTGCCAGCTCACCTACGCTCACCAGCCCCATCGAGTACCAGTCTCCAGCCAACTCCCTGCACACCCCGCCGCTCAACCGCCACAACGTCTTCAAGCGCCACAGCATGAGGGTAAGAGAGGGATTCCCCCACCCTGTGGCATCCAGAGGACATCCTGGTCCCAGGTGGCCTCATCCAGGGCACGCCGGGGACCTGCCAGGACCGTGCTGTGCTCTGTGCTGCCTCCTCCGCTGCTTCGAGCTCAATGTTGCTCCCAATCTGCCACCCTATGGGTGCTGTTGGGGGGCTGGAGGGATTGAGCCCGTGAAGGGCTCCAGGGTGTCTCCAGCCCTCCACCATACACACTTGCGCACACATCCCAGTGAAGGCATGTTGGAGGATGAGCAACTGGCAAAAAACGGGCAGGGAATGGGTGGGCTGCTGCTCCTCGGGGTTTGTGTCAGCTCCTCATGCTTGGTGGTGTCACCTGAAATGCCAGCGGTGGTTTTCAGCCTGAGCTTGGTTACTCTAGCCCCAGAATCAGAGCCGGGTGTTGGGGTGCACCCTCTGATGCTCTGCCCGCTGTGCTGGGACAGCCGCGGTGCCGATGAGCTGCTGCTCAGGGCGGCCCATGCATGCTGCCCCTGGAAAGTGCCGGGAGGCGGCGGTGGGAGATGTGGGACCAGCCGGTGGTTTCCTCTCGCTGCTGGAAACTCAAGTGCTCCCCAAATTCAGTTTGGGGGTTCATGGCTGTTGGGGTCTGGCACATGGCTTGCATGCTGATGGGCTCTGGCTCCTGGGTCGCCCCCGTCACCACTGGCTCTGCACACCAGGAGGAAGATTTCCTCCGTCCCAGCAGCAGGGAGGAGGCGCAGAAGCTCTGGGAGATGGAGAGGCTCAAGATGAGGCAGGTCCTGGACAAGCAGCAGAAGCAGATGATGGAGGACTACCAGTGGCTGCGACAGGAGGAAAAGTCCCTGGTGAGTGGCCTTGAACTCACCCGGGGGCTTCCAGCTCTTGCACCCTCATGAAGGTGGTGGAAGAGGCACTGCAAACCTTGAGGTTGCTCTTCATGGCTGGAAAAGACATTTTTCCTTGGAGGAACGGTTCCTCCAGCAGCCAAACCTCTTGCATCCCTTTATTTTACGCATCCATAAAAACCTCATGGAGCTGCTTCATTTCAAAAATGAACATTTTGAAACTTGGGCAATTTTTAAATAACCTGCAATCGCGTCTTAATGAGCTAAAAATACTTTTGAAATAAGGACTGGAGATCCTACTCCTAACGCGTGACTAACACATCAGTGTGCGGCGAGACAGGCTTGGAAGGAGACTGAAAATCTTTTATTCAGTCAAATCAATGCAGCCACTAAAGCAAAGCCCAGCTCCCCTCACCCCCGGGGCTGTTGGATGCAAACAGCTGCTTGAATTATGCTGCTTTTTTTTTTTTTTTGGAGCAGCAGTTTGAGGTGCCCCAGGAGCCGGTGGGGAGCAGATAGAGGTGATGGATGGGTTGGAGATGGGACCAGCGATGGGTGTGAAGCCCTTTCCCCTCCCACATTCCCAGACCCTGCAGAGATGGTTTCATGAGTCTCCCAGAAATCAGGAAAATCCCTTTTTTCCTCTCTTTGTCCTTTTTTCCGCAACCTTCACAAAGCTTTTTCCCCTTTGCAGGACCCGATGGTGTTTATGAACAACAATGCTCCTCCGGTGAGTAGTGCCAGGTCGGGGTGTATTTGGGGTGCAGGGGGTCCTTCTTTTGGGAGCCTCCAGAGATCCTCATTTACTTTGGCATGGATGGGTGATAAATATTTATATATATATGCCCCTCACATTGGGAAAATTAATCTGAAAATCTTAATGGGATGAAATCCTGGTGGTGCAGATCTCCCCATCAGAAGCCCTGGGAGGGGATGATGATGTCTTCTCCCTCTTTGCTTGCCTCCAGGCAGGACTTTGTGCCTCTCATTTGCTGTTTCTTCCCCCTGCAGCTGCTCCCGGAGAAGGAGACGGATTACAGTGAGTGCCTACAGCTGCACAGCGTTGGGGGGCTGCCTGTGGCCCCCACCAAGGAGCACCTACTTTGGGGCTGCAACTGGGGAACCCTGCACTGAGCTGCGAGGAGCCTCAGGGCTGTACCCCTCCCAGCTCTGGGATCCTCCATGAAAGAAATCCCAGATCATGGGGAGCAGCTTTACCTGCCCTGGGGGGGCTCTGCCTGTCCCAGGCATGGGGGGTCTGACTCTGGGGGGAGGTGGCACGGCTGGGGTGGGTCAGGGTGTCCAACCCCAGTGGGACTCACTGCTGCGGGGTGGTGTGGGATGTGGCACGGGTCCCAGGGGTCTTGCAGCACACCCACGTGTCTGTGGGAGCAGCTGGAGTGACTCTCCTTCCTTTCCCTTACTGACGGCGTAGCGGAGTTCACGGGCCCCCCCCAGAAGCCTCCAAGACTTGGGGCACAGGTAAGACCTCCCTGAATCAGGCCACCACAGTCCTGTTCCTCCTCCTCCATCTCCTCAGTCTCATTCCTCCTCCTCCATCATCCTTCCACATCTCCAGGATGGGATTTTTCTGACTCCCCCAGGCCCCAAAGGGGTCAAAGAGACCCAGCAGCATCAGGGGCAACTGTGAGAGGTGGATGGCTCTGGCCAGGGCTCCCCTTAGGTGTTGCTCTTTCCCTCTGTGACCCCTCTGTTCATTGTGTCCCCATTCCCTGGCAGTCCATCCACCCGTCCCCCACCGCCAACCTGGATCGCACAGATGACACGGTGTACAGCAATGTCATGGACCTGGTGCGGGCTGTGCTGCAGCTGAAGAACGAGATCAGCCTCCTGCCCCCGGAGGGGTACATCCTCGTGGTGAAGGTAGGGAGGGGACAGCACTGGGCCTTCTACAAAGAACAGGGGAGGGAAAGTCTGCTGAGTGGCTCCCACCAAGCATTCTTCTTGGGAAGGTCTTGCACATATAGGAGGGAACATTTCCAACATATTCTTCTCCTCCATTTTGTTCTTGGGTCAACAATGGGAGAGTTTCCATCATGTCCTGCTCCTCTATTGGGTCTTTGGGTCAACAGTGAGGGTTTCCAATATGTACTCCTCCTCCATTGGTTCCTCGGGTCAATGATGGGAGAGTGTCCCACCACGGCCCTCTCCTGAATGGGATCCTCGACTCAGCGACAGAGACCATCCCCATGCACCACTTCCCTGTGTCTGTACCTGGATCCAGCCTAACCCTGCTGCCCCCTTCCCACAGAACGTGGGCCTGTCCCTGCGGAAGCTGATCGGCAGCGTCGACGAGATCCTGCCCGTCCTGCCTGCTGCCTCCCGCACCGAGGTAGGACCGGGAAGGGGTGTGACGCGGGGCCATGTGCTCATGGCACCGCTGTCTGTAACCCCCATGTGTCATGGTCAGATCGAGGGGACCCAGAAGCTGCTCAACAAGGACTTGGCTGACCTCATCAACAAGATGCGCCTGGCGCAGCAGAACGCCGTCACCTCGCTGAGCGAGGAGTGCAAGCGGCAGATGCTGACGGCCTCCCACACCCTGGCCGTGGATGCCAAGAACCTCCTGGATGCCGTGGACCAAGCCAAGGTCCAGGCCAACCTGGTGAAACTGTGCTTGGAGTGAGGGCTGGGGTGGAGAGAGGGGAAGGAAAAGGGGTGGGGAAGAAGAGGAGGAGAGGGACCGCCACACTTCAGGTGGCGGAGGTGGGAGGAGAGCGTTGCAGAGGAGCTGGCTTTTGTGTGTCTCCCGTCGCCTCGCTGTCCTGCCCTCCCTGTCCCCCCTCCTCCTGCAGCCACTCGTGTCTTAGCATCGTCTCGTCGGTCTTCTGAAGAAGGGAGGCATCTGGTGACTCATCCCTGAGAAGGTTTGGGGGGCCCCTGGCCATCCCCGAGGGTGGCTAAGATCCCTCTGGCTCAGCGCCTCCCCGGCTGCCAGCAGGTCTGTGTGTCCATCCCTTGGTCCCTCTGAGGATGGCCGGCCGCGGGCAGCATGTCACGACGGGGACGTGGACCCCGCTCCTCACCGCCGGGAGCTGGGGGGCACGGTGCCTGGGGGAGCTGGTATCCCGAGGGGCCTTGTGGGGGGTCCCCAGGGGCCATCGGAGCAGTGGCCAGAGGGACTGTTTGCGTTTCCTTGTACATTGTATAGAAAAGATTATTTAATGATGGGAAACGGGTCCGCGTGCCGTGGGAGAGCCAGTTCCAGCGCCCGTGGCCGGAGGGTACCTGGCATCCCCAGAGCACGGGGAGGGATGGGACCCCGTGGACCCCATTCTTCAGTGACACAAACCAGGAGAACAGTGCCTCTTGCAGCTGAGTTTTCTCCGACCCGCTCTGTGTAAGCGACGACGGCCAACCAAGTCTCTGTTCGGTTTGTGCTTTGAGTTGGAAACCGCACAGTTCGGGCTTTTCCCCAGCATCTTCCCACAGCGCTGTTCATTCTGGCTGAGATAAACCATGCACAAAGTCCTGCTGTGCCCGTGCTTGCCTGTCACCCCCATACTCTAGGGACAAGTCCCCCGGTCCCCAGCACCTCTTTTAGAAAGAGTCAAGACTGTGCTGCTCAGACCTTGGAGCCGTCTTGCCGGTGCGGGGAAATGCCTTCCCCCGGGGAGCTGTCGGGGTGAACCTGGCTCTGCTGCATCCACATACCCATCCCCGCTGGAGCCCCATTTCCCTCCCGTGGGGCCCACAATCCATACGAGGGTCCTGGACTCCCCCTGCTCCCACCCCAAGGCTTGCTAGAGTATCCACAGGCTTTTCCTTTTCAAAAACCATCAGGAAATCACGGGCAATCTGTGGAGGGGACAAGTGGTTTATGTGGGATAATGCAGCCATAAAGATGGGCTCTCCCAAAAAGAAGGATGCTTGGGGGTCTAGTGCCACGCTGGGGAGTGGAACACCCCAAAATTTACACCCTGGTGGCCTCATCAGGCAGGCAGGGCACTCGCTCCCTCACACATCCCGTTTCTCAGCTTGCCTGAGCCAGCCTGGAAGCACCGGAGGCCACATGAACGGCTGCAGCACCCTCAGGGACGTGCACGTCCCTTCGTGGCACCATTTATTCCAGCCCGTTTCGCTTCTGAAAGCACAAAATATTTTCTGAAACCTCTCAGACTGCATCCAGCGCTGCAATGCCTGGGTTGGTGTCCTGGAGGAGAAAACATTGCTGGACAATCCTGGTGTCTCTGCGGGCATGGAAGAAGAGAGTAGCTGCTCTTTAGGATATATGGAAGCTAGAAATTAAAAGCTGGATTGCAGCAGTTTTAAGAGCCAGGCGATTTGGGATCTGCTGTGGGACAGAGAGGAGGATTTGCTCGGGATGGACCTCGGCAGTGCAGGTTCCCCCCGTGCCAGCTGAGTCCACCAGCCTCGGCACGGGGCAGTACCCTGGGCTCCGTGGGCACGGTCTGGCCAGGGCTGGGTGGGTGATCCCGCTCTGCAGGGTGGCTTTTCCCCTTCCAAGCCACCCACATTTCTGGGTCAGCTGCTCCCCTCTCCCTGCCGCCCCAAGCTCTGGGGTGGGGTGCTGTGGAAGCGACCATTCGTGCCAGCAGGTTGCAGAGCTTTGGCTGGGCTTTGCAGAGCAGAGACCCCCTCACCGTGCAGCCAAGCAGGGACCTCCATCCCATGACTGCACCCCTTCTGCGTGGACCATCCGAAGTGTTATTGCTTGCCCCATCGGGTAGGACTTGCAGCAGATACCTTTCTTAGATGCCTCCAGCCTGTGCTTGGGCAACAGAGAAGCTGTACTGTGCCTTCCTTGATGGTTGCAACCACCCTGGGCAGGGCAGGGCACCCTCCTCACCATGCCCAGGTCCCCCCTTGGCACAGCCCTTGCTTCACAACCTTATATTTCCCATCCAGGGGTCCTCCATGGTTGTAACCGTGTCCTCCCAGGGAAAGACAAGGGTCTGGCTGGATGTGGGCATCACTGTGCCTGTTCCTTGGGGAGGAGGGAGCGTCCATCACCTGCTGTCCCCACCACAGCCTGGCCCAGTCCCTAGATCATCCCTGCCAGGTAGGGTGGGAGGAAGAGCCCCACAGTGCCCAGCAAGCAGACGATGATGAACATCCAGAGGAAGATGCGGTCGATCACCATGGCCACGTATTTCCAGTCTTCCTTCACCTGTCGAGTGGAGAGGGGCTGTGAGCATGGGCAGGGGATGCAGCCCCCCGTTTGTGAGGATGCCTTGCGGTGAGGAGACCCCCCGGGGCTTCCTCTGCATCCACTGTTTGCCCCAGGGTGAGGAGATACCCTGTGTCTTGGGAAATCCCTGGAGCAGCAGGGACGGGGGATGGACCTCTCCAGGGAGGCTGCTTGGAGCAGAGCTAATCCCGCCCAGGGTTTTCTGAACCTAGTTGGGTAAAGTAGGGGTGCAGCCCCTGAGCTGGGTCCCCGCAGGCAGGCTGGGCCACCTCTGCTCTCTGAGGGCAGGACAGCATGGGCAGGAGAGGGACCTCCAACATCCCCATGGCCAGGAGGGACAGGAGCTGGAGGCGCCCCCAGCTGACCCTGTGGACTGGGCATCTCCCTGGTCATTGAGCTTTGCGTCCAGCGAAGCCACCACTGGGGGTGCCAGCACTGACCCCTCCCAATGGGGGTACAAGTGGCAGGAAGCAGCACCCAGGGTGGGGAACCCACCCTCACCCTCCAGCCCTCGGGGGCATCTACTCACCGAGAAGTCGGCATCCTCGGCTCGCAGGTGATCTGCGATGTACTGCACCCCTTCCAAGGCCTTCAGGATGCTGGGGGAGAGCATCAGCCCCCGGTTCGAGCCCACCCCCTCCTCTTCCTCCCCTTTGGGGGGCACCCGGGGGGCTGAGCCCGTCGGTGCCTTCCCAGCTTGGCGCCCGCAGGCATAGCGGCACTGGGTGCCCTGGCCGTGGGATCCCGGCTGAGACACGCGGCTGGGGTATGTCTTCTCCTCCTCTTCCTGCTCCTCTTCTTCCTCCTCCTCCTCCCACTTGTCATCCACATCGGTCTCCAGCCAGCACCGGGAGGTGCTGAGCCTCGTCCCCGGGAGGTTATACTGCCCCGCGGTCCCCTCGGGGGGAGGCAGCACCGGGGGTCGCTTCATAAAGAGCCAGCGAGGGATGAAGTTGAGGAAGAAGCTACGCACCCAGCAAGGCATGGTGTGGGTGCTGGGGGAGCGGTGGTGGACGTTGAGGACGAACACGGTGATGATGATGGAGAGTGTGACGAAAATCATAGTGAAGAGGAGGTACTCGCCAATGAGAGGGATGACCAGCGAGGTGGACGGGATGATTTCCGTGATGAGCAGCAGGAAGACGGTGAGGGACAGCAGGACAGAGATGCAGAGGGTGATCTTCTCCCCACAGTCGGAGGGCAGGTAGAAGACCAGCACGGTCAGGCAGGAGATAAGCAGGCAGGGTATGATGAGATTGATGGTGTAGAACAGCGGGAGGCGACGGATGATGAAGCAGAAGGTGATGTCGGGGTAGATCTCGGTGCAGCAGTCATACTTCTTGGAGTTATAGGTGCCAATGGCATTTATGATGGCCCACTCGCCACTCTCCCAGTAATCCTTGAGGTCCACATGATGCTCCATGTTCTCCAGGTCGATCTTGGCCTTGTCGTAGGTCCAGGAGCCAAACTTCATCTTACAGTTCTGCTGGTCGAAGGGGAAGAAGGTGACGTCAATGCTGCACGAGCTCTTGTAGATGGCGGGTGGCACCCACTTCACCTTCCCGTTGGAGAAGAGGTGGGCCTTCGTCATGTGGGTAACGGCAAATTCTCCATCAGCGCTGCAGGGGTGGAGAGATGTGAAGGTCACAGAATCACAGAATCATCTAGGTTGGAAAGGACCCTGGAGATCATCTAGTCCAATCGTTCACCCAGCACAGTTCCCCCCTACAGCAGATCCTTAAGCTCCAAATCGACCCTACTCTTGAACCCCTCCAGGGATGGGGACTCCACCACCTCCCTGGGCAGCCCATTTCAACGCCCAACAACCCCTTCTGGAAAGAAATGCTTCCTAATATCCAGTCTGAACTTTCCCTGGCGCAACTTGAGGCCATTCCCTCTTGTCCTTCACTTTCTACTGGGCTAAAGAGGCTCAAACCCAGCTCTCTGCCCCCTCCTGGCAGGGAGTTGCAGAGGGCCAGGAGGTCTCCCCTCAGCCTCCTCTGCTCCAAACTAAACACCCCCAGTTCCCCCAGCTGCTCCTCATAGGACCTGTGCTCCAGACCCTGCACCAGCTTTGTAGCCCTTCTCTGGACATGTTCGAGTAACTCTATGTCCTTTTTGTAGTGAGGGGCCCAAAACTGAACCCAGTAATCAAGGTGCTGCCTCAACAGTGCTGAGCCCAGGGCTCAGATCCCTTCCCTGGCCCTGCTGGCCACGCCAGTGCTGACACAAGCCAGGATGCCGTTGGCCTTCTTGGCCCCCTGGGCACTCTGCTGGCTCATATTCATCCGGCTGTCAATCAGTGCCTCAAGGTCAGAGGAGGATGAAGTGTTTCCCCCAAGAAATAGGGTCAGGAGCTCCAAGTCTGGGATGAGCCTTGATGTGAGGCTGTGGCCTCATTGTGCATCCCTGCACGGTGTTGGGTTCACCCTTCTGGGCATCACCCGGAGCACGGAGATGGATTGGAGCATGAGCACCGGACATGGGGAGATGGATGCACACTGATCTGCCTCCTTACCAGGGAGGTGGGATGAGGGGCAGGAGACCTGTGAGGGCCAGCAACACCAGGGAGCTACTGGGATGGGATGGGATGGGATGGAATGGGATGGGATGGGATGGAGGACCCAGCCCGCGGGATGCTCCATCTCGGCAGCGTCACTCACTTGTTGTAGAGCACGATGTCAGGGATCCAGATCATCTCAGAGGGCACCCGGATGGAGGTGACATTGTCAAAGTCCGCCGGGTCCCAGCGGAGCTTGTAGTCACTCCACTCCTGGAGGGAGACAGTGAGGGAAGGACATCAGGTGGCCCTGGGTCTGGTGGGACCAAGCTGCCCAGTGCCTCCTCCTCTGCCTCCTCCTCCTCTGGCAGCATCCCCCAGAGGAACAGCACCATGGAGATACCACCAAATGCCCCTGGGTCTCTCTGCCCCAAATGTTGTGCCCTCCTTGACACGCTCCTGCCCTTTCCCCAGAGAGGCAACGGGTTCCTACCTGCTTCAGCCAGACGTTCGTGGTCATCATCTGGTTCTTCTCATCCTGTGTTTGGGAAAGAGGGAGAGGTGAGAGGAGACGGAAAGGGGGCTTGTCCCATCACTGCATCGTCCCCCAAATCACTGCTTTCACTTTCTGCCCTCCACCTTGGGGGTTCAGCACCTGGAAGCAACCGGTACCAGTCCAAGTCCAAGGAGGAACTATATCTCCGTGAGATATCTGCTCACTAGATGGCAGCAAGAAGCAGCGTTTTGCAGCATACGGCTCCGCGCCGCTCGGATGGATGGACAAAAGTCCCATGGATGGGTGGGTGGAAGGATGGAGAGATGCTTGGGGGGATAGGTGGATGGACAGGCAGATGGGTGAAGAGATGGACAGGTAGACAGGTGGATGTGTGGACAGATGGGTGGGCGTGGGAGGAACGACAGAGGGATGAGCGGACAGACAACCCCAGAGGTGCCCCGTGCAGGCAGATGGTGGGTGAGGACATGGCAAGGGTGGAGACCTCCAGTTTTCCTTGATGCTCCCCCGCTGTCAGTGGGATGGAGAAGTGGGGTGCAGACCCCCCTGCCCGTTGGACATCTGGGGGAGGCAGGGTGGATGGTTTGTCACCCTCTGGAGATAGCCAAGGGGTTGCTGGTGCCCAAACTCAACCTTCCAACAGTGTCCCCAGGCCCTACTCTGGCAGACCAGTAGGGCCAACTGGTGAAAAGACAGACATGACACGGGACTGGGACCAGTGGGCTACGCACCACGTCGATCAGCTGCGCAATGGAGAGCCCGAACTTCACGATGACCACGTCTGTGGTGTTGGGCACTGGCCGCGACCAGCGGTTGTAGCCGGTGAAGAGGTGCTTGAAGAGACGCTCCTCGGCGTGGCTGCCAGGCTGATCCTGCAGGCAGGAGGCTGCAGAGACATGTGGGTGGGGTGGGGGAGAGCCCTTCCTCATCCCTGCACCTCACTGAAATGGGGTACCCGCTCTGGGCAAGCGCCCTCTCTGCTGCAGCAGGCAGGTATGGGAATTAACCCCCTCGAAGCCACCCCGTGCTCCTCCCGGGGAGCGGAGAGCAGTGCGAGGTGAACCTTGCAATGCTAGTTGAGATAATCCCACTCCTGGGTGGCTGGGACCCCTCCCAGTCCCATCTAGCTGCTTTTACTGGTGTTAACTGGTTCAACTTTGCAAGGTGGAGGCTGACCCAGACCTTGGGACCGCTGCAGCCTGCCTAGAGACCATCCCTCGGGCTGGAGGCAGGGCTGGGATGAGCACAACGCTCTTTGCTCTGCCTAGAAACCCCTGGCGTCGGTCTTGGGTGCCATCAGCTCCCTCCTCCTCGCTCACTGCAGAGCCCCATAAATTTCCACCAGCACGTGGAAATGTGTTGGGGGGTGGGCAAGCACAAACAAGATGCCCAGCTCATGGGAGGTCTGGAGTTGATGGGAAGTAGAAGCAAAATTCCGTTTTTTTTCTTTCCCTCCAACATTTCTCACTTGCAAAGAATGGATCTGGTGTCCCAGAGGTGCAGCCCCTGGGAGTGGATGACCCAGAGCAGACGTCCCCCACCCAAGCGTCTGGGTGGTGTCAAGCTGCTCTGCAAAGACACAAAACCTTGTCCTAGCACGGTGCGTGGCGGGGGGCACCACACGCGGCGACTGGGGATGCTGAGGGACCACGTGGGGGTAAACTGGGAGAGAACTGGTTTTCCATGTGCATGCCCTACAGCTTCCCCTCCTCTCTCCCCAGATTTAACCCCCCAGGACCCCAATGGGTGACACCCATGGGAAGGCAGGGCTCAAGAGAAGGAAGTTCAGATATTCCAGGGAAAGTCAGAGCGGTCCTTACCTGCCTGGAAGGTGACAAAGCACCACGCAACGAGGGGGGTGATGCCATGGGACAGCCACCCCATGCTCCCTGTGTTGGTGTCCCCCATGGACCCCCTCCCTGGAGCAGTTTGCAAAGCCCCTCCGGGAGGGACCAGGGGGAGCAATGAGCTGAGATGGTGGTGGGAGAGGAGACTTAGCAGGGAAAGCCACCACAGGGGACCTCCGAAGGGGTGTCCCGCGTGTCCCCACCGTTAGCGAGCGCTGGAGGAGCCATGGACGGAGCTGGATGGGGGCTGGGAGAGCCTCAGCAGGGACACAGCCGGGCCAGGGTGAGTTCGGGGTGCTCTGCCAAGTCACTCGCCCCGAATTTCATTCCTGGAAAGACAGCAGAGAGGGGCACAGTCACTGCGATGCCACCGCAGCGCAGGTCGGGGAGGTGACAGTCCCGCTACCATCCCCTCAAAGCCACTCCCACCCATGAGCACGGCTTGGAGCTAATCCGAGCTGCCACCATGGCAGAGCGAAGGGAAAAATGTCCCTAAAACGTCTGTCCCCAGGTCCACGACTGCTCCTCGGGCAGGCAGGGTGTGGATCCAGGCAGCGTCGGTCGCAGCTGGACACCCTGAGTTACCGCGATGAGGAGCCCAGGTCTGCCCCGGCGTGATTTAACAGCAGAGATGGAGCCTGGAGCTTCAACTTTTACTGGGATGACTAGAAAATAACTGGTTTTAACCATCCTTCTGCCCTCCCTGACTGGAAGCTGCTGGAGGGAGGGAGGGGGAAGCATCTCGGCTGCTCCAACAGGCGCCTGGGGCTGGTTTCTCCAGAGGGATCATCCTTTCACCATCCCTCCATGGATGCGTTTGGTTCCTCTCCCCAGCACAGCAAATCTCTGCAAGGGGGGAAATCACTTGCTCTGCAGAGGCCCCAAAATCTGCTCCTGCTTACAAGGTGACTCCTCCAACCCTGACCTGTACCCCCAGGAGCAGCTTCTCCTCTCCAGGAGGCAACTGCTTCCATCCCCAAAGAGAAGGAGATCCCTCAGTCCGACACTAATTTTGCTAAACAAGAAGTTCCTTTCGCTTAAATTCCTCCCTGACTGGGTAAAACCACGAACTCATCCTCCTCCTCTGTGCAGTTTTCAACTGATTAATACAAGGGTGGTGGAGAGGGTGGAAAACTGGAAGGAGAAACACCGGCCACTGCGCCGAGCTGGTGAGAAAACTATGGATGTGCCACTTTTAGCTGAGATATCTGAATATACCGGAGAGTACGGGGGGTGCGGCTCCCACTCTGGGTGAACACGAGTGGGGATTTCATGGGTTCCCTGAAGCTCTGATAGACGTTGGGGAGGGAAAGGGGGGTGCTTTGGGTGATGCAAAGCTGTGCCTGAAACCCGCTGTAAGGCGCAAAGGGGGTTTGGGGTGGGGGGGACATGGAAGAGGAGCCCACCCCGGTGCTCCCCGGGCAGCTTTGGCAGAGCCTGGCAGCGGGACAGGCAGCTCTACCCTCCTGCCTGGCCTCTACCACCAGCCCTGCCTCATCTCCCCGCATCCAAACCATTTCCCCGATGGATTTCTCGTCGCTCTGTGACACCAAGCGCTGGGTTTGAAGAGCTCTGACCCTGCAGCAGAGATTCCCCCGGGGGGAGGCACCTCTGTGCCTGAAAAATGTTGCTCCCTCCGGTACCTTCCAACCACTTTCCTGAAGGGATGCAGAAACCGGCCCCGTGGGGATGCTGAAGGCTGGACCCGAGGATGCCCGCGGCCGCGGCTAAGCCGGCAAAGCTCTCGGCATCCCAACAGGCATTCAGAGAGGCAGCGAGAGTAGATAACTTATTTATTAGATTTTAAAGGTGGACAGCAGGGGATTTTTGGCTGTTAGACAGGAACTTCATGCAGAGCTGGGAAACTTTCCCTCCTGCTGCCTCCCTGTCACTCCCTGACTGTCCTCTGCACTCTGCAAACAGCTTTAATCATGGATGAAACAGGGAAAACCAGCTTCTCTTCTTCCCACCCAAGCCTGGACACAAGGAACCCCCTTACCTGCTGCAGGGAGAGCAAGGAGGGGTCCCCGGACCCCCCGTTCCCTCCGCCGTGCCGGGGCTGGGATGTTGTGTCGCGGAGGGCTCCGGCAAGGACTGGGCTCGGGTGAAGGATGTCTCAGCTCTTACTCAAAGCGGTGACGACAGGGGCTGGGGGAGGAGGGACAGCCATGCCCAGGCAGGGAAGGAGGGGAGGCCTGGGGGACGAGGGGGAGGAAGGCTGGAGGGGCATCAGCACCCCTGTCCCTCCTCACCCCCACCCCGTGCATCCCCAAAGCTTCCGCGGGGTTGGGAAGGGCTGGATCTGCCGGGGTTTTCTCAGCCTCTTCCAAGGCACCGCTCAGCGGGAAAGGGATGTGCGTGAGGAGGAGGAGGGAGAGGGAAGGAGAGCAGGAGCCCAAGCGCTGCGGAGCAGCGGAGCGGGAGCGCAGAACGGGGAGATGCAGGGCACGTGGCTTGGGGTGTTGCAGGGGCATCACGGGGCACTGCAGGGCCTTGGACGGGGTGTTGCAGGGCAGCATTACCCTGGGCTTTGTGCGGGGCATTTCAGGGCATCGCGCGGGGCATCGCAGGGCATTGCGCGGGGCGCTGCGTAAGGAGCACGGCAGAGGTCCAAACTCTTGGACTGGTGGGGGGGAGCGGGGGGGGCTACTTGCCCCAGTCCCCACCAGCCCAGGGTTTACCCCACTTACCCCACAGCCCCAGGCTGGGGTTTTGGAGGCAGGGCAGCTCCAGGGAGCTCTGGGGAAAATGGGGGGGGGGGGGGGCAGAGTCTTGAGTTGACCCTGCACAGCACCTGCCTCAGCCCCCTCTTGCCCCCCTGTAACACACCGCAGAGGGGACGGCTGCAAAACTGGGAAAGCAAAGTCAGGGCATCAGCCCCCCACCCTGCAGACCCTGTTCCCCTCCTGCCCCGGGTGTTCCCGGCCTCCGGGGTGGGGACAGGGATGGGGACAGGGCTGTTGGGCAGGAGAAGGGCCCAGAGCTCCCCCCACCTCGCTTCGCGCCCTCCCAGTCCCCTCCCCAGAGCAGCCTCTCTCCTTCCTTCCTGTTAGGAAATTTACTGCGCAACCTTCCTGCAAATGAAGCCCAGGACCGCAATTTCCAGCCCCTGGGGGATTTCCTTCCTTTCCCTCGGGATATAAAAATGAAGAAGCAGACCTGGGCATGGAGGGCACCTGAATTTGCTGCTCTCCCCACCCCCCAACTCCGCTGCAGGACCCCCGTCCCGCCGGCATCCATGTGGCTTCCCCAGCCGTGCTTGGGATGTGGAATACCAGAAATCCATGGGGAACAGGGCCACGGAACCCCGCTACCCACCCACCCCAGCAGCAGCCGACGGCAAACTTGGGTGGATATTGGGTTGTCCCCTCTCCAGATCCTTGGCCACAAACATCCCACCGACGCCAACACCACGCCGGGGTGATCCCAGACATCTCGCCGATGTCACGGTTGCAGCCCTGGCAAAGCACGGGGACACGCTGCTGCAAAGCCCCGTCCCCGGTGCCACCGAGCAGAGCCCCCAGCCCACGGCCACGTCCCGAGGCTGAGGGAGGGCGATCGGTGCCGCATGGACCCCCGAAACTGGGCAGATGGGGAGGGGGGAAGACGGAGCGATGGAGGCCGGAGGGATGGGGAGCAGCTGGGAGGTGCAGGGGCTGCTCCAGGAGATCGATCCAGGCCCCGCGAAGGAAGGGAATTAGGGAGAAGGATGAGTTGGGTAAGACCGTAGCGAATTAATTAATCAGGGGAAAAAAAGACAAGGAACATTGATTTTCTGGGGGTGTGTGGGGGGGTGAAATATGGACCTGACTGCTGGGCTGGCGGATTGAAAGCTGAGGGGGTGGTGGGAAGCATCACGGGTGCTGGGGGGTCCATCCCCTTCACCGGGCGCCCCGTCGGGCTGTTTTGGAGGCGGGGGGGCAGTTGATGCCGCGGCCAACCCCCTCCGTCCGCGACATCAGGGGCTGGAGAGAGAACGCTGACGCCTGGCAGAGCGCGATGCATCTTTATTTCGCTGCCCGCAGCGCCCGCAGAGGTGCCGCTGCCCGAGGGGTTTTCCTGCCTTCTGCCCATCCTTGGGGTGCCCCATGGGGCTCGCGGGGTGCCCCGAGCCCTCCAGCCTCCCCGGAGAACCCTCGGGTTTACAAACACGATGGGATTTTCTGCCTCCAGCTGCCCAAACCTCGGCGGGTTGGGAGCGCTGGAGTTGCCAGCTTGGATTTCTTGCCAGGGGGTTCATCCCCGGGCCCCATCCCCTGCGCCCTGCCCGCGGCTCCCACCCCAAAGAAAGGCTCTTCCCAACCCAGCCAAGGCGCTCCCGAGGATGGAGGGTTCACCGGGGCCGGCAGCGGCTCTGCAGTCACGCTGCCAGACCCCCGGTGAGGTGCGGCCGAGCCCCAAAAATCCTGGGGGTTCACCCTGAAGCTGCTCCGGGGAGCCCCGGGAGCCCGGTTCGGGCAGCGCCCGGCGTGTGGTGCCTGGGCTGTCGGCACGCGGGGCTGGCTGGGCAAAGCCGAGCTCGCGCGGGTAAAGCTCTGCCTGAGAGGGCCCAAGCGGGGCCCAGGTCTGCGGGGGACGGGAAGGAGCCCCCCACCGAGGGGTTTGCCCCCGGGCACGGGGCTGGGCACACGCAGTGGCACCGGGCTTTGCTGGGGGACGGCAGAGCTCCTGCGGGGTTAAAAGCACCCGGGACCGGGGTCACGGGCATCGCGTGTGCGATGGCATGGTGAGTGCGCTGCAATCACGTGTGCGATGGCATGGTGCGTGCGCTGCAATCACGTGTGCGATGGCATGGTGCGTGCGATGGAATCACGTGTGCGATGGCATGGTGTGTGTGATGCAATCACGTGTGTGATGGCATGGTGCGTGCGCTGCAATCACGTGTGCGATGGCATGGTGCGTGCGATGGAATCACGTGTGCGATGGCATGGTGTGTGTGATGCAATCACGTGTGTGATGGCATGGTGTGTGTGATGCAATCACGTGTGTGATGGCATGGTGTGTGCGATGCAATCATGTGTGTGTTGGCATCGTGTGTGCGATGCAATCACGCGTGAGATGGCATTGTGTGTGTGATGGCATCATGTGTGCGATGGAATCACGTGTGCGATGGCATGGTGCGTGCGATGGAATCACGTGTGCGATGGCATGGTGTGTGCGATGCAATCACGTGTGCGATGGCATGGTGCGTGCGATGGAATCACGTGTGTGATGGCATGGTGTGTGCGATGCAATCACGTGTGCAATGGCATGGTGCGTGCGATGGAATCACGTGTGTGATGGCATGGTGTGTGCGATGCAATCACGTGTGCGATGGCATTGTGTGTGTGATGGCATCATGTGTGCGATGGAATCACGTGTGTGATGGCATCGTGTGTGCGATGCAATCACGTGTGCGATGGCATCGTGTGTGCGATGGAATCACGTGTGTGATGGCACGGTGCATGCAATGGAATCACGTGTGCGATGGCATCGTGTGTGCGATGGAATCACGTGTGCAATGGCATGGTGCGTGCGATGCAATCACGTGTGTGATGGCATGGTGTGTGCGATGCAATCACGTGTGTGATGGCATCGTGTGTGTGATGGCATCATGTGTGTGATGGCATCGTGTGTGCAATGCAATCACGTGTGTGATGGCATTGTGTGTGTGATGGCATCGTGTGTGCGATGGAATTGTGTATGTGACGGAATCATGTGTGCAATGGCATCATGTGTGCGATGGAATCGTGTGTGTGATGGCATCACATGTGTGATGGAATCATGTGCGTGATGGCATCATGCATGTGATAGAATCATGTGTGTGATGGAATCGTGTGTGATGGCATCGTGTGTGTGATGGAATTGTGTGTGTGATGGCATCATGCATGTGACAGAATCATGTGTGTGATGGAATCGTGTGTGATGGCATCGTGTGTGTGATGGAATCGTGTGTGCACAATGACATCATGGGTATGATGGTATCGTGTGTCTGATGGCATCACATGTGCGATACCATCACATGTGTGATGGGATCCCATGTGCAATGGCATCACGTGTGTGATGGCATCGTGTGTGATGGCATCCCATGTCAGCCCATGTGAGATGGCATCTCATGTGTGAAGGCATCATGTGTGTGATGGCATGGTGCGTGTGCGATGACATCCCATGCCATCCCGTGTGAGATGGCATCCCATGTACGATGTCATCACACGCGTAATGGAATCATGTGTGAAACAGCATCCCATGTGTGATGACAACACTTGTACAATGACATCCCATGTGTGATGACACCCCACGTGTGATGGCACCCCACGTGTGATGGCCTCACGTGTGTGATGGCGTATCGCGTGTGATGGCATCCCATGTCATCCCCTGTGCAATGGCAGTGCATATGCGATGACATCCCACATGTGATGACACCCCGTGTGCAATGGCCTCAAGTGTGCGATGGCATCCCGTGTCATCCCACGTACGATGGCATCCCGTGTCATCCCATGTGCGATGGCGTTCCGTGTCATCCCACATGTGATGGCGTCCCATGTCATCCCACATGTGATGGCGTCCTGTGTCATCCCATGTGCGATGGCATCCCGTGTCATCCCATGTGCGATGGCGTTCCATGTCATCCCACATGTGATGGCGTTCCATGTCATCCCACATGTGATGGCGTCCCGTGTCATCCCATGTGCGATGGCATCCCATGTCATCCCCTGTGCAATGGCAGTGCATATGCGATGACATCCCACATGTGATGACACCCCGTGTGCAATGGCCTCAAGCGTGCAATGGCATCCCATGTCATCCCACGTACGATGGCATCCCGTGTCATCCCATGTGCGATGGCGTTCCGTGTCATGCCACATGTGATGGCGTCCCATGTCATCCCACATGTGATGGCGTCCCGTGTCATCCCATGTGCGATGGTGTCCTGTGTCATCCCCCATGCGATGGCGTCCCGTGTCATCCCACATGCGATGGCGTCCCGTGTCATCCCACGTGCAGTGGCATCCTGTCTATGATGTCCCCACGTGTGTGGTGACACCCCGTAGTGGGTAACACCCCCCCGCCCCTCCCGGCGCCGCCGGCTCCAGCTCCCAGACCACTCCGCAAACACCCCGGGCGACATCTCGGCTCCCAGGACCGGGGTGGGGGGAGAAGGAGCCGGGACACCCCAAAAGCCAGGTGGGGGGGCCCTACCCACAGGCGAGGCCGCAGGCGGGGTGACGGCGGTGCTGTCCCCGCTGTCCTAGGGCTCGGCGGTGGCAGCGGCGCGGGCGGCCGAGCTCTGCAGGCGCCGGCTCAGCTCAGCGTCCAGGCGGTGGGAGGTGGCGTCGAGGGTCTGGGCCAGGTGGCTAGTGAGCCGTAGCATGTGGGCCACCACGCGGACACCCTTCCGTAGCCTGGGGGGGGCAGAGGGGGGCGGAGGGCAAAGCTCAGTGTCCCCACCAGCCTCCCCGCAGGGTGTGGCAGGTGATGCGGCAGCTCTGGGGGTGCTGGTGGGGGGGTCCCCAACTCCTCCACTCCCACCCGAGAGCCACCACGAAGGTTGTGGGACCCTTGGGGACACCCAAACACCCCCCACCCCGGGTGTCCGCAGCGGGGGAGGGGGGGGTATCTCCCACCCATGGATTTTGGCTCCACGGAGCCTCCTCTCCCCGTGGCACTTACTTCTCCTTCTTGTCGGCCATGTGGGGGTGATCGGCCTCGGCCACGTGAGCCGCCAGCTCCCTGCGGACGCTGTCCAGGCGCTCCTGGAACGCCCGGTTGGCCCCGCGGATGGCGGGAAGGGCCCCGGCGATGACGTCCCGGTACCGGGTCCCGTTGTCCTCCAGCTCGGCCGCCGCCTCCACGGCCCTCAGGCCGGCCTGGGTGTCCTGCAGGAGGTTCTGGAGATGATCCAGCTGGTGGCGCGCGGCGGAGGCGGGGGGCGGCTCGGGGGGGCCGCAGGCTTTGGGGGTGTGGAAGGTGATGCCGCAGCCTTGTGGGTCCCGGAGGAGGGGGTCGCCATCCTGGCGGTACCCCAACTCTTCCGTCCCTACGCGGGGGGTCGCGTCTTCTTCTGGGCCCTCCTGGGTGGTGGCGGGGGGGACGAGGGCGCAGACCCCCACCAGCAGGCACCAGCCGGGGCCCCCCGGGATCATGGTGTCCTGTGGGAGCGAAGAGAAATGGGGGACGGGGGGTCAAGGCTGTGGCTGAGACACCCCCTGAGACACTTTTGGGGACCCCCCCCCAGGACTCCCTGAGTTTGCACCAGCAAAATCCCCCTTGTTTTTCCCTGCTTACACAGCGCTGGGATTTGGGGGTGTCGTACCCCACCCTGGGGGGGGGGGGACACCCTTTCAGCACGCCCCCCCAGGGCAGCACATGGAGCACGGCGATGGGGAAACTGAGGCACGGAGGGGTTAAGACGAGGGCTGGGGTGAGGCTGATCCTACTGGAGGGGCAGCTTGTCCCCCCAAACCCCCCCTCTGGAGTCATGGGAAAGCAGGAGGCCGCGGCGGGGGGGGGGTGCAGACAATGCGGCTCTTTCAAAACCGCCGCCGGAAAGTCTCGGCGCCGGGGCTGGGGGAGCCGCTGCCAGATGCTGCCGCCGCGGGGGTTTGGGGGTTCGGGGGGGTTCCCCACCAGCACCCCCTACCCTCCCAGCCAGCGCCGAGCCCCTGGGCAGAGGGGACAGAGGGGAGGGGGCTCCCATCGGCTGCCTGGGGTGCGCTGAGCTGCTCGGGTCTCGGGCCAGCACCTGGTTCTTGATTCGGAGCCAAGGGGCCAAAAAGCGGGGGGGGGGGGGGGAGATGTGGCAACTGGGGGGTACACACCCCCCCCCCGACCCTGGCGGAGACCCCAGTGGCACCGTGGCCCAGCCCTGCCAGGAGCTGGCCGGGTCCCCGGGGCTGGGTGCTTCCTCCCGGCTCTCCCCACCAGAACAGCGACAGAACAGCGAAATTCTCCCTTTTTTCACCCCAAAAAACCCACTCCCACCTTTTGGCACCGGGACTGGGGGGGCACAGACCTGCTGGCGGCCCCCATTTTGGGGGGAGCGGAGGGGCTGTGTCCACCTGTCCCCGCCGTGTGATGGGGAGCGGGGGGGGGGGGGGGAGCTGAGCCACGCCAGAAATCAGGAAAAGGGGCGTCCAGCCCCCCCCCCCCCCCCCAGGGAGGGTGTTGGGGGGGTCCTGGGGACAGCGGGAGGTTGGGGAGCCCCATCCATCCCCGTAAGGAGCCCCCCCCCCAGCTCCTCGGTGCCGGGGTGCAGTGACCCCCCCCCCAGCGCACACACCCCCCCCGGGTGGGGAAACTGAGGCAGGAGGTTGGGGTTTGCCTTGTGAAACCGCTGCTGAGCGCCCCCCCCCGGTCCCCCCGCGCCGTCCCGGTCCCACTCACCGCTCGGCGACGCGGCCGTCCCGCCACGGCACTGCCGGCAGCTCCCCGAGGCGGGGCCGCGGCCCACACGCCTGCACACGCCTGCACACGCCTGCACACGCGTGGCTGGCGCTGAGGGGGCCGAGGGTGGTTCAACGTACATGGGGGGGGCGGGGGAGCCCCCCTGGGGCTGGTTTGGGGTGTGGGGGGGGGAGGTTCAGGATGGCTGAAGCAGCCAGGAGAAGTGCACGCGTGTGCACACATGTGCTTGGTGTGTAGTCACGTGCGGAGCGTGCACACCTGTGCTCGGTGCCCACACAGGCGCTTGGTGCACAGCCACGCTCGGAAGGGAGCACATGTGCTGAGCGTGCACACACGTGTGTTGAGTGTGCACATGTTCCCTTCCCAACACGTGCTGTGTGTGCTGAGTGTGCACACACATGTGCTGAGTATGCACATATGTGTGCTGAGTGTGCACTTCCCGTGCTCAGCAGGGTACACATGTGCTGAGTGTGAACATACATGTTCTTGGTAGGACACATACATGTGCTGAGTGTGCACACATGAGCGGAGTGCACACTTACGTGTGCTCAGCAGGGCACACACGTGCTGAACGTGCACACATGAGCTGAATGTGCACAGACGTGCTGAGAATGCACGTACGTGTGCTCAGCAGGGCACACATGTGCTACGCACACACACGTGCTGAACGTGCACACATGTGCTAAGTGTACACATATGTGCTAAGTGTGCACACATGTGCGGAGCGTGCATATACATGTGCTGAGTGTGCACATACATGCACTCAGCAGGGCACACATGTTGAGTATGCACATACATGTGCTGAGCGTGTACATACATTTGTTCAGTCGGGCACACACACGGAGCATGCACATGCATGTGCTCAGAAGGACTCATACAAGCTGAGTGGGCACATACATGTGTTGAGTGTGCACATACATGTTGAGCATGCACATACATTTGCTCAGCAGGGCACACACATGGAGCATGCACATGCACGTGCTCAGCAGGACTCACAAATGCTGAGCAGGCACATACATGTGTTGAGTGTGCACGTACATGTGGTCAGCAGGGCACACGTGCTGACTGTTCACACACATGTGCTGAGCGTTCCCATACGTGCTGAGCATGCATATACATGTGCGGAGTGTGCACATACATATTGAGCGTGCACATGCATGTGCTCACCAGGGCACACATACCGAGTGTGCACACACGTGTTGAGCATGCACATACACGTGCTGAGAGTGCACATACATGCGCTCAGCAGGGTGCACACATGCCAAGCAGTCAGCCCTCCCGCAGCCTCACCGTGCACGCGTGTGCTCGGAGACACACACACACACGCTTAAGGGTGCACACGCAACCTCAGCAACATGCCCGGCCGTGTGAGCACATGCTCATGCACACACATGTTTTGCACGTGTGCGTGCGTGTGCATGCACGCGCACCCGCACGCTCGTGCACATGCGTTTTGGCGCGTGCAGGTGCACACAGGGGTGCGCGTGCCTGTAGCCGTGTGCATATGCTCGTGCGCACACGCGTGCGCGTGCTCCCACCTGCGTGCGGCACGAACACGCGTGCAGGCCGCTGTGTGCACACGCGTGTGCACGCCCGCAGCACGTGGGCCGTCCCGCCCTTGCGCCCCTTCCCGCTCCCCGCCCCGCGAGGCCGCTCAGCGCGGGGTGCAGGGGGGTCGGTGGGTGCTGCTGCACCCTGGGGTGCTGCGGGGGGGGGGATGGGACGGACGGTCCGGGCTCCACCTTAATGGGGAAAAAAAAGGCGATTTTGGGGAAAAAAAAGTCGTCGGCAAAACCCCCCAGCTGAGCGGCAGGGAGTGCGTGGAGAGGGCGCACGCACGGCAGCGGGGGGCCGGGGGTCCCGCAGCCCCACGGGGCCGGGAGGGTGCGGGGGGCGGTGTGGGGGGGGGCCCCCCGTGCAGAGTTGCGGGGGCCCCCCCCAGGAGTCCGGGAGGGCGGCGGACGGCGGCGCTAGGACCCAGCGCGCTGCCCAGGCGGGAGGGGCGTGGCTTGCGGGGCGGCGGAGGGGCCGCGGGTTCGAGTCCCGGTGCGGGCGGCGGGGAGGCGGCCATGGCGCGGCGGGCCGTGGTGTTTGACCTTGGCGGTTTGCTCTTTGGGCCCGGCCTACAGCACGTCCTGGGTTCCTGCGAGCGGGACTACGCTCTGCCCAGGTACGGCCTAACCCGGCACGGCCCGGCACGGCCCGGCCTGGCCTGGCCCGGCGGCACACGCCCGCCCGCGCCGCGGCCTGTCGCTGCTCGGCCGGAGACCCCTAGAGACGAGGCGACAATACTGTGTGTGCGGCCGCCGCCCGCGCGGGGCCTGCGCGACTGGGGCTCCCAGAGCAGGAAGATAGGGTCGGGGCGGGGGGGGGGGGCGTGCAGGCTGGGGACCCCCTGTCCCGGGGCGGGGTGTGCAAGTTGGGGTCCCTGTGTGTACAGGGGGGGCAGGCTGGGGACATCCTGCCTTGGTGTGGGGTGCAGGCGCGGGGAGGGGTCCTGTCCTGGATGTGGGGTGCAGGCCAGCAGTTAAAACTAACCCCCAAAGAGACAGGGTCTCCACAGGGGATGTTGTCCAAAGCAGTACGAAGAGCAACTATTGATTAATTAAACAGGATAATGAATTAAGCCCATCCCTGCCCCAGTGCTGAGACCTGACACAACTCAGTCCATGAGTTGAAGCTGACAAAACCCAAAGCGTTGGACCCCTGAGCGCTTCCGAAACAGCCTCTCGAGTCCTAGTGAACCCTTTGCCCCATTTAATACAGGATATTTGGGAATTACTAATCCCAAAAGCTCCCGAACAGGGGCTGAACAGGTTCTCTCTCTTTGCATCGCCCAACACGTCGGGATTTCCTGGCAGTGCGTGGGTGTTAAAAAAAAAAAAAAAAAGCAGGGAGTTAAAAAAAAAATATTAAAAAAAATTAAACAGCTAAATGCTGGAGGACACGGAGCAGATGGAACAATAAATTCCCAGATTATCAGGCCATCAAACATATTTTTGCTTCGCTTTATAGTAAAAAAAAAGTGACAGCAATCTTGCTGGAACACATAAAGCCGCTTTATTTTTAACCGAGCTGCATTTTTATCGACTCGGAGGAGAGCTTTGTCCTAAAGCCAGTCGCTGTAATCTTGTTTTATTGCCGCCCGAGAAGGCCTTTTGTGGTCTTGTGATAGGGGCGAATTATTTTCCCTGAGCTACGGCTTACAAAATACCTCGCTTTTTGCATTTTTTTTTTTTTTTTTTTTATTCCTGGCCAAACTCCCCGCTCGTCTATCTGCAGGGCGAAGTAATTGAGCTGCCAGCGGAAATAAATGGGCAGCGATCTCCCGGTCCTGCAATAAAGTGATGCTCCAGCCCTGGGTGATGATGGAGGATGGAGCGCTGCGTCCCCAGCACGGAGCATCCCCCTCCCTGTAGCGCACCCCAACACCCCCCCCGGTATTAGGGTCCCTCCCCCAGCTGACTTTCTGCTCCTTTGCCTGGCAGGAATTTCTTGCAAAAGGTCATGTTTGCCGGTGGCTCCGACAGTCCTTATGCCAGAGCGATGAGGGGACACATCACCCTGTCCCAGGTGAGCCCCCGGGTACCAGCCACGGAGCATCGCCGGCAGCTCGGATGCGGCTTGGGAAGGAGCTGAGGGGAGCAGAGTCCAGGCAGGGCCCTGCTTTGGGATTTTTTGGGGTCAGTTGACTTTGAGCTGGGGTGTTTTGCAGCTCTTTTCGGAGATGGAAGAGGGCTGCAGGCAGCACGCCTCCGCCTCGGGCATCGCCCTGCCACCGGCCTTCTCCGTCGCTCAAGCCTTCGGGGAGATGGCGGCCAAGGGGACGGTCAACGCCCCCCTCCTGCAGGCAGCCAGGGTGCTGCGGAGGAACGGTGGGTGCTGGGGGGTGGATTTTGGGCGAGAGGGGCTGGAGTCAGGGTGCTGCTTCCCTCCTGACAAGGCACCACAGGGGTCCCTGCTTGGTCTCACTACGATGTCCCTGCTCGGTCCCACCACAGAGTCCCTGCTCAGTCCCTCCTCCTCATCAAAAGGCTCTCTCAGCATCTCTAATTAGATGTTTCAAGCCCAAATCCATCAGACGTGGTGTCACCCAGCCACAGTCAGTCCATCGGCTCAGTCCTCAGCATCTTGGTGTGCCTGAGCTCCAGCTCACACCCCTCTTGCCTTGGGGGGGGTTGAGCTTTGCTTTCCTAGAAGTACAAATTGGGCCTTAAGCTCCTGCTGAGAATCCTTTTATCTCCTGCCAGGGTGTCCTGGCCCAGACAGAGCCTCATAAATTGGAGATTTTAGGATAAAAAGTCAGAGAAACATGGCTGAGGGGGAGAGGTGAAATCAAACACTCTCTGGAGAGCCAGAGTGGGAAAAGCAGCACTCCCCACTCTGCCCTTCTTTAGGATTTAAGACCTGTGTCCTCGCCAACAACTGGGTGGATGACAGCGCTGGGCGGCTCTTCACGGCCACGCTGATGAACCTGCTGCGCCGCCACTTCGACCTGGTGATCGAATCCTGCCGGCTCGGAGCGCAGAAGCCCGATCCCCACATCTACACCTACACCCTGGATGCGCTGCAGGCGAAGCCGCAGGAGGTACAACCATCACCCCCAAAACAGGGCACGGAGGGGTCCCTCTGAGCACCCAAACTCCTTGGCCAAACCCAACGGCCGCCCTTCCCTGGGGTGCTGAGCCCGACTCTCACTGGTGTATCTCCAGGTCATCATCCTGGATGACGTCGGGGAGAATTTGAAGCCGGCCCGGGACATGGGCATGGCCACTGTCCTCGTCAGAGACACCGAGACCGTCCTGAAGGAACTGGAGGAGCTCTCGGGCGTCCAGGCACGTTGTGGTGCTCTGGGTCCTCTCCGTGCCCTGCTCTCCTGGAGTTCTGCAGACCAGGAGGGGTGGGCTCGGGCTTCTGGGTCTTGCCATGATGCGGTGCCGGTGCAGGACTGATGAGCGGCTTTGGAAATGAAAGGGATGGGGGCTGTGATCTGCAAACCCTGCCCACCCCCGTAACCTCATCCCCTGGACCTGCTGAGCCCACCACTCCTCTGCTGCCGCCAGGATCCATCCTGCTCCTCGCTCCCCTGGGGGGTTCCTTCTCCCCCCCTCAGGACAACGTGAGGGATTTGGGGGAAGATAAGTGACTTTGTGTGTTGTTTGAGCCCGTAGCTGGCATGCAGAAGGTGCAGAGCGCTCCAGGAGCTGCCATGGGGGGGGCCAGGGATGGTGGGATGAAGCTTTTGGAGCACAGGTCTGCTGGGGAGCGGCTGGGGGAACTGGGGGGGTTCAGTCTGGAGCAGAGGAGGCTGAGGGGAGACCTCCTGGCCCTCTGCAACTCCCTGCCAGGAGGGGGCAGAGAGGGGGGATGAGTCTCTGGAGCCAAGGCCCCAGCGCCAGGCCCCGAGGGAATGGCCTCAAGCTGCCCAGGGCAGGGTCAGGCTGGCTCTGAGGAAGGATTTCTGTGCAGAAGGGGCTGTGGGGCGTTGGAATGGGCTGCCCAGGGCAGGGGGGAGTCCCCGGGATCCCTGGAGGGGTTGAAGAGTCGGGCTGAGCCAGCGCTGAGGGATCTGGGGGAGTTGGGAACGGTCAGGGGGAGGGTCATGGTTGGGCTGGGGGAGCTGCAAGGGCTTTTCCAGCCCAGATGATTCTGTGAAATTGTCCCACCAGCAGTAGGGTGGTGGGGACATCTCATGGTGAGGATGTCCCATGGTGGGGATGTCCTGTGGAGCTCCAGGCTTGCTCCAAAGCTCACCCTGTGCTCCTCATCCCACAGCTTCTTACCCCAGAAGAGCCGCTGCCGACAGCATGTGATCCATCCAACATCACCCATGGATACGTGCCCATCCGGGTAGGGTGGAGGGGACTCCCTCAGTGACGAGGTGGCCCCGGGCTTGGCAGGGCTGGATGCTGAGCTGCCCCATCATTTGAGTCTTCTCCATCCCCCCCAGGGGCTCAAAGTGGGTTGGGAGGGGTGGGGGGTTGAAGCCGTGTCACCTGCAGCACACGAGGCCTCTCCATCCCTTCCAGCCCGGCGTCCAGCTGCACTTTGTGGAAATGGGGGATGGCCCCATCATCTGCCTCTGCCACGGCTTCCCCGAGTCCTGGCTCTCCTGGCGCTACCAGGTGGTGAAGGAGACGGGGAGGAGGGCGGGCCATGGGGTCTGGTGGAGGAGGGTGCATGACCACCACTCCTGGGGGGTCCCAGGGATGTCTGACCCCTCCTTGAGCCTTGAGGGACACAGGGAGTGTTCCCCACCCTCCCCAGCCCATCTCTGCCCTGCTGGGGACATCTCCGGGCACCCTGGGGTGGGCAGATGCAGGGTGGGTGATGGTGTGGGGGGAGAGGGGGTGTCGGGGGTCTCTGCATCGTTTGGAGGCTGCTGCTTTCTCTCCTAGATCCCAGCTTTGGCTGATACTGGCTTCAGGGTGATCGCTCTGGAGATGAAGGGCTACGGAGAGTCCTCAGCCCCGCCGGGTGAGCTGGGTTTACTGGGGGAACGGGGGCGTGCAGGGCTGGAGCTGCCAACCACAAGGCCAAAACCCAGGAGGAGATGGATAGAGGAGTCTTCTCCGGGGAGCAGCGGAGGGAGGGGGTGGAAGCTGTCCTGCTCCTCCTGCAGCCCCCCAGCAGCTCAGGTGGAAGCGAAATGACACCACGTGAAGCGGGAGGGTCGATCTGCACGAGGACAGGGAGGCTCTGCAGAGAGACCTGGATAGATTGGATCGGTGGGCAATGTCAACGGGATGGGCTTCAACCAGGGCAAGTGCCAGGTCCTGCCCTTGGGCCACAACCACCCCCTGCATGGCTACAGGCTCGGGGAGGGGTGGCTGGAGCTGTCTGGGAGAGAAGGGTCTGGGGGTTCTCACTGACAGGCAGCTGAACAGGAGCCAGCAGCGTGCCCGGGGGCCAAGAAAGCCAACGGCCTCCTGGCTTGGATTGGAACTGGTGTGAGCAGCAGGAGCAGGGAGGTGACAGTCCCCCTGTGCTCGGCACTGGTGAGGCCACACCTGGAGGTTGTGTCCAGGTTTGGGCACCTCAATCCCAGAGAGATCTGGAGGGGCTGGAGCGAGGGCAGAGGAGGGCAACGAGGCTGGGGAAGGGCTGGAGAATCAATCCTGTGAGGAGGCAGGGCA
This sequence comes from Athene noctua, assembly GCF_965140245.1. Lineage (NCBI taxonomy): Eukaryota > Metazoa > Chordata > Aves > Strigiformes > Strigidae > Athene > Athene noctua. Next base: position 1,357,917 of record NC_134037.1, read on the forward strand.
GGAGCTGGGAGTGTTCAGTGTGAGGAGGAGGAGGCTGAGGGGAGCCCTCATCCCTCTCTGCAGCTCCTGCCAGGACATTGCAGAGAGGCTGGGGCTGGGCTCTGCTCCCAGGGGATCAGGGACAGGACAAGAGGGAACGGCTGGAAACTGCCCCAGAGGAGGCTCAGGCTGGGCAGGAGGAGAAAATGTTTCCCAGCAAGAGTGGTCCGAGAGTGGAACAGGCTGCCCAGGGAGGGGGCAGTCCCCATCCCTGGGGGGGTTTCAGGGTGTTGGGATGAGCTGTGGGGGATGTGGGGTAGGGGAGAACTTTGTAGAGTCGGGCTGAGGGTTGGACTCGCTGATCCCGAGGGGCTTTTCCAACCTGAGTGACTCTGGGGTTCTGTGAAATACATCCTCAGAAATGTCTGGATGTTGAAATGATGGCGATTCTGTCTTTTATGCAGATGTAAAAGAATATTCCCAGGAGCAGATATGCAAGGTGAGGAGCTGCAGGGTGTGGAGGGTGTGGGGGGGTGGGCTGGTGGGGCACAGTCCCGTGCAGGACCTGACCCCTCCTCTTCTCCCTTCCGCAGGACCTGGTGGTTTTCCTGGACAAACTGGTGAGGACCCCCCCACAAGGGGTCCCTCCTTCTTGGCAAAGTTTGGGCGTGTGTGCCCCCCCCACCTGCCCTTTGCCTCTTCCTTCCCGTGCAGGGACAGCTGAGCTCCCCAGTGTCTTTGTCCCATGCTGGGACATCTGAGGTGACTCTGGTCCAAAACCCTTGGGGTAACACCAGGCCCTGTCTCTGTGTTCCCTGTGGGTGGGATTTTAGGGATGGGGGTGTTTACTCTGATCCCTACTGATGGCTGACTGAATGCAGACTTTGTCAGTGGGGAGAACCCATCCTTGGGAGGGTCTCCAGCTCTGTGTCACCTTCTCCTGGACCTTGTGTCCTTGCTGTCACCTTGTGTCCGGTGTCATCTCAGCAAATGGGTTTGGGAGCTCCCGGCTTTAATTCCTATCCCTGCGAGGGGATGGGGTTGATTTCTGAGCCTTTTAAAAGGAGATGAAGTGGCAGGAGAAGAAGTCACAGCCCACAAATATCAACATCTCCAGGGCTTTTTCCTTGTGAAATGGCTTCCAAGTGAACGAGTCCTTCGAACAGCGCAGTGCTAAAAAAAACCCCGAACTCCTCAAACAAGGGGAAAAAAAAAAAAAAAAAAAAAAAAAAAAAAAAGGCCTTGAGGTTTTGCAAGGGCTCTTTGTGCGAGGAGGGGTTTTGTGCCAGCATCGGAGTTGGGATGGGTTTTTGGGAGGGGACCAAGGCTGTGCGGGGGCTGTGGCTCCAGTTTGGTGCTGAGCAGGCGAGGATAAATCAGGGTGACTCTTTTGTTGCTGGGAATTGCCTTCACGCTGGATTAAAAATGATAAGGAAAAAAGGAAGGTGCCCGTTGATGAGGTCATGGCATCCTGTATGGATGGGACTTGGGTTTTCCCCACTCCTCCGCTACCATCAGGATCCATCCTGCTCCTCGCTCCCCTGGGGGGCTCCTTCTGCCCCCCCTCAGGACAAACCTGGGGGATTTGGGGGTAGGTAAATGACTTTGTGTGGGTTTTGAGCCCATAGCTGAGGTGCAGAAGGTGCAGAGCGCTCCAGGAGCCACCACGGGGGTGACCAGGGATGGTGGGACCAGGGATCAGCACCCGGGGGGGGACCTGCTCAGCCCCACATAGAAGGGGGGAGATGCTGGGACCCCCCCAACCCCTCTGCCCCGCCTCGGGGGGGTCTCAGACGCCGGGTTTCCCGCTGTCGGATGGCAGCGAGACACAGAGCCCTCCCTGAGCTGTGTCTGCCAGGAGGGAATTTTAATTACGCTTCTAAATATCAGCTAATTCTGAACCAGCTGCTGCGTTGTCAGGAGAGCGGGTTTTAATTGGATTTATTTGTAGGTGCCCAGAGGGGTCAGGAAAATAGAATGGAGAGATGGAGTGGGGGGGGGGGGACACACGACAGTGAGCTCGGCGTGCCCAGCTCCGGGCAGGATCCGGCCGGCCCTGGGGGATGCTGCGAGCTCCTTCCCAGAGGGGCTGGAGATTTATTTGGCTGCTCCAATGCCGAGATGTTCCCCGTGTTGTCACCTCGTGTGATGGCAACGGCGGGACCCGAATGAGTGATCCCAGGGGATGAACAGCCTCGAGATGTGTTTTCGGTGGACCATATCAAACCCTTTTCCTCTGGAGGGCCCAAGTAGTTGAAATGTTTAATTAAATCAGAGCAAATTGCTGTGGGGGATCAGGTGAGGCTTGTTCCTTGGGGGAAAAAAAACCCCAACAAACAAATAGCAGGAAGGGAAAATAAAAAATATTGCTGTTTTCTGAGCTCGTTGCTGCTTGGGAGGAAAGCAAATCACCTCTCGGGCCCCCTCCCCGCAGGGCATCCCACAGACCGTGCTGGTCGGCCACGACTGGGGCGGTGCCGTGGTGTGGAACATGGCTCTCTTCTACCCCGAGAGGGTGAGGTGGGTCCTTGGGGAGGGATCCAGGGGGGCTGGGGCACCCCAGATCCTGTCCTGTCCCTACAGCAAAGCCCCAGCTCGCACGGGGCACCCCAAACCCAGGTCTGATGCTGACTCTGCCCCCCACCCCCCCCACCCCATGGTGTCCCAGGGCCGTGGCCTCGCTGAACACCCCGTACCGACCCGCCGACCCCGCTGTGGACATCGTGGAGAAGATGAAAACCTACCCCAGCTTTGATTACCAGTTCTACTTCCAGGAGCCGGTGAGTCTGGGATAACAATTTTTACCCTCCACCCCTTTTTGGGGAGTTTAAACCCCCTCCCTGAGTATGGGGACATGCCCACTTGGGGTCCCCAACTCATGGCCTGCCCCATAGCCGGGGTGTCACGCCGTGGGGCTCTCAGCCGATGGGCTGTGGTTCCCCTGCCAGACCTTATTCCTGTGCTGACCTCTGCAAAAAACCATCCCCAGCCTCCACCCGAGCCCTGAGGGGTGGCAGGATCCCGGGGACTGGGTCCCCGGGGAGGGTTGGTGTCACCCACGGTGCTTCTCCCCCCCACCCCGTGCAGGGTGTCGCAGAGGCAGAGCTCGAGAAGGACATCGGCCGGACCCTGAAGGTCCTGATCCGCTCCACGCGCCGGGAGGTAGGGATGGGGCTGAGGGTGGGCCTGGGGTGGGAGCAGAGGGTTTCCAGCCTCGTGTCCTCTCCAGACCCTGGCAGCCTTGTCGGGGCTCTGCCTGTGGCACCCTCTCCCCTTCCAGGAGAAGGTGCCGATGGTTGGACTCGATGACCCCAAGGGTGGTCTTTTCCAACCTGAATGATTCTGTGATTCTGTGATGATCCTCCTTGCCTGTGCCAGGAGCCAAAAGCATTAGGGATGGCTTTGCAGTGGCCCACAGTGACCCTCAGGCACTCTCCATCCCACGTCTGCTATCCTTTTGCTACTTATCCACAGCAAAGTCTGCAGACAATCAGCCATCAGTAGGGACCAGAGTGAACGCATCCTTGTAAGCAGCAGTGCAGGGCCTGCACCTTTTTAGGACTCAAAGCTGACCCCGGGTGGGGATTGAGAAGACCTCTAGAAAGCTGTGCTGCTGGGGGGGGACAGCCCAGCCCAGGGAACAGCAGATTTGTGGGGTGACTGTCTCCTCCTCTCCCCCTGCGACTTCCTTAATCCCTGCGAATGTTAACGTCTGGCTTCAGGGTGAAAACCTTTGTGGTTTAAAATAACAGCGCCCTGGAGCACGGCAGGGAGGGGGGGTCGTGCCTCGCCGGCGGCACCCCTCTGCCCGAGTCATCGGTTCCTGCATCCCTTGGGGTGCAGCGATGCTTGACGCTGGCTCCCAGCGAGGAGGGCCACGAAGCCCCAAACCTAGGAGACCCCCCCAGCCCCGGGATGCGTCTGCCCCCCCTCTCGGGTGCGGTGTCAGTCCCTGCCTGCCCTCAGTCCCCCCTCTCTTGCAGGACCGCCTGCCCTTCGCCCTCAACTTCCACAAGGTCCAGGAGCGAGGTGAGGGGAGACCGGGGTGGGGGGGGGGATGCAGGGGTTGTGGGGGGGTGCTGCGGGTGGGCAGTGCTGTGCCTCTTTTTTGCAGGGGGGCTGCTGGTGGGCTTTCCAGAAAACCCCCCCGCCAGCCTGATCCTGCACGGCCCCGAGCTGCAATACTACATCCAGCGCTTCCAGAAATCCGGCTTCGGGTAAGGGCGGGAGCCTTGAGGGGCTGGTGGGGTGTGTGTGTGTGTCCCCCCCAAAAGGGGGACCCCCAAACCCCCCTCGGCCTTGTTGTATAACCCCAAGAAGGCACGAGGCTGCTGGGGGCGGGGAGGCTGCTTTCCCCTTGCAGGCTCTTCCCGAGCCGTGGGCAGCGGGACGGTCCCCGCTGGTGGCCGGAGCTGAGTCCCAGTATCTTCCACCCCATTCCCCCTCTCTCCCAGTGGCCCCCTGAACTGGTACCGCAACATGCGACCCAACTGGCGCTGGGCGCTCTCTGCCAAGGACAGGAAGGTGGGGGACTGACCCTGCCCCGTGGGGACCATTCACAGCCCTGGGCGCCTTCCCCACCTTGTCACCTCTGTCCCCTGTAGATCACGATGCCAGCGCTGATGGTCACGGCCGGGAAGGACGTGGTGCTGCATCCCAGTATGAGCAGGGGCATGGAGGAGTGGGTAAGCCAGCGTGTTCCCACCCCACCCTACCCCCGGGCACCAAAACCATCCCAATTCCGCAAAATCCCACCGCGGGAGAGCCCCGGGGCAGATCCATGATGCCAAAATGGGCTGGATTGGGCCCAAATACAGGGACAGCACTTGATAAGGGGGGACAGGTTGATGTGGGGAGTGGAGCGGGGGGGTGTTTGCCTTCTCGCAGCGGGGTAAAATAAAGAGCTGGGGGTGGGTTCCTGGTGCCCAGCGTGCCAGATCCTGGCACAAACCGACCCCTTTCCACTCTGGTGCATCCCTCGGAAGATCCCGCAGCTGCGCCGGGAGCACCTCGAGGAGTGCGGGCACTGGACGCAGATGGAGAGGTACCGCTCGCTCCGTGGGGGCTGGGGTCCCCCTTTTCCAAGCTTGGGGGGAATCCAGATCCCACCCCAGCTTTGTGTCATCCCCCCAGGCCAGCGGCGCTGAACAGGATCCTGGTGGAGTGGCTGGAGGGGCTCCCCCCCGCCACCCCCCTGCCCAAGATCTCCAGGCTGTGAGCCGGCTCCTTCCCTCCTCCCCGGACTGATTTTGCCTTTAGGGTCGGATATTTTACCTTTAGGATGTGATCTTTACCTTTAGGGTTGGATTTTTTACCTTTAGGGTTTGATTTTTGCCTTTAGGGTTGGATTTTTTACCTTTAGGGTGTGATTTTTACCTTTAGGGTTGGATTTTTTACCTTTAGGGTGTGATTTTTACCTTTAGGGTTGGATTTTTTACCTTTAGGGTGTGATTCTTGCCTTTGTGACTTGATCTGTATGGTTGGGGGGGGTTGATGGGGGGAAAGTGAGGGTTGGATCAGGGCTGGGAGGAGGGTGGCACAAAGCATCGCCCCTGCTTTGTGCAGCTAAAAGGATCCCTGTGAGCTTTCGTGAGGATCCTGAGAGATGGTTTGGGACTGGACCCCCCCCTTGTGGCATGTCTGGGGCTGTATCGGGGCTGGCGCATCACCCTGACCCCATCCCGGGGGCTTCCCTCGCTCAGGGGTTTGGCCGAGAGGGTCCTGGATCAGTTGGTTTTGATGTGGAGTTTTTAATGCACTAATAATAATTAACGCTGCTTGAGAAATCACCTTCTGCCTTGTAAGGTTGAGAAATAAAGCACAAAATGACCCGAGCACCTCAGCTTTCCCCATGGTTCTTGGGGTGCAGGTTCCTGCAGCATCTTGCTGCCTCTTCCCCTCCTCCCTGTAGCCCATCCCCGTGGTGCCAGGGCTGAGTCCCTGGCTCCAGCCCCCTTCCCTGGAGCTCCCGGCCCTTCTCCCGGCCTCAACAGACGTTCTAAACCACCATCCAGGATGCCGGGAAGGATTTGGGCAAACACGCTTGGTATTTCCCCCCCCAGATTCTCGCCAGCCCTCAGCTATTTTCAGCTGGGGCTTTGCGGTTTGTCTGTCTGCATCCCTCCTCCCTGTCCTTCCCCATTCTGCCAACAAGCCCACCGAAATGTTTTTCCTCTGGATTTATTCTTTAAAAAGGAGCTGCGTGGATTTGGAGTGGGGGGAGAGGGAAAAAAAAAAAACAAAACAAACAGCCCCTGGATGGGCAGCGAGAGGTTTAAACCTGCTCCCTCCAGCCTGGAGTTATCCATAAGCCTGGCTGACGTCCACTCCAGCTTTTGGGAGCTGGTTTTGGAGCTGCTTTGGACTCTCCTCCAGGTTTTGTGAGCGGGTTTTGCAGCTGTTTTGGGCTCCGCCGATGAAATGTAAAATCCAAGAGCATCATCCCCGGGCAGCTGGGAGCTGTGGCCAAGCACCCGCCCCAGAGCCCTGCCCGGAAAGGCGGGCGGGTGCTGCCAAAATAGCCTCTCCCATGGCGCTGGCATCTGGGTTTGGGGTTTTTTATAGGTGTTTGCAGCCTCCTGCCAGCCCGCCCTGCACCCCAGCCCTGGGCAGGGGCCTGAGCAGGGTGTTTCCACCCCTCTCCTGCGGGGCTGCAAGGCTGCAGCAGCGCCCAGCAGTGCACCAGCCCTCCTGTAGATGCTGGGAACGTTTTTGGGAGGGAGGAGGGACCTGCAGAGAGCTCCCAAGCTCCCTTCCCTCCTCCCACACTATATAATCTCCCCCCACACACTGCCACAGCAGGACATTGCTCTGGCAGCCCCCCCTCACACAGATTCCCACCCCACACCAGCTCCGTGCCCCATCTCCTGCAGCCCACAGCAGCTTCTCCACCTCCCCCCCACCTCCCCTGGCTCTACAGGTCTTTGGTCCCATGGGTGCACACGTCTTTGGTCTGTAGGCATCCCCAGCCCCCTGGGTGCTCATGGCCCTGATCCCCTGGGTGCATTTATCCTCCATCCCTGAGATGCACTTGTCCTCAGTCCCCTGGGTGCACGTGTCTCTGCTCCCCTGGGTGCATTTATCCCCAGGCCCTGGGGTGCACGTGTCCCTGGTCCCCTGGTTTCAAGCATCCCTGATCTCCAGGGTGCACATGTCCTCGGTCCCCTGAGTGCATTTATCCTCCATCCCTGAGGTGCACGTGTCCTTGGTCCCCTGGGTGCCTTCATCCTCTGTCCCTGAGATGCATGTGTCCTTGGTTCCCAGGGGGCAGGCATCCCTGGTCTCCAGGGTGCACGTGTCCTCGGTCCCCCGGGTGCATTTATCCCCTGTCCCTGAGATGCACTTGTCCTTGGTCCCCTGGGTGCATGTGTCCTCCATCTCTGGGGTGCATGTGTCCTTGGTCCCCCAGGTGTTCTGCATCACCAGGTCCTGGGGTGCACGTGTCCCTGGTCCCCTGGGTTCATCCATACTCTGTCCCCTGGGTGCTGGCAGCCTCCCCCCCACCCCGCGCTGTCCTTGGCCACACTCGGCCAGCTCTGGTGCCCACACAGACCGGTGGGATGGCGTTAGCCCAGGGGCAACTGGTCAGGATGGTGCCACCCCACCACCTGCAAAGCGGGGACCCAGGAAACCAGCTGAGCCAACGGAGAAACACAGGATCCCAGAGGCACTCAGGTCGGAAAAGCCCCTCGGGATCATCGAGTCCAACCCTCAGCCCGACTCTACAAAGTTCTCCCCTACCCCACATCCCCCACAGCTCATCCCAACGGCCCTGAAACCCCCCCAGGGATGGGGACTGCCCCCTCCCTGGGCAGCCTGTGCCACTCTCGGACCACTCTTGCTGGGAAACATTTTCTCCTCCTGCCCAGCCTGAGCCTCCCCTGGGGCAGTTTCCAGCCGTTCCCTCTTGTCCTGTCCCTGATCCCCTGGGAGCAGAGCCCAGCCCCAGCCTCTCTGCAATGTCCTGGCAGGAGCTGCAGAGAGGGATGAGGGCTCCCCTCAGCCTCCTCCTCCTCACACTGAACACTCCCAGCTCCTGCCCTGCCTCCTCACAGGATTGATTCTCCAGATTTGAGTTTTGCTGCTGGCAGGTCCAGGGGAGAAAACAGCATCAGGAGAGGTGCAAAGTCCCACCCTGGTTTCCTCTGGGTCCTCGTGTCACGTCCTGCTGAGACGAAGAAGACAAGTGAGTTAGAGTTTTAAATCCCCAGCGGAGTGGACAATGGTGAGACACGTCTGAAAGTGCAGACATTTATTAACTCCCCACAGTGTACTAATTGGATACGAGGAGAGAGGAGAGGAGAGGAGAGGAGAGGAGAGGAGAGGAGAGGAGAGGAGAGGAGAGGAGAGGAGAGGAGAGGAGAGGAGAGGAGAGGAGAGGAGAGGAGAGGAGAGGAGAGGAGGGGAGGGGAGGGGAGGGGAGGGGAGGGGAGGGGAGAGGAGAGGAGAGGAGGGGAGGGGAGGGGAGGGGAGGGGAGGGGAGGGGAGGGGAGGGGAGGAGAGGTAGAAATCAGTGGTCCAGGTTCCTGTGTTGGTCCCGCCAGTGAGGGTTCAAGGATGCATCTGTTCGCTTCACTTCTTCCCTTCCACTCCTTGCCCCCCCCCATTTATACACGCTTTCCTCGGGTCCTTCCCCCAGATTGACCTACATATCAATGCGTCATAGGTGTGGGGAGGGGCAAGGCACTTCATGGAATGATGTAATTAGCATGAGCTTGTTAATTTTCATTCGCATATTCAGGGGTGTCAACTTTAATATGTATTTTGTGGATAACGAAGCAAAGATTGTTCACAGGACAGATGCTCCTTGAAACTTTACAGGATGCCTCAGAGCAGAACCGTGTCCCCCCTCCAGCCCATCCCGTGCCATCCCAGCAGCTTTACCAGCTCCAAACTCCACATTATCCACCCCGGGACTGTAATTTTGTTACTTGTGAGTGTTTGAGACATTCCTCCTCACTCGTTGGGCCTCTGCTCCCCCCATCCTTTCTCTCTCTCAGGCTGTTTTTTCTCCAGGCCTGGCTCACTTGGGCCCTGTTTCGAGGAGTTCCTCACACCTCACTCCATCTCTCCGGGGGGTTTATCCCCAGGAGAAATCCTCCAGCCATATACATGAGCGATGGCAGGGCCCCCCCGGCTGCGATGGGTGACTCTGGAATGAAGAAATCAATCTGGCTGCAGCCTGAGCTCCTCCGGGCCATTTCTTTTTGCAGCTTGAAGGCGCTCGTGGTGGTCTCGGGCGCAGCGGAGGGAGAGGGACCACATCCCTCGGGATGCTGCGGGGCTGGGGAGCTCCTACCAACAGACACCCCCCAGGGTGGGCATAGTGTCCATCTGCACGACGCCCAGCGGCCCAGTCCTGCTCCTCTCTCAGCTTTTTGATGTTAAAAGAAAGAAGAAAATGTCTGGGAAACCTCAGGGTGTGTTTCAAAGCCGCAATCCCAGCAGCAGAAACTCGGAGGAAATGATCCCCCACAGCTCCGGCATTAGGGGCAGCTCACAAAAAGCTGGGTTTATTTTTTGAAGAGCTGCTTGCAATTCCTGCTCAACAAAACCTTCGAGAACGACAGAAAAAATGGGATCGAGTAGAAGAATCATGACGTGTCCTCAGGGGAGCAGAAACTCAGCAGCTCCGGGTGGGTGGGTGACAGCGGCAGCACCCACCGTGGCCGGGACGCGGCCGTGGGGGACAGGGCTGGGTTTTCAGGGTGATGTGCAGCTGAAACGGGGGTGGAACCCCCAAACCTCCAATTCTGGCACTGCTGGTGCGATGGGCATCCCCCCTTCCTGCGCTCGCCCGTGCCTGGCTCCACTTGGGAGAAGGTGGTGGCTGTCACGCTGTGGTATAGGGGACACGTGGATTTGGGGGGACAGTCACCCCCAGGGCTCCTCCCGTCCCTCCGACACTACCAGGGGCTCTGCGACGGCTGCGATGAGCCCCCCGATGGGAAATGGCTGCTGGATGGGGTGTGTGGGGTGCAGGGTGAGCACTGGGGGTGCAGGGTGAGCACTGGGGGTGCAGGGCACACATGCAGGATGCTGGGTGCACACACGGGGTACAGGGCACACACTTGGGGCACAGGGTGCACACACAGGGTGCATGATGCAGGTACTGGGGTGCAGGGTGCACTTATGGGGTGCACACAGGGGGTACGGCAGAGCCTGGCAGGGTCACACCCGGGGACTGCAGAGGGTGCTGAGCCCCAGACTCGGGGTCATTGGGGTAACCCTGCTGGAAAACCCACAGGTGCCATGGCTTCTTCTTAGAAACCCACCTGAAATGGGGAAAAAAAAAAAAAAAAAAGTAAAATATATAAGTAGAGCCAGCAAAAGCACAGCCGCTTTGTGGTACGGGCTCGGGGCTGCTGTCAGGGGGACCTGGGCCTAATCCTGCACCTCCAGGCACTTCCCCAAGTCTCCAGCTCTGCCCCCCCGGGGTTGGGGTGCAGGAGGGCAGGATTGCACCCAGCCGCGGTCACCTGCACCCACCAAGCTTTGATGGCACCCAGTTAAATTTCAACCCAGCCCGTCCCTGGCCTCTGGCACGGCTGCAGCTTTGTTTCAGCCTCACCGGGCCTGCAAATGCTGCGTTTTCTGGGTGCCAAGGGCGAAGTTCCCCCCGGGGCCAACACGGCTCAAACCACAGCCTCAGGGGACCCAAACCCACAAGGGTGGTGGCACGATGTGACCAGCTGCGCTTGTCCCCCCGGACCACAAAAATCCACCCTGGAAATGTGCTGGTTTTTTCTGCTTTTAATCAGCTTCTCTCTCCAAGGCCACGAGGCACCCATGGGTGCTGGCAGCAGGGGTGCTGAGCCGCAGGGAGGGCACGGGGGGACTCTGGCTGTGCCCGGTGCTGAGGATTGAGGGACAATATTTCCCCGCTCCCATACAGGGGCCAGCTCTGGTCCTGTCCTCCCTTCCTCCAGACCTTGTTGGCTGTTCCTGTTTCAGAAAGGAAGCAATTAACTTGGAAAAAAAGAGGAAAAAAGAGCCCTTGGAGATTGAGAAGTAAAGAATAAAAGCTGCCCATAATTAAATTTCAACCGTTTTATTTTTAAACGGAGAAGAAAGACGACCGGAAAATAAAACCCCACCTGACTTCTGCCTGGCCTGCGACACTGCCCGCACGGCTCTGGAGACTCAGACACCCCAGGAGTGTCTCTGAAACTCTCCTGCCTCAGTTTCCCCACTGCTGTAGGGGAGGTACCAGCTCTGGGAGCCCCCAGGGGCGGCAGCTCTGGGGGGAGCGCGGGGGGCAGGGGATGGCAGGGGGAAGGCTCCAGCCACAAGCCAGATGTTTTGGGGCAAATCCCATCTCCGGGCTCCTGCGGGGGCTGGGGCAGAGCTTCAGGTGTCCACCCCTGGGAGGGCACTGCAACTGGGAATGGGCTGGGACTGGGAATGGGCTGGGACTGGGAATGGACTGGGACTGGGAAACACTGCAGCTGGGAATGGGCTGGGACTGGGAATGGGCTGGGACTGGGAAACACTGCAACCGGGAATGGGCTGGGACTGGGAATGGGCTGGGACTGGGAAACACTGCAGCTGGGAATGGGCTGGGACTGGGAATGGGCTGGGACTGGGAAACACTGCAGCTGGGAATGGGCTGGGACTGGGAATGGGCTGGGACTGGGAAACACTGCAACAGGGAATGGGCTGGGACCAGGAATGGACTGGGACTGGGAAACACTGCAGCTGGGAATGGGCTGGGACTGGGAATGGACTGGGACTGGGAAACACTGCAACAGGGAATGGGCTGGGACTGGGCATGGGCTGGGACTGGGAAACACTGCAACCGGGAATGGGCTGGGACTGGGAATGGGCTGGGACTGGGAAACACTGCAGCTGGGAATGGACTGGGACTGGGAATGGGAAACACTGCAGCTGGGAATGGGCTGGGAATGGACTGGGAAACACTGCGACTGGGACTGGGACCGGACTGGGACTGGGCATGCCCTGCACTTTGGGGACGTGCTGTCATTTGGGAGTGCATTGCAATTCCAGCACACGCTGCAATTTTGGATCTCACTGAAATGTGGGAACTCTGAAATTTGGGGCCGTGCTGCAGGTTGGGCAGATGTTGCAGCTTGGGAGTGCGCTGCAACTGGGCCTTACACTGCAGTCTTGGAACGCCGTGCAGTTTGGGAACGCACCGGCCGTTTGTGCAGATGTGGCAGGGAACTGCAGCAGGACCCCGCAGCTCCTGAGCCACCAGTGAGGGCACCAAGAGGGGCCTCTCCCAGCCCCCAGCCCCACTTTGGCTGCTCTGGAGCCCCCCAGCCAGGCCACAGCGGCCAAGAAGCACCCGCTGGCATCACTCTCCCAAGATTTACGCCAGCTGAGGGCCGGTTTCCCGATGCCCAGGGTGCAGTGGGGGGACTGAATCCTTCCCTGGGCTGGAGCAGAGCCCCAGCCACGCTCTGCTGCCTGGATCCTTCCAGGAGAGACACCTTGGCGTGTCGGGGCATTTTCCATCTCACCAAAAATTTCATTGATACATAAACAAATTCACAAATAGCTTCAACACTTGGCAAAACACCACTGCTGTTTCCTTTTTTTTTTTTTTTTTTTTTTTAAATATCCTTTAATTCAATTAATCCCTGCTGTTCAGCTGTAATTAGCCAAGCTGGGACATCCCTCCTGGATGCAGGAGACCAAGGCGGTGGGGGAGAGCTGTGACCCTCCCCACACTCACCCCCTTCACCCTGCACGGTTAATGATTAATCCCTTGAGACATTTTTTTGGGAGGTTTTGATGACCTTTGCACTGCACTTGGACCCAGAGCTGTTAGCTGGGCAGCCGGGGAGGTGTTGGACCCAATCGCTTGGCTCCTTCGGGTCTATCTGGGCTCGAAGGTGTGTCGGAGGATTATTCATTAATTTGCTGTGATTTGCTGCACTGCAGCCAGGAAAACAGCAGCAGAGTTTCGGGATGGTCAGGAGGTCAAGGAGCTTTGAAGGCAGATGTGAAGCCCCATGGGAAAAGCTGCTGCTGGAGGTGCTGTGGGGTCCTTCGCAGGCTGAACAGCTCTTGCTCTCTAAGAAGTAATTCCCCCCCCCCCCCCCCCCCTCCAGTTGGTGATTGTGCTGCAAACGTTGGGTCTCTGAGAGCATCCTAAAAGCTGGGTCTCAAAGAGCATCCCGGGGGCATGTGAAGGCAGCTGCCCGTAGCGGTGGTTCCCTGCCTGCTCCGGGCTTGGAGCAGTGCTCCCCGAGGTCACCTTGCCTGAGTTAGCTGCCTCAGAAAAATCATTATCATCCCCTTCTTAATGAGGGACAGGGAGGTTTCGCTTATCACCAAAGCGCAGCCACGGAGCGCCGCAGAGATCCTGCAAATCGCCGCTCCATGCCCGTCCTTCAGCTGAGACCCATCACCCCCCCGGCTCCCCGTGGGACAGTGGAGCCAGTTTGGGGTGCAAGGCCTGGAGCATCCTCCTCCTTGCAAGGTGGGGAGCAAAGACCCCCCGCCCCCGTTTTGCAGGCGGCTGTGCAGTGCGAGGCCGTCGCATCACCCACTGCCTGAATCCCCAACACGCACCCGCCGACGGGTCCCCCCAAACATGGCAGGGCCTTTTTCCTCATTCGCCCCTGTGCCCAGTTTGCCCGGTGCAAGTTCAGGGGACCCAGTCCAGGGTGAGGACCCCCCCCAAATGAAGCTGTTTCTCCCCAAAACCCTCAGAGTTTGCAGCATCCCTGTAGGACATGGGTTCAAACCCTTGTTCAGATCCTGCTTTTCCAGTCGGGAGCGAAGGGCTCAGCCCCTCTCCTCCCCCAGGGAATCAGGCAAATCCCAACTGAAGGGCTGTTATTCATTATCCTCCCAGCCTGGAGAGAAGCTCCTTGCTGAGCCACAGGACAGGGACAAGCTCTGCCAGCCTTGGACTGGCCAGGATCACCCCTTGTCCCCGGTGCTGGGGCAGCCAGAGCCCCACTCACTCCCCAGCATCTCACCGAGCGGCCAAGGCGATGGTAAGAAAAGCCCAACGCAGCCTAGAGGGTAATTTCTCATTTTTTTGGGGGTGGGAAGCATGCTCCAGGCAACGAGGAGCCATGCACCGTGGTCAGGGCTGTTGGGACGATGTGGTTTTATTACCAACTTTAATATAAATTTAATAACCAACATCGCCATGAAGAGAAATAGGAAAGGTCTTGGAAAAGAGAGAAGGAAGAAAAGCCAGCGGATTCCCTGGTTAAATCAGGTCAGGTTTCCTAACCCATGGGTTTTCAGTTTCCTCCATTTTGTCCTTTTTTTAAAAATTATTTTATTTTTATTTTTCATTTTCTCTCTCCCTCTCTGCCCTGGCTCACAGGCCGACTCCTGGTTTTAACGCGCATGGGGGATGCTGTAGGGCAGCCCCAACGCCACCTCCCCCTCGCCCCGAGGGCTCCCTGCTGCTATCTGGGCTGTCTGCAAGAGCTTCTTGATAGCCCTGGCTCCAGGCAATGTCACCTCCCTGGGCAGGGTGATGGGCCATTCGCAGTCCCTGCCCTGCCCAGCCCCTAAAAATAGACTGGGGGAGCTGGGGAGGTGGGGAAAAGGGATGGCAGGGGGTGGGGGATGCTGCAGACACCCCTGGGAGAGCCCCTTCTGCACCCCTGGAGAAGTTTGGCCCCTTTGGGGGGTCTGCTCTTCGAATGGGAGCTGAACCCATCATAGAGATGGGGAGAAGGAAAATGATCTGAGGGCAGAGGGGGGAGGTGGAAGGTGGAGGGTTTGCTGAGGGAGAGGAGGCTGGAGGGAGCAGGAGGAAGGAGACCACAGGAGGTGGCAGGGGAATAAATCATCTCCTGCAGCCAGGGTGGGGCACTGTTGTGCTGGTGGGGCACGTTGGACCCAGTCCTGGCTAAGGCAGGGGGACTCAATCTCCCCTGGAGCTTGGTGCCCAACCCCAGGCCAGGTCCTTCCTTGCCCAAACCGCAGCTGGGCTGGCCACGGCCAGGGAGAAACTGTCCCCCCCCCAGCCAGGACCCATCCAACCACCCTGGGGATGCCCTGCCTTGGCTGCAGCCCTGGAGATGGGATGGGCTTGGGGCTTTTGGCTGCACCTTGTCACGCCAGGCCTGGGGACAGTGTTTCAGGGTGGGTGGGTGATGTTGGAGGGAGGGAGGTCCCAGCCTGGTCCCAGTCAGCGCCTCATGATGGGGCCATCTGGGGACACTGGACCATGCCAATGGGCCATGAGGTGGGTATGGGTGGTGAGGCCAGGTCTGGGAGGAGAACAGAGCAGAAGAGGCCATGCAAACCAAGAGGAGCCCAGCACACCTCGTGCTGTGGGAGGACTGCATGCAAGGGAGATGTCTCAGCCAGCCCAGGGGCCCTCCCGCTTCTCCCCACTGACTGCCAAGGGAGCCCGGGCTGACTTGCTCCCCTGGAGACATCTCTGCTCTACAGACTCAAGGGGCTGAGATGAACCTCTGTGTCCATAAATAATTAATCCTTCTGGAAAACTGGCTCTGGCACAGTGGTCTTGGTGGACGAAGGATGAGCTGTGTGGAAAAGAAGGGGAGACACTCGCTTCTGCTTTAGCTCTTGCTTTTGGTCCAGGTTCACGGCCAAGGAGGAGTCAAGTTCCAGAACTGGGCCAAGACCTATGGCTCCTCTCCAGAGCTGTACTTCCAGCCCACCTCGGTGGAAGAGATCCGGGAGGTAAGGAGGGTATTTCTAGGAGAGAACCCGTTAGAAATGATGAGGAGAAAAGGCCAGGAAGGGCTGTGATGCTCCATCACGTTCAGTCAGAAAAGTCACAGATGGTGACAGTGAGTCCTTCCCTTAGCCCCAGGAGATGGTCCATCCTACTGAACCACAGATGTTCTCCAGCAGATGTGTCAAACGCCTGAAAGATGCAGAAAACCATCATACCTGGCTCCAGTTGGACTCTGTTCCTTGGGCACTAGCATCCGGCATCCTTCTGGGGTCCCCTGCCTGCCCCAGGTGCCGTGCTGAGGGGTGGGAGTCCTGGGTCACTTTTGTCACCCCAGTGATGCCTCTGTCACCCTAGGGTGTCTGAGGTGGGTGTCGCCTCTTTTGGGTTCACAGAATCATAGAATGGTTTGGGTTGGAAGGAACCTTTAAAGGTCATCTAGTCCAACCCAGGGATGATCCTAAGGGCTGTCCTGGGAGGTGTCTGGGCTCCAGGGGTGGTGTTAACCTCAGATGATGAGTTATCCAAGTAAATGGATGTCAACCATGGGTGACATTTCGGCTTGGGATGTCTCAGTGCCTCTGGCACCACCCTTAGCACAGGGCTTTGAGGGAGATGTTGGGTGCTCAGGGCTGCCTGTTTTTCTCTGCAGATCCTGGATATGGCCAGGAAGCGGGACAAGAGGGTGAAGGTGGTGGGGGGCGGTCACTCTCCTTCGGACATCGCCTGCACCGATGACTTCATGATCCAGATGGGGAAGATGAACAGGGTCCTCAAGGTGAGATGGGCTTCTGGGAGGTGACGTGGGTGACCCTGAAACACAGTGGCACATCTATTCATGCGGCTACCGAGGGCTGGGAGACATTGCACCCACACTGCCATACCCAGTGTGGGAGGTGAAGGGGTGGACAGGTTTTCCTCTCCTCACAGCCAGGAGTTTTCCTAAACCAGACCCCGAAATCCTGGTGCAAGGCTGCGGGATGCACATTTTTCCCAGTGTAAAAGCATCCCCTGTGCATTGGAAGCATATGGAGCAATTGTAAAAATGCAGAGAAGCGGCATTTTCCTGGCGTGCATGCAGCAAGGGCTTAACCTTGGCACGTTGTCCTCATCACAGCACGGTCTGCTGGGTGGGGAGCAGGTACCTGGCAGCATCACCCTCCACGGTGAGCTTGAGGCGAGCTTGCAAAGGTGCCTTAGGCACAGCAGCCTCGGCAAAGGCCCGGCTGGATGTTGGTGCTCCGTGGTTTGTGTCAAGTGGGAAATGTCCCCGTGGGGGATTGATCCATGTGATGACACTGGGGAGGAAACAGCTCTTCCTGGTTGCCTGTGGATCGGATCCTGGACAACACTGGGGAAACAAGAGCTGCTGAGAGGGGGAGGTTTTCCTGCCCTCTGCTTTGCATCCAGATCTCTGGCGTGTAGGGAGATACTGGGCTCTTACTGGGGCTGCACGGCCGGCTGGGTGTAACCAGCAAGAGGATCGTCTCCATGCACGTGTGCGTGCCTGCGTGTCGTGTGTGCGTGCACACGTATGTGGGTGCATGCCTGTCGTGTGTGTGCGTGCGTCCGTGCATACACACACGTGTGTTTCAGTACGTGTGTGTGTATGTGTGCAGCTGAAGGTGAAAACATCCTGACTCTAGCAGCGTATTTTGAGAGCTGGATCCGTTAGTGGTAATTAACAGCAATAAGTAATTAAGGAATGGCTCCCTCCCTGACAGCTCTGTGGGGTGAATAAACTCTCCTTCTACCAGGAGCCAGGCAGGAGGGCAGAGGGAAGAGCTTTGCTGAGGGGTTGTCTTCTTCCTTGCGTTGAGCAACACCTGGGAGAAGTTATGGGAGAGGTCACACACCCCTGAGACTGGGGAGAGCGGAGGGGAGCGGGGTCTGGACCAAGGGCATGAACCAGTGGCACCACTGGGCTGGACGAGGTTTGGGCTGGGTGAGGGTCTCAGAGAGGTGGGAGCTCAGGGTGGAGCACGTCCCTCGTGGTACGGGGCTCGGCTGTAGACATCAGCGCCCTGGGCAGAGCAGAGGTGTTTCCACAGGGTGTTTCTCCTCTGAGCTGTGTGACCTTCCCCTCTCCCCTCCCATCCTTTTCAGGTGGACAAGGAGAAGCAGCAAGTGACTGTGGAAGGTGGGATTTTCCTCTCGGATCTGAATGTCGAGCTGAGCAAGCACGGGCTGGCCCTGGCCAAGTGAGTGGGATACGTGTGTGGGCCATCCGTGGGCATCCTCCCAGGAAATCCAGGGATATTTGAAGAGCTTTTACTTCAGGATCTGGTCTTCCACCAGAGTCCTGCAGACCGCAGGTCAACCCCCTCCATGGTGGCGGATCCTGCCTTAGAGCAGGAGGCTGGACAAGGGGAGCCTTTATCCCCACACCAACCCTGTTTTCTCACTGCACCCACCAGGCTGGTCCTTCCCATGCCACAAAGGAAAACTCTGCACTCCCTGGCCCTCAAAAGATGAGAACACCCCTCCTAGGGATGCCTTGCATGGGGCAGAGGCTGACAGCAGGCAGCTCTGGGAAAAGGAGGCCAATGGTAGACAAAATTAGGCTAGAAATGGGTTTTTGATTGCAAACAGCAATTAGCTATTTGGAATAGCTTAGAAGTCATGGGAGAGTCTTTGCTCTGCATTGCATTGGGATGGCTGCTGTCCCCAGAAGAGGAGGTGGTGGTCTGGGGGTTCAGGGCAATCTGGGGGCAGAGGGTGGGATGTTTCAAGCTGATCCCAGCTGATCCCTCTGCCTCCAACACACGTGGTTCTCCCTGGCAGCGGGTGTCTTGGAGGACTTGGAGAGCACCGTATTCAGACAGGGATTTGGAAAGGAAATAGCCACAGAGAGCATTTCTCACACTCCATCTTCTTCATTTGCAGACCTCGGGGAAGAAATTGCTCTTTAATTAGGGTCTAGCTCAATATCCGTGCTCCTCTGTCAATGGCCAGGGCCAGGGTGAGGGTTCAGAGAGATAAGCCTCACCTGAGCAGATGGCCAACGGTGTGGGTGGGGTGAGCAGGACTCCTAGAAACCACGTCTGGTTCGGGAGGTCCCTGCTCCCCCGCTGTTGGGAGCTGGAGGAATATTTGGGGGAAACGGCAGGAACAGCACGCTCTTTGCTTTAACCTTCTACCCCCCGCCTTGGCCACGGTTGGAGGGATGGACCTTGGTCTGCAGCCCTTATGCTCGTGGATGGTGCTTCCAGCCCTGCTCCACAGAGCCGTTTCTGGGGTAAACCCAAGTTCCTCACCCCTTGCTCTGACTTCATATGGGAGGGATGTCTCCACCCCAGTGCATCACTCCAGGCTAATGGGGAGAGGTGGGGACTTGAGACATGGGACAGGGACACAGCTGAGTTGACCACGGTGACCTGCGCTCACCAGCTGCCTCTTCCCGTGGACTATAGCAGCATCCGGCTGGAAATGCCCCACGGACACGTGGCCAACAAACCCACCCCTTGCTGCAGGGTACCCTGAGGGGTGGAAAACCCTGCTGGTTGGGGCGGGGGGGCACATCCTGGGGGTCTCTGTGCAGGGTCTGCACATGGTGTAACGCCTGGCACGGTGGGCTGTGTCTCACTCCGTGTCCCACGCACTGAGGTCCTCACTCTATCCCTTCATCTGCCCCCAGTTTAGGAGCCGTTTCTGAGGTGGCAGCGGCTGGTGTGATCGGGACGGGGACACACAACACTGGGATCAAGCACGGGATCCTCCCCACCCAGGTGAGACCGGGGTCAGGAGCGTGTCCATGCGCAGACATCATCCTCAGGGCTTCAGGGGAGATGTCCCATCCCCCAGTCTGGGTCTGCTGTGCCCAGCCCTGGGGTAAGGAAGGAGCAAACAGGAGGGGTTCTGTGCCCCTGGGGTGGAGCTGCTGTGGGGGATCCCCAAGTGCCCCACGCACAGTGGGAACTCCTCATCTGCCAGCCAAAACATGACCCAGCTCAAAACTCCTGTCCCTGTGCTTTATGGTCTTACAATGCGATGATCAAGGTCTGGAGGAAAGGGAAAGCAGTTCTTCTTGTATTGGAGCCCCCAAACCAAATCTCTGCAGGGCCCAGGGCTATTTTTAACTAGACACTTAGGAAAACCCTCCACTCCTAACTCAAATCCTGTATGGTGATTCCACCAATGGCTATGGAGAAGTGTAGTAATTTGGGAGAGTTTTACTTTGGTGGCTTTTCCTAGCATCGTGCAGAGAGAGAAAGACTCTTTTGAGTGGTTACATCAAAGGTGGCAGGAGAGGGGCTGGCGGAGCCAAGCTCAGCAGAAAACACCCTGGTAGAAAGCATCCTGGTAGTGGGCGGTCTCCCTTAGCCCCTAACCCTAAGTTCTGGGGTGGATGCAAGGTCTTGGCATGGAGATGGGACACACTGACAGCACACTGAAGCTTTGCTTCCTTCTTGACAGGTCGTAGCACTCACACTGCTGACAGCCTCAGGGGAGATCCTGGAGTGCTCCGAGTCCATCAACGCAGACATCTTCCAGGCTGCCCGCCTGCACCTCGGCTGCCTGGGCATCGTGCTCACCCTCACCTTCCAGTGCGTGCCCCAGTTCCACCTGCACGAGGTGACCTTCCCCTCCACCCTCACCGAGGTATGACGTGGGCAATGCTTCCAAAGCCTCCTTGGGGATAAGGAAAATTCTCAGTGAGGTGACATGGTCGGAGGGAGACTGGGAAGTGGTTAAGCTCCAGTAGAAACACCCCACAGGTGTGTGTAGGTTGCGTTCCTTGGGCATCTTCACGACATGCTTCACGGTGTCCTTTAAGCTGGATACATGCAGCATCCCTGGAAGGGTTCAAGGCCAGGTTAGATGGGGCTTTGAGCAACCTGGGCTAGTGGAAGGTGTCCCTGCCCGGGGCGGGGGGTTAGAATTCGATGATCTTCGAGGTCCTTTCCCACCCAAACCATTCTATGATTCATTGAAACATCTCCAGAGTGACAAAGGAGAGGAAGGAAAAGCCATGTTTCATCACAAAATGCCACTTGAACTTCCCATGGGTGGAGGCAGCATTTTCTGGGACCAGAGAGGTGCAGGTAGTGGGTTGGGGAGGAGAGGTACTGAGTCCCTTTGTGCTGTGGGAAGACATTTGCTTCGTTCTCAGGGGTGCTGCGTGGAGCAGAGGTGAGGGCCTAGTGTGCTCTGGCAGCTTTGCTGGCCACAGAATCTGGGAGGAGGCTGGGTGAGGAAGCCCAAGCTGCTGTGAGTCTACAGTGAGGAGTTCTTCAGTCCTCACCAAAAAAGCAGGTGGGACCTCTGCACCTCACACTGGGACCCTCTGCTGCCACCCCTCTGCATCAGGCCCGGGGGAGCTGGGCAGAGAGGGAGAGCTGTGGGGAAAGACACGGAGATGAAAGTTGTTTCCTTTATTTATTATTCCTGGTGGTTTTGGAGAAGTGCAAGGCACCATCTCCGGGAGAAGGTGTGTCCATTCCCAGCTTTGCATCTGGCCTAGGGCAGCTCAGGGGTGTGAAGGCGATGTGAAACCTCACATCTTTCATTACTGCCATGCTCACGTCTGAGCTCTTCCCAAAATCCTCTTCTAAAACTAGCCCAGACTGATGCAGATTTTTTGCATTTATCCAGCCTGAGATTCAAATAGCTCATTCTACTGCCCCAGACCAACCTCTGTGCAGCCCCCAGGTGGCTCAGGGCTGCAGGAGGAGGCTGGTGGCTTCCAATGTCCTCAGGAACCTGCCAAAGACTTTCTGTGCTCACCTTGGGCTGCAGAGAGTCACCCTGAGCTGCGACGTGACTGTGTCCTTCAGAGATATCCTCTGGGTCCCGGAAGGGGAGATGGGATCACGGTGCTGTGGGAGGGCTGGCCTGCTGCCTGCTCCTGAGCACGATCCCCAGCTCGGAGAGGCTGCGCTGGCATGGGGTACGCTGCACACCTGAGATCCCAGAGAGCGAAGGGCTCCTGCTCGCCAGAGACCTCCTGGCTGGGCTCAAGGTGGCTGGTGGGAGCCACGTGCCACCAGTGGAACTAAGGACCAAGTGAGAAGAGGGTGAAAAAGCTTCATCTGCTTTTCTTAGTTTCACCTTCGAATCAGATTTGGGGCTGGCAAGGTGCTTGCTCGCTGGAAGGACAGCCAGGGCCTTCTTTACGGAAAAAGCTGGACAACGAGCCCCCTGTCAATGTCCCCACATCCTCGCCCCTCTGCAGCATCATCCTCACATCTCAGCATCAATTGTCCCCTGCCTGGAGGTGACAGAAATCAGAGCCTCTCCTCCAGCTGTGGTCTATCCATTGCGTAAAACCCTGTGGGTTTTAAACTCTTCCCCCATCTGGTGAGTGATGCCAGAGCCTCGCTGCAGGCAGGGATAAGCCAGGGGAAGAGCTGCTTTGGGCTGTGCAGTGCCAGCGGTCCCCCAGGAGCAGGGATGGAGGCTTGCCCATAGCCATCAGCTTCATCTTCCCTGGGCCGAGGATGGAGGCTCCAGCTCAATCGAGTTAGAAGGAGCCTGTGGGCGTCAGCGCTGCCACCCGTGGCACTTGCTTCTGTCCACGAGAAACATCACCGCGAGACGGATCAGCCAACGCCTCTGCTCCGTTTAACCTGGTGTTCACAGGCGCCAGCAGGTCAGCGGAGATCTGTTAACTCCAGGCACGCATGACTAAGCCTAATGCAGATTTAATGTTCCAGCTGGAGAAAATTGCTCTTGCTGGAAATCGTGGGCTGGTCTGATGAGCTGCCTGGACTAAGCAAGAGCAGGGAGAAGACTGTGCCTGCGTTGAGCCAGCATCCCTGGAGGCAGGCAGGGCCTAGCTGGGTCCCGGAGGAGCGGGGCAGCATCCCGGAGGGCATGGCTGCTCCCACGGGCCCTGTGCTCTCTGAGGACGTGCCGTCTCCCATCTCGTTGTCTCCTGCTACTCAGCTAACGAGAGCCTTCCTTTTCTCAGCAACAGATGGGCCACTTAAAATAGTCCATGAGCATCTTGTGCTCTCGATAATAACTTGGTCCTTTCGTCTGTGTGAGTCCTCGGTATTTTTGGGGATGGGGTTCTCCATCTCCCAGTGTGAAGTTGGGTTTGATTGTTTTTTTGAGCTGAACTTGGGACGAACCGTGCTGGGGGTGAGAAGAAGTGTGATGGGTGACACGTTTCAAGGTCCAGACTGAACAAATCCCATATCAAGATCCAACCCCAGAGTTACATTTGGGGTGCATGATGGAAAACACCCTTTAAACCAATTGTTGTGTTACTACTGGACTTTGTCTTACCAAAGGTCCAAACTACGCAGGCTAAAGTGTATGGTGCGAGTAACTGGCCCATCTGGGCATCCCCAAGGAAGGTGGCTTTCCGAGGAGGGTTTCTGAGCTGCTCTCTCAGGATCTGGCATGGCTCTGAATGTTTCACATGCTGTCTCCCCCTCCTCAAGTTCTGCCATCCCACCATCCCTCCTCTCCTTGTCTCCTCTTCACGGCCGTGTCCCTCCTGAGGGCAGCATCTTGCATATAGCCTATGAACGGGCACTTAGCCATGGAGAGCAGAAGTTTAGGTCCTTGTTCAGGATGTGGCTGAGGCACTGGGGACAGCGTCCTGGCATGTTGGTACAGAGATGCCCAGTGCTGGAGAGTGGTTTCCTCCATCTGAGCTTTCCATCCCCAGCAGGAGCCAGGCTGAGACATGCTGATTTCCCTCGAAAGAGGCATGAAATGCCCTTTCTGGGG
Organism: Athene noctua; assembly: GCF_965140245.1. Classification (NCBI taxonomy): domain Eukaryota; kingdom Metazoa; phylum Chordata; class Aves; order Strigiformes; family Strigidae; genus Athene; species Athene noctua. The sequence goes on from NC_134037.1 coordinate 1,381,222, forward strand.
GCAGGGCATCTCCTGGGCTTTACGAGGTCTCCACGTGGCTCTGTGGCCAATGGTGGGTGTGATCTGGTTCCCCCAGAAAGCCTTCTGAAGGCCCAGTGGGCATTTCTACAGAGCGGTTTGAAGGAATTATCTCTCCTGGGAACACATCAAAACCCGCTTTCCGTGTCTCTGCCATTATATAAACTCATTTTAACCACTGGATGCATTTCCTTGGAGCCCTCCCACCCTCACAGTGCTGGGAAGCTGGAGGGAGCGAGCTGTGCCAGCTGATGCTCAGCCCCTCCACGACTAGGACAGCCTGGCACAGCTGCCGTGTCAGGATGTGACCTTGAGCTGAGCAATCATCCAGCTCATCCCGGGTCTCTGGCAGCGGTTCATTGCTGGGGGCTGCACAGGCTAAAGCCTACAGAGAAGGGGCCACCTGCAAGTTGAAAGACCTGGTGGCCTTTGACATGCTGGGTGGACTCACGGCGTTCACTGGAAGGAGTTTGATTTCTGGATGGGGAAACTGAGGCATGAAGTCCGCCAGGAGGAAGAAGTGGTGGTGGAAAGGAACCTCTCCAGGAGCTTGGATCTGCTTCAACCACTGATCATCCTTGTCCTCCTGTGAGGTCAGCTGTCCCTGCTGGGCCAGCCTTGGCAGCATCCTCATCCATTGCCTCATTCAGTCTCACAAGTCCAGTTCCAGCCCTGGCTGAGGACAGCACAAGCCTTCATTAAGTTGGACTCATGAAAAATAAATAGTCCTTGGACAAAAGCAACAAAATTTGTTGCAGGATTGATCAGAGCCACAACACCAGTAAAGCTCCGAGAAGCTCTGTCCTTAATTTTTTAAGGACTGAATTATTCAGTGCCCCGTCGGGGTGACTTGAACACCACCAGGAATGTAAATTTAACACGCTGTTGCAGTATCTTCTTCCTGAGCCCCGATTCAGAGCGACCCAGCGGTGCTGGTGCTGTGCCACGGAGAGCTGGGCTGGCCGGGGAGGGGGACACAGAGCTCCGTGTGCGTTTCCCGAGTCCCTCAGCGTCTCTCCCTGCCTGCTGCCACCCCCCAAGAGCGGCCGCACCACAGCCGGAACACTTCAGGGTCTTATTTTTTCCTGTGGGGTGGGGAGGGAAGACAGAGGAATAAGGGAAACCCGCCAAGATATTTCTCCAGGGTGCCCTCGCAGCCTGCTGTGAGTTCATTACCGGTGTTTCCAGTTGCAGAGGTGATGAGTTCGTGTTTCATGGATCGGGAGGACATTTTTGCCTGTGAATTGCCTGTTTGCTCCCTGAGCTGTGACTTCCCTGTTGTCCTGCAGCAAGGAGTTCCCCTCTTTAAATGCATTTAACTATGTTTAAGTGTGGTGGGAGCCTGGCAGCTCCTTACGCCTTGGTCCTCACCCACCCTGCCAGACTGCTTGGACCTTCACTGCCTCCTCTGGCACCTTCTTGCCAGGCTGAGGGGTGTTTTACACCTCCTAATCTGCATTTTAGCTAGGAAACTTAAGCTCATGTGCTGGATAACCCTGCTATCCTGAGCAGGGCAGGTAACCCCGGCTGAGCTTTACCCTGCTCAGCATCATCTGCCCGGGCTATGCCCCCTGCACAGCTCAACCCATCTTTCCCCGTCCCTCAGGGCTGTTAGGAGGATGAACTGGGTAAATATTAATGCCTTTATCAATTCTCGGTCATTGCTGCTCCTCGCCTGCTTCCAGATCTCTGGCTTTCATGTCAAGTGGCCCATTGAAGCGGAAGAGAATAATGGCAAGGGAGCAGGTTGCGTGAAATATTTAAGTCTGAGTTATCTAAGACATTGCAAATAATATATGTGTCAGAGGAGCCAGGCTTGACTTTGTGGTTATGTAAGATCTGCATGCTTTCTTTTCTGGCCTCGTGATTATCTTTATCACTGGGATAAACTCAGCTGCTCTAGCTGCTGACAATGACCAGGAAAAAGGCACGAGACTGAGAAGGGTTCATTGTGCCGCTGAGGTCACCAGAGAGACCTGCAGAGCATCCCTGGAAGGTGGCAGGGATGGAGTCAGCCTCCCCTTGCCCCACACCTGCCGGGAGGCTGATGAGGATGGGTCAGACTCAGAGATGATTCTTTTTCCCCCTGATCTTTGCAGCTTTGGGACTCCCTGAGCTGCAGGTGGTTTGAATATATGAAAAAATGCAATGAGTTTCTCTTCCAAGAAGGTCTTTGATTGGCTTCTGAACCCACGTAAACTTTTAACCACCTGCAGACTTGCCCAGCTCAGCGACCTGGTGGGTGAAGAAGGGCTTCTTTTGGTCTGAGCCTACCACTTCCTAACCCTAACCCAAATCCTAACCCTTTGGGGGATGTCTCAGGCACCTGGGATGGACCCCTCAAGCCCAGCTCCTCTAAGACCATGCAGTGCCTAAACCCCCTCACCACTACTGGGCCTGACCTCAGCCCTCCTAGCCAGAAATGTTGGGTTTGGCCTCAGTGCATGGAAGTGGCTCTTCCAACTGGTGCTCAGACAGGGTCCGCTGATGCGGTGGGATCCCGGTGGGCACAGGCAGCACACAGGCAAAAGGGGAGGCTAAACATCCATCTCCTCTCCAACGTTCAGGCTCTCCATGCTCCCTGACTCCCCTTCACTGCTCTGATGGACGTATGGGATGTGTGCTAGTGACTTCTTGTGCTCCATCCTCTACAGCACCCTGGCCACATCTGCCGCTTTTCCCATCCTTGTCCTTTCCCCAAAGACCCCAAACCCGCACTGCAGCAGGCGGGGTGCCTGACCCTCACCTCAGTGAGCTCTCGAGGGTGTTGGCAAGCAAGAAAGCAAGCGGCTACTTTTGTCCCAGCTTTTTTGAAGCAAAGGGATTTGTTCTGGCCTCATGTGAGGGAAGCAAAGACGAGCAAAATCCCCTGGGTCTCTGCATGACCCAGGGTCATCTCCGTTGCGTGCGTTGGCCACGTTACGGCGACAAGATTTCCACTGCCCGACCTCTGCCTCCAACTCGGGCACTCAGCCAGCAGACGACGTCCCCAAGGACTGCCGAAGCCGGCTCACTCGGTGTCTTCAGCTCTCGCCCGCTGCGCTGCAATTATCCTACAAAGTCGTGGGCTTATTTTCTTCAGCCCGATATCGCAGGAATCAAAAGCGCACATTGGAAAGGTCACCCCGCTAGCAATTTGCTCCTGCGCTCAAACGCCACGGCTGGAAGACAAACAGACGTTGGCAGGATCACCTTGGGAAAGCTGCATCCTTCTTTTCCCTGCTTGTTTTAGCTCCTTGTGCATTTATTCCTAAACAAAACTGGGGGAAAATGTGGGTTTGTGGCTTTTGTCCTGCTTCTACTTGCACAATTATGTTAACTCTTTCCAACATAAGAACTTCTCTGACCAGAAAATAGGCTGTCTTGGGAATGTCTTAGATTCTGTGGCTTTTGGGGAGCTGCAGATGTGAAGATGAAGACAATGGCATCCACACTATTTCTCGCCGATTACAGGAATGCACTATTTGTCTTCCCATCCTCCCTGCTTGAACGGGAATGCAGCACTAGAGCAGTGCAACCCCACAAAGACCCTCCCCTCACGGCAGGGTCACAGCGAAATGCTCGGTGCTAAAGCAGCCCGGCCTTGTGATTAATTGCTCATTAAGACAAATAACTCCAATGACCCAGGCAGAAAGGAGCAGCTTCAGAGCTGATGTTGCCGTGACATTCCTGGGGTTATATCCATGGGTCATTGCACCTTCTCCTGGGTCAAGCAAACTCCTTGAAGCAAAGCTGCTGGGTTTTTAAGTCTTTCTGCAAAGCTGGGGGAGATCTCTGTAGGAGGACCAGGGGGTGCTTGGAGAGGCTGTTTGCAAGAGGGAGAGGTGCTGGCCTGGCCAAAACAGGGGGTGAGCACAGGGTCCCTCTACCCTTACACACACAGGCAGGGAGAAGGGATGAGGCTTGAAGGGTCTTCTCATTTCTGCGGGTGCTGCTGTGTCAGGCAGCGGGGTGTCCTCCAAGTAGCCGTGGGACAAGCCCCCGGTGGCTCCAGGAACAGGCTGAGTCTGGCCTGGGGCTGCAGTCCCCCGCCTCGAGCCCCATCATCTATATGGTCCTGCCTGTTCCCTGCCCTCTCCAACTCCCCATGCCTCGCTGTCCTCGGCTGCTGGCAGGCAGCTCATCCGCAGAGGGAACTGCCTTTCTTCAAGCTCTTTTTTGTGTCTTCATGAATAATTTGGCAATTCAGCATTTGAGGATGTCTCTGGGACAGGGCGGTGTAGCATCCTGGCTCCATCCCCTGTTGTATCCCGCCTCCATCCCTCATTGCCCCGGGACTCCAGAGCAGCAAAGGGATGTGCTGCCGAGGTGTGAAACCCGGGGAGGGCATCCCTGACCCTGGGCCAGGAGGTGGATTTTGGAAGCCCCCCGACATATCCCACTGTATGGCTGACGGCTGGAGGGGGCCCCTCCGGCCCTGGCTGCGCTGCCTTATGTCTGGGAATGCAGATGGAGCAGTTTTGGGGCCGCAGCGGTGTGATTGCAGGAGGATGCTGGGTCCGAGCTCAGGTGTGTGCCAGGTGCAGCCCCAGAAGCATCTGCAGGATGGGGGGCTCTGCCACGGCAAGGCAGAGGAGATGATGCTCATGCTCTGTTCTCTTCCCCAGATGTTGAGTCTATGGTCTCTGTTAGCCCCTTTGGTGCTTGGCTGGGCTGTATTGACGCCCCCCTCCAATCCAAGACTTGCCAAGCCTCTGCAGGCAGACTCTTTGGACCTTCCCCAGCCTTCCTAGGAGCCCTCCGAGGTGCCTCCAAGCCCTGTTCCCAGGATCCCTGCTCCACGGTGGTGGACAGTCACTGACCAGTCCCCATTTCTCTCATTGTTGCAGGTCCTTGATCACCTCGAGGACCACTTGAAGAGATCCCAATACTTCCGATTCCTGTGGTTCCCTCACAGCGAGAACGTCAGCGTCATTTACCAGGATCCCACCAACAAGGCAGGTCCCACCGGGCTCCATGCGGGAAGGGAGAAGGGCCTGTGCACAAAACTGGGTGCCCTCCCAGAGCCAGCGTTTTAGGATGGGCTTGCAATGGGGGGGCTGACCAGGGAAACGGCATTTTGGGGCTGGGCTGGACTCTACCCATGCGGGTCTGGGGGTCCTGGGACATGGATGCAGCTGTCCAAGCTGTCAGCATCTGCATGACAAAGCCTGGTCTCTTCCTGGGACTGGATTTGGCTCTGTTTCATCATGGGACAGAGATCTGGGGAGTCCTAGGGTGTCCTTCTCCAAAATTCCCAGCTTAGTCCTGGTCCAGGCATGTGCTCCCACCTTTGTGCCTGCTGGCAGGAAAGCTGCACATCGGGCTAGTCCCTGATGACCATCATCTTCCTCTGCTTGGCTTTGCAGCCCCCCTCTTCTTCCTCCAGCTGGTTGTGGGATTATGCTGTTGGCTACTATTTGCTGGAGTTTCTGCTTTGGATCAGGTAGGAGCATGCTCTGGGTGGTGGCAGGGGACAAGTGGGGTTGGGTGGCCTCATCCACATCTGTTCTCTGCACCTCTACATTGAAACCTGTGCTGCTTTGCTGGGAGTCCCCGGGAGGAGGGCAAAGGGAGGACTGTCACCCACAGCACCCCCATTCCTGAGGAAGAAGGAGGTGCCTGTTCCCCTCCAGGCAAGCTCCTGTGCAGGAGGAGCGGGTTTGGACTGGGATCGATGTCTGGGGCTGCACTGCCCTCTCGTGTGCACAAGGATGGAGCAGCGTGTCGAAGCAACGTGGGTTTGCAGCAGCAAAGGAGCTTTTGGGAGGATGGTGTTTGCCTGTGAGCATGTCCTGAGCGCTGGGATGGAGACAGGAGATCCAGGCAGGTTGTGGAGGCTCAGCTGGGGAGCAGGACTCTGGTGGCACAGGGACACGGGCTGGGCACCATGATGAGGAAGAAGAGGGACTGTGGCCACTTAGGACTCTGCCAAGGGGTCCACCCAGCCACTCCACCCTGTCCTGAGTAGCTCTTGGTCCTGGGAAGCACTGAGGTCTCGAGGGGGAGGGAAGGTGATGACCAAGCACCCCTTTTCTAGCCTGCAGCAAGAGGAGGAGAAAGGAGCTTTGGGTAAGGGTGCGAGGTCCAAGGTCAGGTGGGGTGAGCATAGGCGATCTGGCAGGGCTGCAGGACCCTGTGGGCTCCAGCACCCTTGGAGGATTGCAGCTTTGCTTCCAGCCCTTCAGAGGACATCCCCTTGCCCAGCATCCCCAGGCTGTGGCTTGTGGCATCACAGCTCAGAGCCTGCCCTTGGCAAATCCTTGGGCAGCAGCTCTGGGGTCAGATCTCACCTCCTGCTCTCTTCCCTGCAGCACCTTCGTACCCAGCTTGGTGTGTTGGATCAACCGCTTCTTCTTCTGGCTCCTCTTCAGCTCCCGGGTGGAGAACATTGCCATCAGCTACAAGATCTTCAACTACGAGTGTCGCTTCAAGCAGCACGTTCAAGACTGGGCCATTCCCATGTAAATGGTTCTGCAGACCCTCCCTGTCCATCCCCAGATGGGCTCAGCACCCAAAAAAAGTGCCATCCCCTGCCTGTGCTCTGCCCCAGCCTAGGCTGCTTGGAGCAGGGGCAAAGCCATGGAGAAAGGGACCCGGCTAGGAGGAACCATTCCTTCCTGCAAGTTTAGCAAGGGGACCCTTCTGCATCCCTGTCCTGGGGTGCCAAATCCATGTCACACCATGTCTTGGGGCCAGGGCTGGAGCTGTGGGGGTGGGGGTTCAAACCCACTGAGAGGTTTCTGGCATTAACTGGGGCTGGGGGCTTCTTCTGGGCAGTGAGAAGACGAAGGAAGCTCTGTTGGAGCTGAAGGCCACCTTGGAGAACAACCCCAGGATGGTGGCTCACTACCCCGTAGAGGTGCGCTTCGCTCGGGGGGACGAGATCTGGCTGAGTCCCTGCTTCCAGCGAGACAGCTGCTACGTGAACATCATCATGTACAGGTGAGCCGTGGCCCCATTCCTCCCCCCTCTCCTCCCCTTCCTCCCTGGATCAGTGTGCTGGTGCCCAGACACCGGCAGCACCAAACGCAGGCTCCAACACACCGACACCAGCTCTTGGCTGGCACTGGAGAGCTGGATTGAACGAGCTCCTGAACCTTTGCCCGCTTACCTCTTGTGACCTGGACAGGGAGCCCAGGGAGCTGTAAAGGTTTCGTGGTCCCCTTGGGTTAAATTAAGGTGAAATGACACCAAGCGACCAGTTAAAATCTTTTACTTGTGGTAGAAACAACTTAAACTTGGAAAAGGGCAGTAAGCGATGTGGTGTCTTAGGGATAAATCTGTAAGAAAGAAAAGAAAGGAAAGAAAAGGAAGAGGGAGAAAGAGTCAAAGAATCGGGATCCCCACCCCAGGTTCCAGCGTTGTCTCAGGTCCCATAATCTTGGGGGGGGGGGGGGGGGTGCACACCCAGCAACATTTTCTGTCGCCTTTTTAAATTCATCTTATTGGCTGATTTGCATACTAGACGAGGAGAGGCAGGTATTCCATGAACTCATTTGCATGAGAGGTGGGGAAAAGGTGGAGTGTGGGTTCTGTGTGTGTCTGGGGGCAGTGGGGTGCGTTAACCCTTTGGTCAGTTGTGTTGGCGTCACGATCTCCCCCCCACCTTTACTCTTTCCTCAGTTTTTGTTTCCCGGGCAGTTATCCAGCCACTGGCTCCATCTGGTGCTGGGTGATTTTTCTCTCTGATCCATCTCTGAGCTCTTCTCCAAGGCTACGGTCACAAATTAAAGTGTAGGCCTTGACCCAAACAAATGGTTTTACTCAGTCTACGTCTCCCCCACGTTGAGGCTCATCTAGGGAATTTGGCAAAAGGGAGCGGAGCCGCGCACCCTTCGATACACTCTGCGCTTCCCTGGGCAGATAATTCATTCCTTAGACCAACCACAAAGGCCACAGTTTGCCCTCGAGGCTTCCTGTGGCGATGAACGTTTGAGGCATTAATTCCCCCAGTTCTTCTCATCACCCCACTCAGACATTTGCAGGCACCATGCCAGAAGGAATGGGGTGACCTTGGAGCACCCGAGGGCCACCCACCCCTGTTTCCTGAGGATGTTGTCCTACATGAGGGTCCAAGTGGCCAAGTGCTGGTGCCATGCTGGTTCCCAGAGGGTTTCCACCACCTGGTGCTGGTCAAAGAACCCGTGATGGGTCCATGGGGTTGTTCTCCCCAAGTGGGGGTTTCCTGGGGAGGTTTCCTGGGTGTGCGAATCCCCCCACAGCCTCTGCTAATGTCCTCCTTGCCTGACCCCCCTCCAGGCCCTACGGGAAGAATGTCCCCCACCTTAACTACTGGCTGACCTACGAGGGCATCATGAAGAAACATGGTGGGAGACCACACTGGGCAAAGGTACTGACAGCCCCACTCTGGGAGAAGAGGATCTACAGATGGGGGTCCCTTCCCCTTTTCCATCAGGGCTCCTCATGGGAGGGGGGGTTTTCAGTTGAGTGGGGGTCAGAGAAGGGCCCCCACATCAAACTGGTCCCAGAGGGTGTTGGGTGCTTCAAGGAGCTGTTGTTCCCCTGCTTGCTACCCACCCTGTGCACACAGGTAAGGGGATGGTGGTCTCACCATTTCTGCGGGGGGTTCCCACAGCATGTGGTGGTGGGGAACCAGGGTCAGAAGCACACGCCCCAGTGATGGGCAGCCCCCCCAGACACTCTCTTTTGCAGGCCCACAGCTGCACCCGCAAGGACTTTGAGAAGATGTACCCAGCCTTCCCCAAATTCTGCTCTGTCCGGGAGAAGCTGGACCCCACGGGGATCTTCCTGAACGCCTACCTGGAAAAGGTGTTTTACTGATGGGGGAAATGCAGGAGATGGAGGAAAAATCAGTCATCACCTCCAATTCTTGGGACACCCCAAAGCTCACGGTCCTCTGTGGTCCCAAGGTGCTGCACCCCTCAGCTCTGCTCTCATCAGCAAGGGCTGACCCCACGGGCAGGGGTGTGCTCTGATCTTGATGCTAAAGAGGTTCTGCGGTGCTTGGAAATCTCTCCTGGAAGCCAGCAGTTTGGGGGGGACCATACCTTTGTTCCCCCAATGTCTCCTGTCCAAGCCAGCATCTTAATAAATTTCTTTGAGCAGGCCTAATCTGAGTCTGTGCTTTCAGCCTGGGCGTGTGTGAGATGGAGGTGGCCAGCCCTGGGGACCAGGGAAGGGGCTTTGGTGTCCCTGTAGAGCCCTACGGTGGGGGTTAGGGCTGGGCATGGAGATCAGAGCTTGTCACAGCCTGGGGCTGGTCCTCGAGCTTAGGCCATCTCCCCTTGCAGGCAGATTTGGGGAGGAAGAGGCTGCCTGCCAGGTCCACCCCAACCTGGCTCCTGTTGGAAGCCACGCATGGGCAGATGGCTTGTGTCTTCTCCCAGGCAGGACCACAGCGAGCCCACGCTGCCCAAAGCTGCAGCAGATGCTCCTCAGGATCCAGCAGGATGATGTCCTGTCCCTCCTGTCCTAAAAACCATCCCTGCTAGACCGACCTGAACGGCGCTGGCCTGAGCCCTGCTTGCATCGCTGAGAGATGGGGAAGGGGACATGGGCTTCTCGAGAGGAGTGGCAGGATTCCTCAGGATGGCCAGGACAGTTGGACAGCAAGTCAACAATGCTTTTAGAGAGACAACCACCCCAGCCACCCAGCTTCCCTGCCCTGTGGGGTCATGTAGAAAGCGAGTGCAAGATTTTATGGGAGAGTGACACCCCAAAATTTGTGACACTGGTTGGTTTGACCCTCTCCAACTCACTCCTGCCATGGTTTGCCTGTGTGTCCTCTCCCCGCAGCTTCACAAACACCATGGCCTGGGTGTCTGGTGGCACGGCCAGGATTGCTGGTGTACAAGACAGAGGATGAGGGACACCAGCAATGATGTCTCTGCAGTGTCTCTCGATGGGCGATGACAATCCATTCATGGGCTGTTGTGTTTCAACTTCTAGAGCCATCAGCTGGCACTGGGGTGGTCATGGCACAGCTCATCCATCTCCCTGAGCTCAGGTCACTCAAGGCAAGATGCTGGAGTCATGTCCAAGGTCAGCTAACAGCCCTGGTGTTCCGACCTGTCCAAGCAAACAGGTTGAGGAATGTGGGAGGAAGGGCTCAGCGAACTCCCGAGTGTCGTTGCTGGTCCCCAGGAGCATCAGAGATGAGACAATGGAAATGCTGGAAAAAGTGCATTATCTTGGGGAAAAAAATTAGTCACAGTGACTCTTCCATGTGACAGGTCTGGTGGTTTCTCCTAGAAGCTGTCTGTTTGCTGAAGTTTTGCCTGGTCTCCAGCCCTTGGAGCCAGGTGGGGTGTAAGCGCTGAAATTTTTGTTTCTAGCTCTCAACTTCACGCAAGATTTTGAAAACTCAACCTGAAGGCAAGCTACAGAGGAAGGTCAGTTGTTTTTTGAAAAGGTAGTTAAGAAGGGTGACGAGGAAGCAGGTGAAGATTCAGATGAGTGAGCTGGCCACCTTCCCAGGAGGAGGGTTTTACACAGCCGCAGATTTTTGATGCGGTTTCACTTCTGCTGTGCAAGAGCTCTACAAATCTGAAGCTAAGAGCTTGCACAAACTTGCAGAAATTTCATTTTCTTTCATAATAGACTTCTTTTGTGGTAATGATGCTTCTTCCTACATAGTTGATATTTGAATGACTAGTTTGTCTAAATAACATGCTTTCTGATTTTAGGCTCATTAATTAATTAACACTACATGTATTGAAAGTAGCAGAAAAAGAAGATATTTTTCCCAAGGATAAGGTGTAAGTCAGCACCTCTGTTGCAAATTGTTAGACTTGTTTTTCTTAGAAAAATTTTAGTCTGATTGAATCTGAGAAACTCTGAACTCTTGGAAAATTAAACTGTCATTTTACGACGCTGCATAAGTAAAAGTCCTGTGCAATCTCCAAGCACCTTCTCTCTGCATGCCGTGATGAGTCCCACACCCTTCAGCAGTGACCCTTCATCCCAAGGCTGCTCTGACCTTGACTCCTCGTGATGGGGATCCCCCTGGACCGTGGGGTTGATGCTCCCCCAGGAGTGGAATTGGGGTGTCTGTGCCTCTGACCAGGTTATTGGGGTGCCCCCAGGCCTCAAGCTGCCCAGGGCAGGGTCAGGCTGGCTCTGAGGAAGGATTTCTGTGCAGAAGGGGCTGTTGGGCGTTGGAATGGGCTGCCCAGGGCAGGGGGGAGTCCCCGGGATCCCTGGAGGGGTTGAAGAGTCGGGCTGAGCCAGCGCTGAGGGATCTGGGGGAGTTGGGAACGGTCAGGGGGAGGGTCAGGGTTGGGCTGGGGGAGCTGCAAGGGCTTTTCCAACCCAGATCATTCTGGGATTCTTTTGATTTTTACAGAATAACCCCAATACGGACTCAGAAGAAGTGTCCAATTTACAATTTGCTTGTTGAAAGGCTGGGAAGAAATCCACAGGGCAGAAGGATTAGTTGGTCACCAACCCAGAGAGATTTCTGAAGTCCAAAGTAGATCATGCTCACATCCAGAAACCTACCTGCCTGTTTTATCCTCATTTGTTAATTCTTGTAAACAATGGATTTTTTTTCTAGAATTAATTAATTGCTATTTGTCTATCTTTGAAGGACATTCCTTCATGTCTCCTTTAGCATCCTAAAATAATAAGCTGATTAATTCATTACTGACTTCCTTTCCCATCAGTAGGTGGCATACTCAGAAAATGAAAAAGTTAAAAACCCAGAATCCAGAAGTCACTCATGTTCGCTTCAGCAAGACACCTTAATTATTTGATTAATTAATTCTGAAAGTGGACGGCTGCGCCCGTTAGCCGAGCCTAAGCAGGAAAGCGTCCCGGCGATGGGTCATGTCCAACACAGCAGTGCAAAGCACTGCATTTTCCTTTCCCAAACCACACCACTGGCCCTTGTCTCCCTGGGCATCTCGGTCTGGATCGCAGTGGGACAGTCACCACTTTACCAACACATGCTGCCAGGTCAAGCGGGGTTACAAGCCCACAAGAGGATGCAAATCATCCTTATCAAGGGATAAAGAAAGAGTTGGAAAGAGGAATGTTTGAAAAAGTGCAGGCGGGCGTGAGAAGGCAGTGCCAGGACCTGAAGGTAAGTTGTGCACCCTCTTGTTCCTTGGGGACCTCTCCACAGTCACAGCCGGTGTTTGAGGGCAGAGGACAACATCCCAAAAAAGTCACAGAATCGCAGAGTCATCAAGGTTGGAAAAGACCTTGAAGATCATCTAGTCCAGCCAAAAGATCTGGTGAGCGTGTGTGTGGTAACGTGAAGGGATTTCCTTGCGAGATATTGGCATCAGGAGGCTCTCACGTACACTGTGGGGCCGCCTCTGGCATTGCTTTTGCAGCAGGAGTCACCTCCAGCGGTGCCCAGAAGCATTATTAATGTCACTGATGCGTTATGGCTGCTCGTTAGTGTTGACCCAACTTAGCTCAAGATGCTGATGTGGGTCCGAGCCCAGCACTTGGGGGTCTGCCCACAAACATCTAACTTGACTACCAGTTGTCATCCATAATTGGCAACCGCATCGCTCCTATCCCCAAATTAATAATGATTTGGGGTTTAGAGTAGCAAAAACCTGCTGCCTCTGCACCTGAGGGCTCCTCAGCCCCAGCAGGCAGTAGCAGGGGGTGTGTGGGGGGCCGGTGGGGTGAGGGACTCCAAGCCCAGTGCAGCGCTCGCGCGCTCGCCCGTGCGATGGCTGCAGATGGAGATCAACAGGAAGATGGGGAAGGACTTTTCTGACCCGCTCAACCTCACCTTTTGCCTACGGGACCAACTCAACAGCAAGCTGCCAGGTACGGTCCCGGTGCACCAGCCTGGGGGTGTTTTGTGCAGTGCAGGCAGCCCCAGGCCCCGCACCCCCATGTCGGAGAAGGGCAGCAGGACAAGAAAACTTCCCAGCTGTGGCATTGCTCAGAAGCTGCCCGCTCTCATGCAGGTCCTTTCTCTTGCTGTGCTCCAATTCCCAAACCTTAAACACTAAATCCCCACACCGCGAACTCAGGGAGTACGGTGGATCCCTTAGGAGCAAAGAGAGGTGACAGATTTGCCAGGAACCGGCTGTCTTTACTGGACTCCTCTTTTTTTTTTTTTTCCCCAGACTTGCAGAATGAGTTGTTCTTCATCCACACCATTCATGAGAACCTACATCCAGCCAGAGATGCTTAGAGTTCTGCAGGGATCATCTCAGGTGATTTGGGTTTATTTTCCACATTGTGTTGCTCTCTTTCCTCTGCGGGTTCATAAGCAATCACCTCAGGTGAATTTTCCCCCCTATAAAAGCCTTTCCAAGGTATGTGGTATGCATTTTATGATGCTGCATAAGTCCCGTGCAATCTCCAAGCACCTTCTCTCTGCATGCCGTGATGAGTCCCACACCCTTCAGCAGTGACCCTTCATCCCAAGGCTGCTCTGACCTTGACTCCTCGTGATGGGGATCCCCCTGGACCGTGGGGTTGATGCCCCCCCAGGAGTGGAATTGGGGTGTCTGTGCCTCTGACCAGGTTATTGGGGTGCCCCCAGGCCTCAAGCTGCCCAGGGCAGGGTCAGGCTGGCTCTGAGGAAGGATTTCTGTGCAGAAGGGGCTGTTGGGCGTTGGAATGGGCTGCCCAGGGCAGGGGGGAGTCCCCGGGATCCCTGGAGGGGTTGAAGAGTCGGGCTGAGCCAGCGCTGAGGGATCTGGGGGAGTTGGGAACGGTCAGGGGGAGGGTCAGGGTTGGGCTGGGGGAGCTGCAAGGGCTTTTCCAACCCAGATGGTTCTGGGATTCTGTGATCACACCTCTGTGCTCCTTCATGCTGTGGAGATGCACCTTTCAACTATAACCCACCATGCTTACATGCCAGATGTATCCCGATTTTACCTGCCGTACTTAGATCGATTTTGATACTTTGGATTTTGTTAATAAAATGAAGTTCAGAACAAACTTGCTTATACTAAGTGTGCTCCTGTGAAAGACACGCTTGAATAAAGCCAGCCCCAGAGTGCTGCTTGAGTAGATTTGGATTAGATGTAAGGCAGAAATTCTCCCCTGTGAGGGGGGTGAGGCCCTGGCACAGGCTGCCCAGAGAAGCTGTGGCTGCCCCCTCCCTGGAAGGGCTCAAGGCCAGGTTGGACGGGGCTTTGGGCAACCTGGGCTGGTGGAAGGTGGCCCTGCCCGGGGCAGGGGGTGGCACTGGAGGGGCTTTGAGTTCCCTTCCCACGCAAACCAGTCTGGGATTCGATGATTCTGTGATGATTCTGTCTGTAAAATGATCTGATGAAATGGGTTTAAGGTTTCCAGAACAAAGCAAATCAGAACTTCTGGGGTGTTCAGAGGAGAAATAACACCAGCAGACAACCAGCCTCACTGCAGGGATTTAACAGTGAGGACAACACCTTTATGGTGAAGGAAAAGCTCATGAAAGGTGGAGAAATATCTGGAGGGAGCACCGAGAAAAAGCTAAGTGGGGAGGACAGGAGTGCAAAAGAGAACATGGGAAAGAACTGTGCTTCACTCTTGTGGGAAGGCCCTTGCTCTGTTGTGAGAAGCGTGGACCCATTGCTAATTAACCCGCTGTAGTGTCATAAACAAACATCTGTGTCGAGTTGCTTGTTTGAAATCCCCGGCAACTTCTGTACAAACAAATTAATTAGTGCTAAGACTGGTTATGACCCTTTAGTCACGGGGGGCTGCTGTGCCCAGGTATGACGTGGGGGTCCCAACCAGTGCCCCTGGCCCAGGGTTGCTTTGGAGAGGAGAGAGTTTAGCAGATCAGCCGTGGCTGGTTGGGTGGGCTCTGGCCAAAGACCAGCCCTGGGCAGGTTTAATTTATCCTTAGAGCCATTTCTATGGTGCAATGAGAAAGAAGGTGCTCATGAATGTCTTTTTTGGGCCATGGTTCTTGTGTAGGGTGGGAACAAGTGATGGCTGAGCCCCCAGGAGCATTTTTTGCTCCCCTACATGTTTCCCAGCCTGTCTGAGCTCTCTGAAAGCAGCTCCCAGGGCTGCCCCTGCCTTTGGATCTTGATCAAAAGCAAAGCACCCAAATTGCTGGGGGGGTCCAAGCTTCAGGCACCCCGGGGGTGGACTCGGAGGCAGTGGAGATGCTTGGCCATCAATATTCTAGACCCCAGCTGGGCACATTCATCTCCTGGCTGGTCCACATCAAGGAGCAAGCCTTCTCCTGGCTTTTCATCCCCAAACCTTGCATATGTTTCTGTATATACTGAGCATGACATTATATGATACGGAATATTCCACTGGACAATCTGGGTCTGTTGGTTTGGCTGTGTTCCCTCCCAGCTTCTTGTGCACCTGCACACAGGCAGGACATGGGAAGTTGAAAAGCCCTTGATTTCTTAGCAACAGCTAAAAACATAGTGAATTATCAACATTCTTCTCATGCCAAATGCCATGCTGAATCCAAAACACGGCACTGTTCTAGCTTCTAAGGAGGAAAATAAGCTCTATCCCAGCTGAAACCAGGACAGAAGGCAACCTGTGCCATCCTCTGCTCTGCTTCTGCAAGCATGGGAGGGGACCTTCCACAGGCTTTTGCTGCCCTCCACCCTCTCCATCACACCAGCTCATGCCAAATGATTCTGCTTTCACCACTTGGAGGTTTCTGGAGGATTAAGTTTTCCAATTTTAGCTAGATGCCAGGATCTGGGAAGTGACAGCATCTTTTAAACTGCATTTCCTATGAGGAATTGGCTTTTTAGAGCTTCTCCACTTCGCCTGGGGACAAAGCAAGTGCTCTCCGCGGCGGGAGTGGGGATGGGATGCCTGCATGAAGGTTTCTTCACCCGAATATACTGTTCATTTCAGGGAGCTACCCTTGTGGTAGCGTGTCCATCATGCTGATGCTGCTCTGCTTTCCTTAAATGTCCAACAAAAACCACGGTCAGGAGTGATTTGCCTGGCTAAGGGGACCCCGGGGCTGACCCAAGGTTTGCTGTGGTCTCCCCCCTTGGGCAAAGGCTTTCCTCAGGGATTTTGGAGACCTGAATTCAGGTCTGTGTCAAGGCTGATTAGAGGAAGGCAGCTAGAAAAAGACTTTTGAAGTGGAGGGATTTCGACACACGTATATTTTGGGTGTGAAGAGCTGTTCTGGCCAGCCCTGGCTCCTGGGATGGCCCTTGCAGCTCTGGTGAGAACGGGCAGCAGAGTTTAGGCAGCTGCCTGCCCTGGGGTAAACATCTCCCCCAGGTCAGGTGAGGCACCACCTAGACCTTACCTCCAGGGACTATGAGAGTCACGAGCTGAAATGCTCTGACTTTCATCCCTATACACCTTTAATTCAGGCTTTGGAGACTGATTTCTCCCAGCAGCAGTGAATAAGAGAGCTTGGATTATTTATGATGAGGCTTTGAAACCTTTCACACCTGGTGAGGCTGTAATAATCAGGACATCCTTTCAGTGTGAAATGGTGCAGAAGGTAAAAATGCAGGTGAAATACCCCAAAAGCAACAGAGAATGCTGCAGGAGGAACAAGAGACTCTTAAAAACTGTGGGTGTGAGAAGCCGTGAGTGTGTGCCATCACCAGGACAGGCCAGGGACTTGCCTAAAACGTGGCAAGTTTTGGAGAGGGATCACAGCCCTGCCTGTAGCAGAGGGAGGAGAGGCAAGAGGCTGCAGCAGTGCAGAGCCGTGGCCATTTCTATGGAGAATCTGGTCCCCAGAACCTGATGGAGAGATCTCGGTGCTGCCCGGGGAGCCAGAGCATCCCACACCGGTCCCTCACGTCTGCAGCAACTCACTCTGATTGCTCCCTGATAAAAAAGCCCCTTGGCCTTGGTAGAAATAACGGGACCTTTGCAAATAATATAAACCCAGTTCCAAAGTTCAGCCCTGCTCAGAGGGTCTGGTGGAGGCTTGTTTCTAGAGAGCAAAATAAAACTGGGAATTGCCTACTTGGATCGCTCCGGAGGGGTGCATAAAAGCAGATTTGGCTCTCTGACAGCTTCCTGCCGTAAGGAAAATTAGCTGTCCTTCTTGGCATCCCATGGAAACATCAGAGGAGGGATTATAGCTCGCGGCAAAGTAGAGGGAAGTCCAACAGGGTCTGCTGGGACAGAGGCCAGGAGCGAGTGGGGAGCTGTGTGCCGTCTCCTGCAGAGCTCCCTGGGAGCTTCTCCCACTTTGGAATGGGCTGGCCAGGGTTTGGGGCGGGGAAAGGACGGCAGGGTAAGGCTGTCAGAGAGCAGAGCCCATGCTGCAGATATCGCTCCTTTGGGAGCTGTTGGTGATGGAATTACTGCGTCTAGCAAGGAGGAAACTCTGCCAGTGTTCGCATTTGGAGCGGAAAGGAGAAAGTGATCGCTTTCCTCGCTCTTCCCTCGGGTTGACCCAGACAGCCCAAGGCTCAGCGTTGCCCACCAGAGCCCGGCGGGGCTCAGTGCGCAAAGGCGCTGAAGAGCCCATTGGGGATGGGGTCGGAGGCAGACTTGGAGGCGGAGTGCAAGGAGAAATTATAGAATTATTGAATCACAGACCGGTGTGGGTTGGAAGGGACCTTAAATATCATCTATTCCCACCCCCTGCCCCGGGCAGGGCCACCTTCCACCAGCCCAGGTTGCCCAAAGCCCCGTCCAACCTGGCCTTGAGCCCTTCCAGGGAGGGCCAGCCACAGCTTCTCTGGGCAGCCTGTGCCAGGGCCTCACAACCCTCAATGTAAAACATTTCTTCCTTATATCTAGTCTGAATCTCCCCTCTTTTAGCTTAAAACCATCACTCCTTGTCCTATCACTACAGGCCCTACTAAAACATCTGTCTCCAAGAGCAGGCTGGAGAGAGGATGCTCTTTATCCATGGCAGGAGCAGGTGTCACTCGTAGCCTCTCTTACCCACCCTGTGTATGGAAAATGACATCCCATGTAACGACCAATTCCCAGGGACACTTTATTATTTTTCTAAGCTCATTATGTATTTAAGAACATTGGCACCCAGACCCATCTCGGGGGGTTTACAGCATGACCCCATTGCTATGCCAGAGAAATCTGTTTAATTGCCTTTTCCGAGAGTGATTTTTGACCTGCTCCACCCCTTCTCTCATCCCTCTTGGTTTCTTCACTCTCTCTCTGACCCACACAAACCATCCACCTCCCTTTGCCATGCATGTTATTATATAAAACATCCCTCTGCCCAGATAGCTTGGAGGAACTGCCCTTTTCTTCTGCCCGTGATGGGCTGCTGGGGATCTCACCACAGAAACCATCCGTAATTCAGTGGAGTTGAAAGGACTATCTTCTTCTGTAACAGCCAAAATTAAAGGATTTAAGCACCTGGAGCTGATGTGAGCCAATAAATCCATGATGTTGTTCAGGGCTGAACCAGCCACGCAGTCATTTTTCTGCAAACATTCTGCTCTTGCTAAAGGGCACAATAAAAGGTTTAATTTTGCCATATTTGCTAAAAAAGTGAGGGTTTTTCTATTTTTTTTTTCCCCCCACTCCCCCATGAACACTGGAAGCACAGAGGTGAGTGTTTGCTGCCTTCTTTGTGTGGTCAAAATCCTTATTCCTTTTCTACCAGGGTATTTCCAAAGAGGAGAAATGCGAAGAGCCCCATTTCTCTGTTGAGGATGACCGATGTCTCCCACGGCTTATAAAAGGCAGTAGCCAAGGGCTCCTGTTGGTCCTGAGCAGAGATGCAGGGGATGCTCCGGCATTGCCACGTGCATATCCCCTGGACCAGCAGACCCCAACCCCTGCCTCTGCCCTGCCTGGTGCTGGTCCGGCAGTGCTGGGGCAGCTGGTGTGGGGGCTCTGCCGGCCTCTGACAGACTTGCCGGCAGCTTTGCCTTGGGTCAGGGGAGGTTTGGCAGCATTGGGAATTTCCTCCTCCTAACATTCGCTCCCTTTTGTAATCTAGAAGGCTCTGAGCATGTATGATGCCATTTGGGAGAGGAGCTAAATCTTAAAAACTAAAACCAGCAGAGTGATAAGGGAGAAGTCGCAGGTAGAGTCATTTATAAAGAGTTTGCTGGTTGGGAAGGGTTTTTATTTCGGTAACAAGTGCATCAGTGATGGTGCTAATGTTTACACATGTTTTCCTATTAAATATTACTTTTTTTTTTTTTCTTTCTATGTGCTATGAAAACATTAATAGTAACTCCTGAACTTCCAACTGAGTTAATAACTTGTGGCTAGTTTTACCAAACTTCCCCAAAAGGGTTGTCAAGTGTTGGAACAGGCTGCCCAGGGCAGGGAGGGAGTCCCCATCCCTGGAGGGGTTGAGCAGACGTGGCACTCAGGGACAGGGTTTAGTGGTGGCCTTGGCAGCGTTGGGTCAACGGTTGGACTCGATGATCTTACAGGTCTTTTCCAACCAAAGCGATTCTGTGATTCTATGATTTGAGAGGTACTTGGAAGTGGAGTGCTGTCCTGTGGGCGTTGCATGGGTAGTCACAGACCGTTGTCCTCTTCTGTGCTGTTATAAACCCCTTCAGCCACTGGTTTGGGCCTCAATACCTTTAATTAAATACAGAGGCCATCTGCTCTCTCTTCCTCCTTTTCTGCCTGATCTGCAGGACCACCCAGCAGCACCCACATCTTCACTGTACCGCTATAAATACACACGGATCTGAGGCAAACAAGTGAGGACCTACCTACAAGTTTCTCATGCCTGAGAAAGTTGGACGGTGACAGCACAAACAGCCTTCGAGGCGTTACATACCCTGATGGAAAAGGGCTGTTAGACCCTGCCCCACTTATAGGTTAGGAGATGTTTGCTTGGGATTTAAGTGCTTCTCAAGCTGCTTTACCTCGAGGATCACAAAAAGTTTTCATTGTAAAAACACAGTGACCTCACGCCAGGCTAAGCAACTTGCTCTAAATGTATACAGCTCCACATACATGTGGGTAGATACTGAAGATGAAGCTTTGGGGTTATAGAGGTTAGATAATAAGTAGGGAATGGGGAAAAAAAAAAACAAAAAAAACAAAAAAACCCCCAAACATGTGGAGATACTTTTGTAAGATCTTCATATGTCCATGTATGTGTGAGCTGTTTAGTTTATGCATTTCTCTGCCATTCTGGTTTGTTTTCCACAAACCTGCATTGCTGCTTTGCATTACTCTGAGGGGCTCCCACAGCAGCAGCTCCTGGTAGCTGTTTCCTGGCAGATTCTGCCTTAAAAATGGCGTTTTTCATCTCCAGCTGCCAGCTGGTGACCTCCTGTTGTCCCCAAACACTTGCTGTGCCCTGGTCCGTGTCCCAGCTTGATGGTGGATCTCACAGCCTCGTGCAGCCGGGCCACGTGCTGAGCAGAACCTGGAGCCAACATTGCTGCCACCTGGTTGCCTACAGTGTAAATATTCACACAACCTTCCCATCGTCAAGCAAACAAAAAGGCAAATAAGTCCCTAGAGCAAAGGTGATGACAGAGGGCCCAGAGGAGGAGATGTGGGAACATGAGGGAGGTTTGAAGCAGAGCAGGTCCATGGTGGAGCCCAACAAGCACCAGAGCTGCGACGTGCCGTGGCACGAGCACCCTTGCACCCCTTTAGAGATCGCTCTGTAATTATTCCACTCCCGTGTGCTTTAGAAGAGACTGCCCAGCAACTCGGAGGTGCTGCAGGAGTCAGACCTGGGTTTCACCATCCACTGGTGGCCCAAGAGCACCAGGACTTGGTGGTCCTCAGGGAAGAGGGGACAGATACCGCGGTGCCTGCGCACTCCCCGCAGCTCGGTTCCCTGCTGCCCTGTCTACTGTGGGGCTTGTCTTTGCTTTCCGTTAGTGGCTGAAAAATAATAAAAGTGCAGGAATTTGTTCCGAATCGGTGTGCTATTATGAGGACGACTTACCTACCTGCCAGGAGGATATTTATTCTTATTACTCAGATTCCCTGTTAGGTCAGGAGGTGTTAGCTGGATTCGGGGCTCTGGTGCGGTGCATGAGCTTCACCCCCACAGGGCTCAGAGTTTCTCAAACCCCTCCAAATCATGACCCCCATGACATTCATCTGGTCCTGTTCCCTGTCTTCTTCTCACCTACTTGCATGCAACCACCTGCCCCTTGCAGCCCGGAGGCAGGTGGGTGGTGGGACACGCTGGGAACCCCCAGTTCCTCCCAGTGACCCTCAGCTGACCCCTGGGGGTGTCTGAGCTCTCTGCTCCTCACTCAAGAGGTGTTGATCTCCCCGAGATGTCCAGCCGAGGGGCTGCAGTTCTCCCTAACACTTTGAACCACCGTCCCTCCAACAAATGGATTTCCCACCAGCGACACAATAAAGGTTTTGTCATCTCATGAGTGTGTCTCCTGGCTCTCCCTCAAATTAGCAAAAGAGGCACTAATTGTGTGTGCGACTGTGAGACCTGATGACCTGGTTTATTGCCCTTTCCCAGCCAGTCAGGAGTTACTCCAGGGTGCTTCTCCAGCGTTGTTTTTCTCCCTTTCTGTTCGTTCTGGGTGTGTGCATGTCTGGGAGGGTTGTCCATGGCCTCATCCAGCCCCCTGCCCAAAGGCAGGACCAGCTCTGGTCCCCAGGAGTCTCTTCCCAAAAGCCTGTGACAGGGACGACTCAGCCTCTCCCTCTCCCATGGCCTGCTTGCTCTTTAGCTGGGTTTTCAAGTTATGATTTTTAAGGGTGCAGCCTCTTTTTTTCCTAAAGATATCTGGGATCTTGATATGGACAAAAAATCTGTAAGCTTTGGATCACAAATAGGACCAACATCCTCTCCCATTCTTGCCTACAGGGATGGAAAATCTTCCTCCCTAGTATTTGAAATGTCAACTTTTAATTCTGTTTATTTTATTTTATTTTATTTTATTTTATTTTATTTTATTTTATTTTATTTTATTTTATTTTATTTTATTTTATTTTTTAATCTAATTTAATTTAATTTTATTTTTTTATTTTATTCTCCAGGCTGAGACATCATGTCAAGGAGCTCTACCTGAACACGAAGAGAAACCTGATACAAGATTAAATGGAGGAAATTCTTAGTGTTTCCTCCTTGGTGGATTTTTACAGCTGCATTCTAGTGTGACATGGTACAGGGGGCTGTCCGGGTTGCTCCACAGTTACATACCAGCAGGATTAGCCAGGTCTTGGGAAGACTTTAGGTAGCCCTTTGAGGAGCAGGGAGTTGGACACCATGATCCTTATGGGTCCCTTCCACCTTGAGATATTCTGACTGGGATGGTGGTGAATAAGACCATGCACTGGGCCAGAGCTTGATGTCCTCCCACCCAGCAGCAAGTTCTTCCAGGACTTATTCTCCAGTAAGACTTCTGGAAAAAGGGCAAGAGTATTTGATCCCAGGATGAGGTCGGGAAGGGGCATCTCTCAGCTGTACGCTCTCCTTCAAGGGGGTGGTGCTCAGCTGGGGAGAGGTATGAAAATGAAGACAACCCTGCCATTTCCCTCTGCGGGCTCTGCTGTGCCTGGGCTTTGTCAGCGTGGATGCTTGGCTTGTGCAAGGCACTGGCTGGGGGCATGGGGCAAGGCGTGGGAGATCCATCGTCTGAACTGAGCTGGTGGTTTGGGTTTCTCCTACAGCTGGTGAAGGGAGAGGCTCTGCAGGAGGTAGTTTTAGCCCTACCTGTTCTAGCACACGATGCGTTATCCTGCAAAAATCTTTATTTTGTGCACAAGTAGGCTGCTAATGGCCGAGGGAGGCTGAGGGGAGGCTGAAGCAGGAGCAGAGGGTTTCTAGCTGTCCTTTCCATATGTAGAGACAAGCTGGAATGACCTGGGAAGCCAGACACAGAAAGATCATCATGAGATGGTTTGGTTTTGTTTTGTTTTTCTGGGCAGTTGCGTAAAAATTGCCACCAGGAATTTTGAAATTTTTTTAAAGCCTTCGCTCATTTTTTTTTTTAGTAGAAACAAAGCAACAAATGAGCTAATTCTCTTGCTAAAGCCAAATAAACACAAAGAAGAAAAATCTCATAAGCCATGCTTTTGGCTTGGCAGGACAAGATGACCCAACTCTCATCCTTGATAAAACAACTCTAAAGAACTTCTTGCATTCCAGTACATCTTGTCTTCATTCCCTCAGTGATACACACGTCTGGTGAAATGTTTACGGTCATCTAACCTTGCCTGGGCTCTCCTCAAAATACCCCAGAGAAACTAATCTGGGAAACTCAACTGCAGGCAACCTGCTCTGAGAAGCACTCGGGTTTTTCTCTCTTCCTCTCCAAGAACTCAAAGGCAGCATGACTTTGTCCAGACACCGAGCAAACTAAAAATTTCTCACCATTATTCATTTATTTAGGCAAAGCTTCTAATTGGCTTGTGTGTCTCAGCATCTCGCTCATCAATCCCCCAATTGCTTCTAATCTTCCCACAGCCAACAGCCCCCAGCCTTGCTTTACCTGGACCAGGACTGATGTGTACAGAAATCACAGTGGTGTTTGCACGCTCCATCCTTCTCTGCTCTGTGTTTTGTGTGGGTTCAGACAGAAAAAGAAAGAAAATTACTATTTTCCAATCTCCCCTTCCCCAAAGAAAAGAAGAAAGTGTATTCATCTTGTGTCTTCTGATAAAATTGTCTTGATTGGCAGAGACTAAACCAGCAATGATCAAATCCTCAGCCTGGGCTGGCGTGGGATCCTCTAGGATCAACCTAGAGGCACCATCAGCAGCTGGTCCCCTACCCTTGCTGTCCCCTCGGTCCTCCCGTGTCTGGGAAAGCGGTGACCCCAGGAGAGATGGCGAGTGGGGGGAAGCCCCTCATCTACCTAACAGTCAGTGAGGAGGGACCTCTAATAACCAGTAGTTGTGACTCAGCATTAGGTGCAGCAAAGCTGTGTTTAATGCTGAGCCACAGTCTGCTCCCGCCTCATCCTTGGGGCAGCACTAGATGGTTTGCGAGATGCTCTGCTAGAAAGTAACAGCAACTAAATAGAACCACAGATGACCAGAGCGTGATGGGTTTGGTCCTAAGCTTGAGAGCTAAGAATAGGACCCTGCACCACAGGGAGCTGCCCGCAGCGTGGCTGGGCACGTCCAGCCCAGGATACAGACTCAGTCTTAAAGTTTAGTGTGATACGTGCCCTGGAGGCAATGCTGTTAGAACACCAGTCGAGTCAGCTTGAAGATGGGGTTGTTGGTATTATGGGTGCCTGAAAAAATCACACACATGCACAGGAACTTCTGCCCGCTGGCTGTGGGGACACCACCAGCCTCGCCAGGGTGGGGAGGTGCCTCGTCCCATGCAGTGGGTTACAAGGGGGGCGAATTTTTTGAATTCCTGGTGGAAGAGCCGGTCTCTGCGGTCTCTGCTCCGCAGAGCAGCAGGGCGGGTCGAGTCACCACAACGACTCAGAGGAACAATTGTGCTGGTGACTTTATTAACTGACCACTTGAATGAATGAATGGATGAATGGAGACGATTTGGCAACAATCAGCTGATAACAGTCTGGGAACGAATAAAGGCACTTTGGCAATGAGACTGTTTTCCTAATAACTTGTCAACCATCAACTCATCGCAATTCAATTCATACAAAAGTTATATACATGAATATATGTAAGAAAGAGAGAGAGCAAAAAGAGGAAAGAGAGGAGGAGGGGATAGGAAAAGGGAAATCACCACCCTTGGATCCCGCGCTGTCGCAGAGTAGCCAGCTGGGGCTGTAGGCGGTGGGTGGACAAAGACACACGTGGGGTGTTGCCTTTATATTTCTTACGCCTGAGCAATAGGTTGTTCCAGAAGGTTCTCATTTTCTCTGGCTTGGACCTGTGCAGTGAGGCAAGTTCTGTCTCTGGGTAACAACGGGAGGGAGGGGGAGAGAAACACCCCATCACCCCACCGCCGCAGAGCTCGGTCCGCTTCCCCCCGGCAGGGCATCCCACTTGAGCTGTTTGAGACATCTTCTTTACGAACCATTTCTTGTTGATGAACAGTTTGTGACGGGAGGGAGCATCCTGAATCCCTGCTGGCCAGAGACCACTGCTCCAGTGAACGTCTTTAGCAGTGCAGGTGCTGCCCAATATCCCTCAAATTTACCTTCTCAATTCTGCTTAACCATCTGGTGTGCTCCGCCTGCTCCCAGCCTTGGGTTTGTTTGGATTCTGCTGGCGAACGAGGCTTTGGAGTGACGCTGGTGAACATTCAGCATCATTTCCTGCAGACAAACATCATCGTGAAAGCCCTTGAAAGAGAAAATTATTTTGAAAAAGAAGAGTATCCCTTTGTGTTGTCCACACAAAGCACCTTATCGCTGTGTTACAAAGGTAGAACAGGTTCTTCATTTAATTCTGCCTCTGCCACTGTGAGTTCACTGTCTGGCCCTGGGACATCTCTTCCCAGCTCTTGCATGGAGTACAGGTGCAGAAGCCTTTAGTTTCTCTGGGTGGAGGAGGATGTGCAAATTTGTGCCTTTGCACCCAAAGTGGGTCACAGTCTTATTTCCAGAGAAAATGTTTGAGTTCTAAACCCTACTGCATGAATCCCTCATTTGTTGATACTGTTGTCCCATCCCTTGACCGACCAACAGCATAAACCCATCACCCTTCTCTTGTGGGTCAACTGGAGGCTCTTCATCCTCGGGGTGGAAAGAGCAGCCTGTGGGGTTGGGGAGCAGAGACCTTGTCAAAGGCTGCTGGGGAAAGCTGGAGGGGAACTGGAAGGAGGTGACTTGAAGGTTTTGCTGTTGAATAAAGGATTTATTTTTTTATGTTGATGGAAGTAGGTTGGGAAGAGGGGGATTTGGAGGTGGAAATAGTTCCTGGACAGCATGGCTTTAGCATCAACAATGGCACATCGATGTTTCCTATCATTCCAAGATGGGCAGCTTAGATAAACGGGAAGGAGACATGCGAGCAGATAAAACCCTTCCGGAACATGATATTGAGGTGGAGGTACGGAGGGAGATGTTTGAAAAAACAAAGGAGAAGATGAAGAGCCAGTTCCAGGATGTGATGGTGAGTGATGCTTCAAAACCCGCTGTTGTCAAGCCAGAAAGTGTGACAAATAAATTCATGGCTGGACTGGTGGCCACTGCAGAGTGCTCTTAATTCTTGGTGAAATTTTATGGACGGTGTAGGATGTGGCTACTAAGGTGACAGAGCGATTGTGAGAGATGTAAGTTGTTCTGCAGTGTTATAAATGTGATGGCCTTTGGAAATTTTAATGCGAAAATGAGTTCCTGATCAGCTTCAGCTGATTTTTGTTTGGATTCGGTTCTCTGGTTGTCCCCCAAACCAGCTTTGTAGTCTTACTTAGCAAGCAAAATTACGGTTTTCTAGGTAGTGATTTTTCAGCTTGGTCCCTTCCTTTCCTGATTCCTGACTTCACATGAGCTCTTCAACCTCATCTCTGGACATTCAGACCATTCACAGGGGGGTGAGGCCCTGGCACAGGCTGCCCAGAGAAGCTGTGGCTGCCCCCTCCCTGGAAGGGCTCAAGGCCAGGTTGGACGGGGCTTTGGGCAACCTGGGCTGGTGGAAGGTGGCCCTGCCCAGGGCAGGGGGTGGCACTGGATGGGTTTTAAGGTCCCTTCCAACCCAAGCCAGTCGATGATTTCATGATTCTTGTGGGTTGAAACCTGATGGATTCAGGCTGTGACATGCCAAGACTCATCACAGATTATTTGAGTGGAGTTCCTTTATGCTGTCCAAAGGTCCGGCCTGATGGCTTGACTGGAGACGATGGACACCTAGGTGGGACGTAGGCTCAACTAATAAACTTCTCATCCATTTTGGGTACAGAAGATCAGCTTTGGTGCTTCCCCCAAAGGTTTTTTGGGTATGCCCAGGCCAAAGCTGCCATCGCTAGCATTGCAAGCTTGGCAGTCGCAGCAGATAACAGTGAAAACTGGGAGTTCCTGGAGCTTAATGGCTCTGTCATTGGACGTCTGCCACTGTCACCCTCTGCAATAGCAGGATCGTATCACCAAGGTGCTGGAGAAGGACTTTTCCAACGTGCTCAGCCTCACCTTTCATCTGTGGGACCAACTGGCTGGGGTGCTGCCAGGAATCACCCAACTGCTCCTCTCTGGGATGAATGTGGTGGGTGGGAGAGGGCTTGGGGACAGACTTGGGGTGTTGTGTGTCTTTTCCCACCATATATTCCGAAATAAACGCCTGGGGTCAATGATGACTGCTGAGCATACATACATGTTCCCATTCACTTCTACTGAATACTTCATCATTTTCTTCCCCTTCTACAAAAAAAAAAAAAAAAAAAAAAAAAAAGGCCAACAGCTAAATCTGTTTCCTTTTGCTCTTCTCCTTGCAGCTTTCCAGAAGGAATGCCAAGAAATTCAGGCTTCGCCGAAATCCCTGTGACAGCTGGACCGACCAAAATGACCTGCAAGAAGAGTCTTCCTTTGCTTTCTTTTCATCAGGATATATATTTTCTTTTGGCTTTTACCCTTTATTGCTTTTAACTGATCAGTTCATTGCTTTTCTGTGTTGACTGTCGTGTGAGTAGGAATTTTAGAGACGTTATGGGTTAGATTTAGTACTTAAACACAGGCTCATAAGGACCCAGGGGGGTGTGGATCTCTCGTAGGTCCCATGTCACATCTGCTAGCCCCTTGTGAAGGGGCTTTGCCCCGCGCTGGCCTTGTTTGGGGAGCGCTGGAGGGGCCTCAGCTGCATTGTTGAACAACTTTTAGGCAATAGGATGATAGATGAGGTGTATGACTTTAATTGCATTTATACTAGGAGTTAGTCGTAGCTTGTGCAGAGTTTTTATACTTTTTTTATAAAGGTAAATCCCTTTTCCCCTCACGCATTTCTGTTTTCCAGTAGAAACCAGCAGGGTGAGACTCACCTACTCCTGAATCAAACCCAGGACTGTCCAAAATTATTGCGTGGTGTATAAACAGAGAAGGCTGTAAAGATACAAAAGCGCAACTCCGCTAGAAATTACCTGAAATTGATAAAATATTAACCTTTCTGGATTACACGACTAGTATTTTTTGTTTGTTTTTAATGCAAAAGAAGTAACCGGCCTGCTTGGTTGGGTGTTTTGTATCAGGATAAAACCTTGGGAATACTCTACAATAATTGTCTTTATTTGCTGCAGCTTCGGTTTCACTGGGGCAACGTTTGCAGATGTTGGCCTGGACAGAGCGGCTTTGATGATGCTTTTGGCCTCTCCGGAGGAAAGGCAGCTCAGCGGTCAGAGCCCACGCTCTTCAGATCTGGAGTCTGTTGTCTTCCCTTGCCCTGGACTTCTGGGGTGTCCTTGGTCGGTGTCCCAAGGAGAAGTCTTGGCCGGGGAGCGGGTGGGAGGCACCTGCCATGGACTTAACGTGGCACGGTGGTGGGAGAAGACCTCAGCCGTGTGGTTACACCCCTGGAGATCTTCCCTCCTGCTGGAAGAGGTGATGTGTGTCCTCGGGGTGGCACCGTGGCTGGAGATGCCCCTGGGTGAGGAGCACTTGCCCTTCTCCCCCCCCAGATCTCACCAGCCTTTTTCCAGGTCTGGGTTTTGGTCCTGATTTGCTTACGGCTTCCAAAAATACATTGGCACAGCCGGTCTGATGGCACCGGGGGGGGGGACAGAGGGACTGTAGAGATGTTGGAGGGTGCTTTGCTCTTCTCCAGCCCAGGGACTCGGGGTCCTGGGGACGGGGCTCTGAGCCCGAGCAGCCTGGCTTAGCTGCAAGCTGCAGCAGGGAGCCAGCAGCACCCCCCAGGCAACGAGGGACCCGCAGCAGCACCTTAAAGCTTCCTCCCCACCTTGCCCCCTCCCAGAGGTCACCTACATTTGGGTGCACACCTTGCACGGTCTCCGGCCAGGCCGAGAGCCGCCGTGGTTTGGGCTCAGCTCTGCAGATTCCTCTCTGGCTCCCCGTGCCTCAGTTTCCCCGGGGGTGCAGCGGGGAGCAAGAGCCTCTCCCACTCTCCCGGGGGGGGGGGGGGGGGGGGCCCACCGCGGGCTGAGCTGGCCAGGAACTGGGCAATGAAGGGCGAGTGAAAAGCGTGGAGACCCACAGGAGCTGGGACACCCACCCACCTCCTGCCGCGGGGGCAGGACCCCAGGGGGAAACTGCCTCCCCCCCCCCCCCCCCCCAAAGCTGAGAGCACCAGCAGGGATGCTGCTGCCCCAACCCCCCTCAAGGGATGCTCCTGCCCTGGTCCCCCCAACCCCGACACCCTCCCAGGGGATGCTCCGACCCCCCCTGCCCCGGCCCCCACCCGAGGGATGCTCCTGCCCCGGCTCCCCCCACCGGGGATGCTCCTACCCCGACTCCCCCTGCCCCGATACCCCCCGGAGGATGCTCCTGCCTCGATTTCTCCCCCCAGGAAATGCTCCTGCCCCGACCCCCCCTGCCCCGGCCCCCACCCTTGGGATGCTCCTGCCTCGACCCCCCCCGGGGGATGCTCCTGCCCCAGTTTCCTCCCCCGGGGGAAGCTCCTGCCCCGACCCCCCCTGCCCCGACCCCCCCGCTGGCTGCTCCCCCCCTCCAGCCCGGTTCCCCGTGGCCGTAGCGGCCCGATGCCGGCGGATGGGCGGCCGCGGAGGGTGGGGTGGGGTGTGGGGGGGTGCGTATGTGGGGGGGCGGGGTCCCCACGCCCCCCCTCCCGTTCCCCGCCTACAAAACCCTCCGGCCGAGCCCTCCCTGCTCACAGCTCCCCGGCTCCGCAGCCGCCCCGACGGGCCCGCGCATCACCCCCCCTCCCCCCGGGGACACCCCCGGCCCCCCACCCATGGGAGGCTGGCGTGGAGCAGCCGCCCCTCCGCGCCCGTGGGGAGCTGGCGGTGAGGCCGGGGGCTCCCCTTGCTGTCCTCGCCCCCCTGTCCCGGCCACCATGGCGCAGCCCGGGGACTGAGCCGGACAGAAGAAGGAGCCGCGGGAAACTCGCTCCCGCGTGGGTCCCCCCCAGCAGGTGAGGGGCGTCGGGTGAGGGGACACGCGGGAGCGGGATGGGGGGCGAGGATGGAGACACCCCCCCACCACCCCTACTCGCTGCCCCGCGTGGAGGGGCTGGTGTCTCCCTCTGCCTGGGGGGCTGCTGCCACCCCCCCACCGTGGGATGTAGGAGGGGGGAGCCGGGTCTGACTCCACGGTGATGTGAGACCCCCCCTGCCGCGGGTTACACGGGTGATGTGTGTGTGTGTCCCCTCCCCCGTGGGAGTGGGACCGGTAGCTGAGGATAGTCCCTGTCCAGCCGGCTCCTGGTGGGACTGGTTTTAACTGGGAGTGGTGGTAGGAGCTGGGGGCCCCCACGGAGCACGGCACCCATGTGCTGACAGCGAGGGGCGCAGGTGATGGGTTTGGGAGCGCTCAGCAGGTCCCACTCAGTGGGTGATTTCAATTCCTTCCATGCTAGAGCAGAGCTGGGGGCTGATTCCCACCCCCCCCAGCTGGGTCTTACGATGAAGCCTCGGTGGCAGTGGAAGCACAACCCCCCCCAGGGCTAACGGTGGTCACTGTGGGCACAGACCTGTGCCTGGGACTAGCCTGACTCAAGCCCCACAACCAGAGGGGCAGCGACAGCAGGATCAGGCCCGTGGGGAGAGCGGGTCTGGCCCACGGGCAGGGTGCTGGGGTAGCTAGAGGTGGTGTGGGTGCAGGGGTACCCCAAACCTTGGGAGTGAAAGAGGTCCTGGAAGCTTGTGTGCCACCCCCCCATCTCCCCAGGGACATCCATGGTGGCCACCAAAGCTGGACATTGGCATGTGGCCAAGCACGGGTGGGTGGTAGGACCCCCCCCACCTCAGCCAGCGAGCAAGGAGTGGCTGCAGGGATGTGGTGGTGGGCCCGTGGTCCTGCCCAGCTTACCGGCTGCTTCTCCCTGCCTTTGGGGCACTTCCAAGCCCAACCGGGGCCACGGGCATGTCAAAAAGCCACCTGGTGTGACGTGGTGGGCAGCTCCGCCGAGCGAGAGGGAGGGATCCCCTGGCAGCAAGTCTTTGTCCCCAGCACCCCGGGTCATGGTGCCGGAGCCACGCAGGGTAGGGGGTTAGCCAGGATCGGGCCCCTTGCCACCTCAGGGCACCCCGTAGCCACTCTCACGTGCCCGTTGTGCTCCGCCAGCAGCGGGAGGATGGAGAACAAAGCCATGTACCTTCACACCTTCAACGAGAGGGAGAGCGGCTCCGTCTTCGAGGAGCCCTTCGAGGGAAGGAACCTCTCCAAGCTGAACCTCTGCGAGGACGGTGAGTAACGGCCTCCAGGGGCGGCTTTGAACCCGGTGGCGGAAACCTGGGGGGGTTCTCGGGGTGGCAGGGGGGCAATGACACACACGGGAACGTGGGAGCTTGGATTGCTTCAGCTCCAGCTGCAGGTCCCCGAGCTGAGGGGCGATCCCTGTCCCGGGAAGGGGGGGATGCCCAGGGTGAGGGTGCTGTGCTGGAAGAAGCACCGTGAGGAATGTGGAAGCTTCTCCTGCTGGAATGGCCTCAGTGGGAGAAACGCTCGGGGAATCCCCTGCAAGGAGGTTTCTGTGTCTCCCCTGTACCCCCCCAATTTCTGATCTGATGGGGGCGTGACCGAGCCAGGGGCACCTCTCAGGGTGCCCAAGATCTCGTTCAGTCCTGCCTCTGATTCCTTGCTAAAGGTGGATTTTTGGAGTTCTGGTGTGTTTTGTGTTCTTTTTTTTTCTCCTCCAAGCCTCTGGCTCTCTTCACGTGGCCTGGTCCGGAGAAGCCCTGTGGTGGGGAGGGCAGCCCAGGGCTGTGCAGCAGGACACGGCGGGACCTGCTCGCACTTCCCACACATCTTAGCTGGCCCTTACCTCCCCCGTGGACTTGCTGAGCTCTTTTGCTTCCCTCTTGCCCCACGAAACGCTGTCCCCATTTCACCAGACTTGGTCCCCAAGCAGACAGCCCTGATGAATTTTTCCCTGAGATCTTTGCAGCTTGGGTGGGAGAAGCCAGAGTGGCAGCGTTGGGTGCTCAAGCAGAGATGTGGGGTCCCCTTTGCTGGGAGAGCTGTGGGGCTACTGGGGAAACTGGTCTTGTTCTGAGCAGGCTTCCCAGCACTGCTGCTCCCTGGCCTCAAGCATGGGATCGGGGTGATGGGGGACTCACCTTCCCGCTTTTAGGCACGTGGGGTATCCCCAGGGTGTGACGGAGAGCCCTGGCATGGGGTAGCCACGGGTGCCAGGCTGGGCCACATCCAGCCCTGGCCAGTTCCCCCCAACTTGGTGTCCCCTTACTCTCCGCAGTGCATCTGCTCCTGCCTCTGCTCACCTCCCTGCTGCCAGCAGCAAATCCAGCACCCACTCCACCTGCCTGCAGCAGAGAGAGGGGCAGATCCTGCCCAGGGGCCATCCCCACGCTCTGCAAACGTGGCAGGGGGGTGCTGGAGCCTGGAGGGAGCGATGCTGGGAGAGATGGGAGGGAAGAGTTGGTGTCCTCCACGACCAAGGCTACCGTTCCCAGCAGAGGCCTTGCCCTGGGGTGCAGGGAGGGTTCAAGGTATCTCCCTGGCTTTGGGATTTTTGTGGCAGGTTGCCCTGGATCTCTCAGGGTGATTCTGCTCATCCCTCGCCCGATGCAGAGGTGCACACACACCACACCCCCCCAAGGAACCCCATTTCCATGGGAGACGTGGCTGGAGCTGGGCTTGTGGGGTCGTGTCTGGTCTGCAGCTGCGCAGGGCAGGAGCAAGGTCAACCCCGAGAGCTTTGGGACCACCCGAATCCCTCCTGGGCTCATAGAAAATTCTCCTCAGGGGGTTGAGGACCTGTGCAACAGCCTGCTGCTTGCCGTGACCCCCAGGACAGCAGCCCCGGACACCCCCCAGGGCTTGGGGGATGACAAGTCCTGGCCTCTTCCAGCCTCCCACCTTCTGCACCCCCACTAACCGGGCGGGCCACAGCTCCAGCTCCCCTGGGCATGGGCAGGGGGAAGAAATATTTGCTTTTCCCCTTGGTTACTGGCTGGAGCCCGCCCGTGGGCTCCTCGGAGCGGGCTGTTGTGAAAATCCTGCTTACGCAGCTGCGGTCCCTCCTGCTCTTCCGAGAGCAGAAAAGAGGAGTGGGTGGTTCAAGGCCCAAGGCCAGCTCCTCCCGGAGTCTCCCAGGACCTGATATAAGTGTTAATGTCAGAAAAATATTGCAGCTTTCCTCATTTTGAAACCCTCTGCTCCGTTTGTTTGGCCGGTGACAGCAAATGGGAACCGCATGCGGGTAATGAATTGCAGATGGAGGGGTCCGGGAGGAGAGGCACCGCCTTTCACACCTGAGCTGGGGCACCTCCTGCACCCCACAGTCCCCGTGGGATCCCCCTGGGTGTCAGCGAGCCTGACCTCAGCGCTTGATGGTTTTGGAGCCCCGAAATGGGGCTGAGTTAAGCGATACACCCAGAGTAACCCTTTGCTGGTTTTTGCGAAGTTCCCCGTCCTGCATCAGCTGGGGAAGGGCGGGGGTGTGGTGCTGGTGGTGGACAAAAAGCAGATTTGTGGCCAAAAATTGGCTTCGTGCCCAGCGTGCGATAACCCGATCTCAGGGGAGATGTTGTATTTATCCAGCCCTGGGGGCTCGGGGGACTTCTGCACACACCAAGCACCCCGAGAGCAGGTTTTTGTGCTCCCTTTAGATGCAAAAATCAGAGATGAGTACTTTTCCAAACTATGCCTGTTAGATTGGTTAGTGATTAACACACAATTAGAGCCCGGCTCCCCTAATCCTTGTGCTGCTCCCCGTGCCCAGGGGAAGGGTTTTACCCTGGGCAAGGGGCTTTTTGCCCTGGGGGGGTGGTTTTGAGTATTATAATGCAGGTCGCTCACTTGCAGGCCGCTCAAAAATTAGTTTCATTGCCAAGTTAATTAATCGAACGGTCCCTTTGCCAAGCTGTCACATAACTCATCCTCAGCGCAACCCCCGACATTCTCTTCATGGTCTGGGACGTTCCGATTATTTTCTAGGGTTTGGAGATCAAAGTCTGTCCTATCGCTAATTAACGTCATCTTGACCACGCTTCCCCATATGGGCAGTAACGAGCTACTGGCACAATTATTAACCTTTTTTTGGTGTGTCCTTGGAGACACCTCGGATCTGGCAAGGGGCAAAACTGGGTGGTGCTGCTGGACCTGCTGTGAAGTTGCTGGTTCTCAGCTACTCTTGGAAATGTTGCAGGTCTGCAAGAGTCCAACACAAAACCGCAGGCACCCAACGCCCTGCACCCTGCCCCAGCGGCACGGGGGCACTCAGAGAGCCGAGGCTTCAGGCTGAAGCATTACTACCCCTTGGGGCTGGGATGGAGAGATGTGGGGTCTGTATCCAGACCAGGCTCCGGCTCCCACCTAAGACCACAACCTGGCCCAGATCTCAATGTGAGCTCAAGCTCTGAACATGGGCAAAGCCCAAACCCAGATGTCTTTTCCCTGAAGTTGGGTTCACAGCACAGCAGCTTTTTCTTGTCTTGCCTTGAGTTTTCTTCCTGGCTATTTTAGTTGTGAAAACCCAGCTCCCTCTTGCTGCTCAGGGCTTGTGGCAGCATCGAGGAGGAGCTGGAGCGCAGGTTTGGGCAAGCTGGGGCTGGCAGGGATGTCAGGATCCAGGCACCTTAGAATCAGAGACAGGTTTGGGTGGGAAGGGACCTTCAAAGTCTATCTAGTCCACCCCCCTGCCCCGGGCAGGGCCACCTTCCACCAGCCCAGGTTGCCCAAAGCCCCGTCCAACCTGGCCTTGAGCCCTTCCAGGGAGGGGGCAGCCACAGCTTCTCTGGGCAGCCTGTGCCAGGGCCTCACCCCCTCACAGGGAACAATTTCTGCCTCGGATCTCATCTAAATCTCCCTCTGTCAGTTTAACCATCAGCCCCTGTCCTGTCTTCCTCCATTCTCTTATTGCTGCCTGCCTGCAGGCAGGGGATGGGGTCAAAGAGTGAGAGCTAGGGGGGTGACAGCTCTACATCTTTCCCTACCTGGGATCCCCACCGGGCCTTTTGCACCCCAGCTCTGCTCGTGCAGGAGGGGGGATGTGTGCGTGCTGAAACTGGGCTGCCTGTCCCCAACCCAGCCCAGTATCACACAGAATCCCAGAACCATCTGGGTTGGAAAAGCCCTTGCAGCTCCCCCAGCCCCACCATGACCCTCCCCCTGACCGTTCCCAACTCCCCCAGATCCCTCAGCGCTGGCTCAGCCCGACTCTTCAACCCCTCCAGGGATCCCGGGGACTCCCCCCTGCCCTGGGCAGCCCATTCCAACGCCCAACAGCCCCTTCTGCACAGAAATCCTTCCTCAGAGCCGGTCTAAGATAGCACCAGTGTGGGCAGGATCAGGCCTGTCCCTGCCTACTGCATGGCTGAGGGTGTTCTGTGAGCGTGGCTTTGTGCCAGCATCGATGGTCCTGACTCGGGGAAAGCCCCTGGATCAACGCAGGGTCATGCAGAGCTGTACCTGCACCCGCGAGGCATTGCTGGAATTATATTTGCAATTTTTTTCTCCCGGTGGGTGATGGAGCGCAGGTGGGTTGGGTACGTGATGCTCTCCCTGACCCTCCTGCTTTGTCCCCCAGGTTCCGGGCAGAGGATGAAGGCAGCCGGGTGCTGCAGCCGGCTGGGCTCCTTGGCAGCACTGAAGTACGCCGTGGTGGGGCTCTACCTCCTCGTCTTCCTCATCCTCGTCGGAGTCTTCATCCTCGCAGGTAAGGACTGAGCCTGGTGCTCCCTGTGTGGTGCAGCGGTACCCTAAGGGTGATGCTCGGCGGAGCTCAGAGATCCAGGTCTGTCCGGGACCATTTTTCTGCTGCCTCTGGTTTCCCACGGCATCTAGGGGAGGAAAATCCGGGATCCAACGGGATACCTGCCTTGGTTTGCGGCTGCCGCGCCCCACTTCCAGCTCCTTAGGGACAACAACGTGAGCTCAAACCGGCTCCATACTGCACGTCTGGAGCGGGTTTGATTTAAGCTTTGAGGCTGGAGTCGCTGCAGGGTCCGAGCATCCCGTGCTGGGGATGGAGAGGCTGAGGGGGGGCTCAGGAGCCCCATCACTGCCTGCTGGGTTTGCGCAGGGGGAAGGCTGAGCCCCGGCTCCATCAGCGCTGGAGACGCGGGCAGGGCATTATCCTTGCACAGCACATCCCGCACACGCCCGCAAGGCTCCTGCCTCCCCTCTCCAGCTTTTCGGTGAGCTCAGGGATGGGAAAACTGCTTGCAAAGGCCTGTAATTGCTCCCAGCCCCAGCTCATCCCTGTGTACACATCCCATGTGGTCCGCATTGCTGCCAGCTTGGTTTTTTCCCCTCCGTCGTGCTGGCAGCGTTTTGGGAAGGTGCCTGGTTTAACCCACGGTCCCTGTGCCCCCTCCTTGCACCCGTACCACCCCCGTGGGCGGCTCTGCTGGGTGGAGGGGCTTGGGTGGGTGCCGCCGCAGGTGCTGGTGGGGAAATGCCACCACCACAGACCAGCTCCTCACTTCCCACCCGCCTCCTTCTCGGCTTTAACCCCAACATCCATGGCGGGGGGGTGGGATATGGGCCCCCCCTGCCCCTTTCCAGCCCCAAATCCCCACTAGCTGCTGGGCAGGGCTGAGCGCTGCCCCCGCACTGTCCCTTTGGGATGATTTTGGGGGCCTTGCCGGCACTCTGCCTGCTGCAGGCCGCTGGGGGGGGGCAGTGATGGATTTCATGTTTCACTCCAGCTGCGGTAATGCCAGCGCCATGAAGGCAGCCTGTGTCTTTTGGAAAGGGTGGATTTAGTTTTTCCTGGTCTTGGGAAGGGACAGAGAAGGTTTTTCTGGAATTTTGAAGCCTCTCCCACTTATTTCTTGCATTACATTGTTTTAATGTTGTTGTTGGCCCGCGAAACCCTGAGCGAGGGATGCCACGAATTGTGCAAAGAGCTCGGGACAGCCACTCTTGTCCTGGGCTGAGCTACAGCTGCTCACCCGAAAGCAGCTCCAGCAATAACAATAACATTATGGCATCGGCTGATGACTTGGAGGCTCACGGTCATGGACATCTTCAAAGCTCCACCTCCTGGAGTCCCGTGACTGGCAGGATCTCAGCTTTCAGTAAGACCCCAGTAAAACCACCTAACCCCCCGCGTTGTGGACCGCAATCTTGGAAAAGAAAGGCAAAATGAAGAGAAAAATCATCTCTTTCATTATTTTGGCATGTCTGGAGCTTTAAGCCAAGCCTCTGGCTTTGGATGCAGCTGATTCACAAGGTCTGGAGCCGGCTGGGCCGACCGTGGGTGCCCGGAATGGTCTTATCAAAGAAAACCACAGGCACAGGGTGGTCTTGCAACAGGGTGAGGAGACCACATCCAGCTGGGAGCCACCCGTAGCCCAGGGAGACACCCCTGATGCTCCTCAGCTTCAGGTGTCAGTGGCTGAAACCTCAACGTTGGAGCTGATGGTCCTTCGGGAGACCAGGACTGGATATTCATGGGCACTCTTAATGGTGGAGGGTTTGGTTTTCCCATGGAAAATCCCACTTTGTGCTACGGGAGACCAGACACCAGCTTGCCAGAGCTGAGCCCAGCATCCCTCATCTCCCATCTGAGGGGAAGGTGCAGCATTTAGTGAGGCAGATTTGTTCTCTCCTGCTCCTTGGGCGGGGAAGAGCTGCCCACGATGCTGTAGGAGGAACGTCACCACTTGATGTTCAACCCTGGCCGTGGTGAGGACCCTGTGGTGAGGTCCCACCTGGAGCAAACACCATCCCACCCGGGGCAAATGAGCGTGGGGTGTCCAGCTCATCTCCAGACCTCTTTGGGGAGGGATGCAGAGCTGTGATACCCAGCCTGCTCCCCAAAAAACCGCCTCTCCCCACACTGGTCGGGTAAGGGGATGGGGAAATTGTGCCCCTGTTGCGTGCCCTCCGCTGCCAGCACCTCTTCATCCCAGAGCCAGCGACACAGAGAGGGGCTTCTCCTCCTGCCTCGCTCCGCTGCTTCCCATCCTGCCCACGGGAAAGGAGGAAAATTCTCAAAAAACTCCTTGGAAAGTGCATATGCATGCAAACACGCACAGAAATACCCATGTGTGTGCAACCACACGCTTCCACACCCCACGGTGCTTCCCAGCAGGGCTGGGGCATTGCAAGGGAAACCACCCCCCCCCCCCCCCCCCCCGCAGAGATAACCCCCCAAAACATGCTGGGTTTTGGCAAGGCAGCTCCCCCAGGCATCGTTTTAAAGCCGGCTTGGGCAGGTGTCCTGCGACTCGCAACGCGGTCTGTGCAAAGGGATTAGAAAATGAGTAAGCTGCCAAAAATACCGTGAACCACCTCGGAGCTACAGAAACAGGATGTTTTCAGCAACAGAGCCGGGGTGGTTTCAACGCAGCCTGCTTTTAATATCCTCTCTCACAAGCCTGGCAGAAGTTTTCTGGCTCCTGGGGATGCACACTCCCTTTCTCCCTGTCCCTGACCGCCCCCCCTTCATCCACTAAAAAGGCACCAAGGCCAAGGTTCAGTTACTCTGGTCTTGGCTTTTTTGCAAGGTCTGGGTTAAATCCCAGCCACCTGCATGCACAGACCTGCACTTCAGCGTTTGAACCCAAATCCTCGCCTGGCCCCGGGCCCAGGCACCCAGCCCTGGGCAGCTCCAGCAGCAGTGGGAGGCCACGCAGGGCTCGTTAGGATGTGGCTAATGAGCCCAGCGATTTCATGTGGGCATCTGAACCGTGCACACGGATGGGCGTCTGACCTGCACCCCATCTCCGCGCGCACGTTTGCATTGAGGGAGGCCACATTCCCACCCTTGGCTCTCCTGCATGCCTGGCAGAAGCCTCTAAGGAAATGAGCACCCTCCCTTTTGAGAGTTGTAGCCCCAAAACTCATGTTCTGAGAGGTGAGAGCAGCAGCCCCAGCCCCATGGCCAGCCATCGTGTGAGCGCTCCCCGATCAGCTCCAGCGCAAACTCCTCCAGCTCCCCGTGAGCTGGTTCCAAAGTGGGTCTGTGCCTGCAGCCAGCGTCTCCCTGAGGACACGGAGCAGACCTGAGCCACCAAACAGCTGCCAACAGCGGGGCCCCGTGGCCCTGCGCCTGGGCTAAAGCCCTGAGACTTGTGCTGGAGCCGAGTGCTGGCTGCTCCCCGCCATCCTCTGCTCCCCATCCTGCCCCAAATCCTTCTCCTGCAGCAGTTTTCCCCACCCAGAGCTTGGTTTCCACCGTTTCCAAAATACTGGAGGAGATGCTCCAGGTGTAGAATGTTGGGCTCCTATTTAGGCTGAAGGTTCGGGCTGCCCAGACCCGCTGGCATTGCGTGTCCAGTTGCGTGTTGAACCTCATGCTCAGCATCTGCCCAACTTCCCCGTGGAAATAAACCCCAGAAGGGCCTGTGGTAACACCCCGGGTCTCAACCCCTCAGCAGCACTTTCAGCTTGGAGACCAAACTGAGGTGTCCTGCAAGACTTTGTGTGCAGCCTCTTGGTTTTCTGCAGCCACATAACTAACGCCGCAAAAGTTGGTGAAAACATCCGTAGTCAATGTGCACGCGTCTGCTTTGCTTGTGTCAGCACTGGCGTGGCCAGCAGGGCCAGGGAAGGGATCTGAGCCCTGGGCTCGGCACTGGGGAGGCCGCCCCTCGATTCCTGGGTTCAGTTCTGGGCCCCTCACCCCAAAAAGGCCATTGAATGACTCGAGCGTGGCCAGAGAAGGGCAACGGAGCTGGGGCAGGGTCTGGAGCACAGGTCTGCTGGGGAGCGGCTGGGGGAACTGGGGGGGTTCAGTCTGGAGCAGAGGAGGCTGAGGGGAGACCTCCTGGCCCTCTGCAACTCCCTGCCAGGAGGGGGCAGAGAGGGGGGATGAGTCTCTGGAGCCAAGGCCCCAGCGCCAGGCCCCGAGGGAATGGCCTCAAGCTGCCCAGGGCAGGGTCAGGCTGGCTCTGAGGAAGGATTTCTGTGCAGAAGGGGCTGTTGGGCGTTGGAATGGGCTGCCCAGGGCAGGGGGGAGTCCCCGGGATCCCTGGAGGGGTTGAAGAGTCGGGCTGAGCCAGCGCTGAGGGATCTGGGGGAGTTGGGAACGGTCAGGGGGAGGCTCATGGTTGGGCTGGGGGAGCTGCAAGGGCTTTTCCAACCCAGATGGTTCTGGGATTCTGTGATCACCGCAGCTATACATGAAGCCTAAAAGGGGGGAAGAGAGATTTTGGGTGCACACAAGGGTGCAGGTGCCTGCTCACACTCATGGGTGCAGGGTTGCAGCCGGAAGCGGGTCACGGCAGCAGTGAGGGTGTGGGGTGCAGTGGGGTGCAGGTACACACTTGTCCCCTCTGCAAGGCTCCTCCGGGACAAATCCCATGAAAATGATAAGCAGGAGCCCAGGGCACATTCTTCATTAACCCCATCAAGGCCAGATTCCCACTGCCAGAGCCGGTGGCCTTCCTGGGAGCTGGGAAGAGCTGTCAGTGGTCCCAGTTGTGCAAAAAATACGTGTGAGTGTGAGCATCTGTGTGTGCGGAGCTCCAGGGGTACGTGCACGGGTTGTAACGCAGAGGTGCCGAGAGGGCAGGTGCGTGTATGCACGTGCACACTGTGCTGTGTGCGTCCACGTGTGCATTTATATAAAT
The DNA here is from genome assembly GCF_965140245.1 of Athene noctua. NCBI lineage: Eukaryota > Metazoa > Chordata > Aves > Strigiformes > Strigidae > Athene > Athene noctua. The sequence continues at coordinate 1,421,549 of NC_134037.1, forward strand.
TTATGTAGATTTAGTAACCTCAAGGCGTTTCTCTCCCTGTGCTTCTCCAACCTTCCTGGAGCGAGCCGTTCCACAGCTTACCCCCGTGAAACCCCTCCCTGGGGGGGTCCCCTTTGCCGCCCTCCTTCGATGCCCGTGAGCTTTCGAGCGCCTCACACACCCATGTGCACACATGTGAGGAGTGGCCGTGCACGGGGCTGGTGCAGCATGGCTGTTCAGAAGGGCTGGAAGGGATTTTGGGGTAGGACAGTGGGGTTTTTGCAACCCTTTTTCTCCTTGAAACAGGAGTGGGGACAGCATCCAGGGAGGCACGTCCCCAGAGCACAGCGGCAGGAAGGAGCTGCTGCTCACGGAGCCTTTTGGGGACCCTTTGCTCCCCCCAGTGCTGCTGGGCGCTATTTTGGGGCTCGGCGGCAGGGATGTGTCTGTGCTGGGGGTGGGGGGTGGGGGTGTGTGTGCACCTGGGAGTGAATCCGTGCTGTGGGCACGCGGGCGTGCGCCTGCGCTCGGTGCATTTCTCTGCATGTGGTTTGCACACGTGTGTGCGCTGTGACCACACACGTGCGTGTGTGGGAGGCGGGAGAGCTGCTGGCACACACGCGTGTGCATGCACAGAGCAGCCCGAGGCTGGAGGTGTTGCTGCCTGGAAGCTTCCCGGTGTGGTTTTGGCTGCGGGATGCTCCGGAGCAGCCTCGGTTGCTCTCGGGATCGGCGGCTGCGGTGCCAGGGTTGGGCAGAGGAGACCCGCAGGGATCCCAGCTGGTTGTTGGAAGCGATTTATGGGAATTCGGGGAACTCACAGGCTTTGCAACGAACCGCAGGTGCAAAGGAGGGGAGCTCGCCCGTGCTTGCCAGCCCTCGGCCACCGCAGAGCCTGAGGCCGTGGTTATTTCTCCTTGTTCTGACAAGGAACAAAAAAAACCCGATCCCTTTAGTTTTGTTGCCAGGAGGCCGTGGTTGTCCCTGCACCCATCCCGGGCACCCTGGGTTGAGAAATACTTGATGGAGCAGCTTTGGTCACCCACACAGGAGGCAGCAGCACCCACCCCTTCGCCATCCCTGTGGCAATTTCTCCCGAGGTCTTTCCTTGCCAGTTGTCCCCTCGCAGGGTGACCTTGGGCACGTCGCTTAGTTGTGACCCCCCCCACCCCACCCCGGCCCTTCCCCAGGCAACGCTGGTGCCCGCTGGGCGATAACTGGTGACGTTGAGCTGTCCCCCCTGCAGTGATGCAGGTGACAAGCAGGGACGTGACTAAACGATGTTACTGTGCCCCAGAGAGCTCCAAGCTGGCACCCTGCAGCCTGTGAAACTGGGATAGTCCAGCAGCAGGATTAATTAATGAGGGGTAATTAACGGAGGAAAGATGCTTTTGGTGCCTGGAAGTTCAGCTCCTCCGTTACAGCCCCCAGTGACCCTCCCAGAGCCCTCCCTGGCAGGTCCCCCTGGTTGCCACCGTGGGCATCCAGTGCCACCACTGTGGGTGGCCCCGAGCCCGGGGCGGGGGCTGGAGCCCTTCACGTGTGCACGTCTGCTTTCGCCCTCTCCTTCCTCCTGCGATTTTAATTCAAACCAAATGGTTTCGCTCAGTTTCTCCTCTGTGGAAATGAGGGGGTGAGCTGCCAGGCCGGTCCTGCGCCAGCCCGCAGCGTCACGCCAGCCGAAGCCCCACCACAGCTTAAAGCACAATGGAGATTTTGTTGTTGTTGTTGTTTTTTCAAAAATTCTCATTATTTGTGTGGGTTTGGCTTCCAGTCCTCCACCTCAGGCTGCATTGGAGACCAAGCATCAATGCAAGGCGGAGGGAGAAGATGATACTCCCCTGCCTGGATTGGTGTTTTTGGGCTGCACCAAGGCATGCAGCAGGGTGATGGGGCCTGGGATCGGGCTTTACTGGGTGCTACTGGGCTTGCTGGGCAGCGCGTTGCTGGAGCAGTACTGGAAGCTGCAGAGAACAAGAGATTCCCCCCAAATTTCCAGGTTCCCTCTCTGAACGCCATCTCGGTGCTCTGGGAGGTGGTGCGAGGCCAGGAAGGGTTTGGGGTGGGTGCCACGAGGGATGCAGAGGCCAGGGGGAAGGATGGTCCTGAGCCGGGGTGGGATTCCTCCCTCGGGAAAGGCCCTGGCAGCCCCAGGATGCGGGATGTGGTGCTTGGAGTCCGATGGCAAACCGCACCCCGAGCCGTGGAGACCTGCCGAGCCAGCCTGATGGTCTTCATTACAGAGCAAGGGGCTGAGCTCAGGTCCAAGATCAGCGGCCAGAAGGGAAACCTGATTGTTAAAATTAAAACCTCAGTGGGGAAAGAAGCAGTTTTTAAGGTCTGTTTTTAGGAAAGGGAAGCGGATGCTGTTAGCAGCCAGTCCTCTGACCAAAGGCAAACACAAGCTGGGCGAAGCCACGGGGCAGAGCTTTGTAGAGTCGTGGCCCATCTGGCAAAGCCCAGAGCTGCTGGGAGCCTTTGCTGCCCTTCCCGAGCAAGGTGCCTCCTTCTGCAGCCCTTCCGCAACCGACTTCCTTCTCCAACCATGGAGAAAACCGAGGGGCTGATGGGATGAACGTTTTGGGGTCTGAGGTTGGGCTTCCACCTCCAAGCACCGAGGAGCTTTCCAAGCTGTCCAAGCGTTCCTTGGGAGGAGACAGGGTTGCACCTCTCAGGAGGGTCCCCACCTCCATGGGTGGTTTCTGATGTCCCGCTCCTCTCCACCCCTTGCAGTCTCCAGGCCGCAGACATCCCCTGAGGACCTGAAGGTGCTGATGGGGAATGTCAACCGCCTCAACGAGAGCTTTCGGGACATGCAGCTGAAGCTGCTGCACCTACCTCTGAAGGGGGACGTGCTGGATCACATCTGGAGGCTCCAGGACCTCCTGCAGAACCACTCAGACTCCTTGTTCCTCATGACGGGGTCACTGCAGAAGCTGGAAGGGCTTCTCTGGAGCCTGCAGACCCAGGCCAGCCAAACCGACAAGGCAGTGGCCAACCTCTGGGACAGCTTGACCCAGCAGAGCGACTCGGCTCAGCAGGAGATGTACAAGCTCTCGGTGGAAGGCAACAGCAGCCGGCTGCTGCTGCAGCACCACGACCACCTCCTGAGCCACCTGGGCAGTCGGGTGGAGAGCCTGAGCGACCAGGTGACGACCATGAGCGGGGCTGTGGACACCATGAACAGGACCTTCTCCTACGACGTGAACATCCACCATACCCGCATCCAGGACCTGCAGGTGTTGATCAGCAACGCCACCGAAGATGCCCGGCAGATGCGCCTCATCCACATAGCCATGGAGGAGCAGCTGAAGCACGAGCTGGCCATCCTCAACAACGTGACAGAGGACCTGCGGCTGAAGGACTGGGAGCACTCCGTCGCGTTGAAGAACATCTCTGTGATACGGGGTAAGCTGAAAACCTCTTGTAAGCAGTTCCCTCGCTGGTGCATGAAGCTGTGGTGAGGAGGGGGGTGGCCTTGGTGCTTTGGGTGGTCATGGAAATGGTCCCACAGGCATGGGGATGTCTCAGGGTGTCTCCAGTCCATCAGACACCGCAGTTTAAGTCAAGCGTCTCCATCACCTTGGACTCTGTGCAGTTGGGACCCTCCAAATGCTCCCCCATCCATGTTAGGAAGAAAGCTCCCAAGGTTCCCTCAAAGATGCCAAGAAAAATCTCTTCCAGGTCCCTCTTGGCCACGAACATGAACCAGACCAAGTGTGGCAGAGACAGTGGGTTTTTTGCCCTGCTTTGTGCAGTGATCAAGCAGAGGGCTGCCCACCAGTACCCTCGGCCTTCCTCAATCACATAATTCTCTTTACCATACATCCTGCCCTGGTTTCAGCTGGGATAAAGTTAATTTTCTTCCTAGTAGCTGGTACAGTGCTGTGTTTGGATTTAGTGTGAGAAAGATGTGGATAACATACGGATGTTTTAGTTGTTGCTACGTAGCGCTCATCCTAAATTTCAGATTTTTTTCCTCTCCCATCTTCTCTTTTACCACCCTCAGCCCCTCCCAAATAACAGATCAGTTTGGGTGGGAAGGACCTTAAAACCCATGCAGTGCCACCCCCTGCCCCGGGCAGGGCCACCTTCCACCAGCCCAGGTTGCCCAAAGCCCCGTCCAACCTGGCCTTGAGCCCTTCCAGGGAGGGGGCAGCCACAGCTTCTCTGGGCAGCCTGTGCCAGGGCCTCACCCCCCTCATCATGGTAAAATAAACAACCCATCCCTACTAACTCTTGACCATCAACTCTAGTTTTGCTGATCTTCTTTTGGTATTTATATGGTTGCCTCGTTAATCCCTCCCAGTCTGCTAAGCATCTACTCCCTTTTCCTTAGTTATCTGCAAGGTCCAGCCACTTGTCGCACCGTTATCTCATCAGCGTAGCTGTACGGCCAGCGTTAACCATCTGCTTGGACATTTCTTCCTCACTGATATCAAGAATTTCCAGGTGGTTCATATCTTACTGTCTTGCTGCTGTGGGATCACCCATCTCTCTGCATCCCACATCACTTGATCTCCTGGGACGTCCCCGCTCCAAGGGGACCAGCTCTGGTGGAGGTGCCTACACTGGAAAAACCCGTGGGTGCTGTGGTGGATCCCAGTCCGGTGGCCTGATGTGACTGGGGAGCAGCGAGAGGAGGGTCCCTCTGTGCTGCACCAAGGGACTGGTGGATCTTAGAGGCTAAAATAGTGGGAGTGAAGGGAGCTGCGTTCCTTGGGAGCAGCTTGGCTTTATGGGATGGTGGGGAAGGGAAAGGGTCAGGCTTTTCAGGAGCAGGAGCAGCTGAACAGGGCTGGGATGGGAGCCAGCAGAGTCATGAGCATCTTTGTGATTTATGGCATGAGAGTGAGGGGGCACCCGATGAAATGGCCCAGGAGAGGCTCAGGGCAGCCCTTTCCCACATGCCACCTTTTCACCCAGCCAGAGCTCCTTGCCGCAGGACTTTGTGGAGGCAGAAACCCAAGAGACTCCAAAAGGAGCTGGACAAATTCACTCAGGACACATCCTCAGCTGTTAAATGCCGTGACCTGACCACAGGCCTGGAAAACTGGCCATGGGAGGGGAAAAACCCATTAAGAAACACAGAAGAGCGTAGTGCAAGCTCTTGGGGGGTAGAGCAAGAGGCTGAGGGGCAGTTGCTGTCCCTCTTCTAGGCTGTTGGCTTGCACCTGCGGAAATACAATGGGCTGTTGCTATTTCTGGTGCTTCCAGTTGAAATACAGATGGGGAAGGAAGGGGCTGGCTCCAAGGCACTTTCTCCCTCCAGCCATCTGCTGAGCCAGGAGGGGACAAGTCTGAACCACAGCAGCTTCACCTCCCCACCCAGGCCAACCATCGCCCTTGGGTGCTAGCAGCTCAGTGGGGTCATTTCCCTGGTCCTTGGGGGATGTTGGCGCCCGATGCTGGGTTCGGGACCGCGTTGCACCCACTGCTTTGAGGTTTTCACAGCTGCCCACCCACCCCCAGTGCCCTCTCTTCCCCCCACTGCTGTGGGAAGGACGTCACCTTCTCATGGGTGAAGCCACCAAGCAAGGGGACCGACACAGAGCCCAACACCCACGCGCATGTAACTCCAATTAACATAAACAGAAAGCAAAACAAATCCCCTCCCAACGGGCCAGCACCTGATTTATCAGTCGCTGCCCTGACACATTCCTGGCATCTTCAACTTTCCTCTCTCCCCATCCCTCCTCCTTCCCTGCTTTCTATCGGCAGCGATGGGTCGTGGATAATTTTAGGAGCCTTGTGCCCAGCTGGTTTTACCCCTGCTCCAAATACCCTTGGATGAATCCACCACAATCCCCGCTGGATTTGCACCAGCAGAGCCAGTCCTGGGCATCCAGAGTCCCTGGGCTCTGACTTCTGAGGCTGTTTGCTGGTGATGGCAGCTTGGGGAGGTCTCCAGGCTCGTCTCCATGCCAAGCAGCTCGCATGTCTCAGGGAGGGCTTGGCTTCACGGCACAGAGGGGCTCTGGGTCTTAAATAACGGTGTCACCAGGAGGGAGGATGCCCGGGATGGATCCGCTTGCACAGCTCACTGGGTGGGATGTGCTGGCTCGCAGCAGGTCTGGCAGGGTGATTGTGGTGGTCCCGTCTGGCCAGATCTGTGCATGTCAGGGAAGGCCTTATCCCGATGGTTTGGGAGGGTTTTTCTCCTCCGCTGGTGCAGAGAGCAGCCCAGCCTTGTGCAGGCAGGAGGGTGAAGCAGGGGTGCATCTGGGCTGGGGTTTTCTTTCCTGAGTGCAAACCCCAAACAGGGTGGGGACCAGCTTGGCAGAGTGTCTGCAGTGCTGCTCAGCCTCTCCCGACTGCCCCTCCCAGCTCTCCTTCATCCTCCACCCCAGCTGCTCCCTGTGTCCCGTCCCACCAAGCTGTCCCTGGGGACGAGACCATTCTCTGCTCATGGAGCTGCCTCGATGTAGCCGAGAGGAGATGTTCTGGTGGCTGATGGGCCACAGGACTCACTACTGTGGGAATAGCCCTGAAGGATGAAAGCCAAAACCTAGGAGCCAGCAAACAGGATCAGCCTGAGGATCTGCCCATCCCCAAGCCCTGGTTCTAATCCCAGGCATTAGGGAAAGGGATTAAGGGACAATGTGTCTCCTCTCTGGCTGTGTTCTCCGAGTCTCCAGATCTTACAGAGCAGATGAGATTGGCTGTTGCCCATGGTCATCCTCCATGAAACTTAGTTCCTTTCTTAGCCTGTCCATGTGCTTGACCTGCCTGACGTCCCATGGGATGGTTTTCTGAGATGGGAGATGAGAGATGAGATGAGATGAGATGATAGAAGATGACTTGGGGGGGCTGCACTGTAGCAGCTGATTTTAAGGAGGAAGGGCAACTCCCACCCCATCCCACCAAGAGGTGCCCTGAGCAGGCAGCTCCCATGTCCCTTCCAGGGTTAAGAGAGCTGAGGTGAGGCCCTTGTGTGGATTATTTCCCAGTGTGCCCAGAAAAGCAGAGCAGATGGAAGCTGTGGGAGCTGCCCCCACACAGGAGACCCCAGCCGAGCCGTACTGGAGCTGGTGAGGGGAAAGCAAGACGTTTTGTGTCAGCAGTTTTGCTCCAGTTGGTGTGGGACCCCTGCCCTTCGGAGAGGATGCTTGGGGCAGAGTCAGGGTGACAAAATGGAGACCTTTCCTTGGTGGCTGCCACTGCAGATGTTTCCAGGATTGCTTTCAGTTTTGCTCGTGCTGGGAAAGCATCTGTTTTGTTTAAGCAAGTGGTTTTCAGCAGCCCAACCTTTGCTGGCCTGGGGTGCAGCAGGGGAGGGAAGAACTTGACCCAAACCCAGGAGCATGGCTGGGTCATGCAGAGTTTCCACTGCTCATCCTGGGACACCTGGGACATTTGGGCAGGAGATACACCCGTAGAAAAACCCCTTTGCCTTGACGCTCCCCTTGCTACCCATCAAACTCACCATCACCTCTGTAAAGCCAAGGATGTCTGGCAGGCTCTGCTTTCTGTAGTGCCCTGTAGGCTGAATTTGAGGGTATCAACATATTTCAATTCTTTACTTCTACATTCTCCATTAGTTCTTTATTTCAGAAGGGGTTGGGTGATATGGGGCAGCCTAAACATACCCACATGAGTCCACTTCAACAAACTGGCATGACTTGACCTCCCTCTTGCTCTTTTGGGGCACTGAAAATCAACGGCTGTACTTAACACCATCTATTTATGCAACCAGGTGCTTCCTATTACTTCTTTATTTGCCCACTTATTCAGTTTTTCAAACTCCAGCAGGCAAATAAGCGGATTTAAGAACATGTAGTTTTATCCTGAGGGGGTGAGGCCCTGGCACAGGCTGCCCAGAGAAGCTGTGGCTGCCCCCTCCCTGGAAGGGCTCAAGGCCAGGTTGGACGGGGCTTTGGGCAACCTGGGCTGGTGGAAGGTGGCCCTGCCCGGGGCAGGGGGTGGCACTGGAGGGGCTTTGAGGTCCCTTCCAGCCCAAACTAATCTGTGATTCTGTGATTTAATGGCTGTTGTGTAGTTGTGTAACGCCCTCCTTTAATGCAATGGGAAGGAAAACTGTTTCCCCAGCCAGCCCAGCACCTCCTTACAGCACACACCTCGCCTGGCTCCTGCCCCACGTCCCCCTGTGAAGCAGCTCTTGAATATTGCTGGACCTTCTCCACCACAGATAACTCTGCCTCTAGCAGGGCAGGCAGCATTCCTGCTGCTCGCGGTTCCTCTTGTTCCCACCCGAAAATGCCTCCTCGTTGTACTCAGCTCTCCCGGGTGTCCATTGTTCTTTGCACCCTTTCATTTTGCCAACTGAGAACAGGAGACGTGTCCCCAGGGGCTCGGGTCCGTGCCCACGTCCTCTCAGTGCTCGGAGATGTGCGTCACGTAGGGAAGAGGGAACCCAGGGCAAGTTAATGCAATATCCCCCCGTAGCCCTCTGCCAGCCCCTGACCGTCTCCAGCTTGGGACGTTTCCTGAGCTCTCTGCGGTTCATCTGCTCAGAAACCCCCTAATTTCTGCATAATATTTGCAGATCCTAATTACTCATTCATTAGGACTGCTAAACATCCCCCCCTCTTCCCTCCTGATCCTTTTGCCTTACCACGTTGCCTGTAGCCCTGACTGGTTGGTTGCTTTCTGCGCAACTGGGAGATTATGGCTTTTGGGGTTTCTAGGAAAGCAGTGTTTAACAGTTTCTAATTATCGCCCTGGCTTGGTAGGACAAAGACCAAATGACCCCTCCAGGCCTCTCTCTGCCCTATTTTCTATCATCCCACGAGTCCTTTTTTTTTTTTTTTTCTGTTCAAATTCTTTCTTCCAATTGATTTAGCTCATAATTGTTTTCAGCTTTGCAGACTTGGCCCTTTGCAGGCTGAGGAATATAACTATTATTGGGTTGGACTTTCTGCTCGCTCGCAAGAGTTTACACCAAAAAGCAATCACCGGTGGCCAGGCCCTGATGAGATCAGTGATGCAAATCCTCTCCTAAAGGTTCATCTCAATAGTTTCAAAATGGTTTTTTTTGTTTTTTTTTGTTTTTTTTTTTCCCTTAACATTATTTCAGTGGAGATGTCACAACTTTTGGTCGTAGGGTCTTAGAGTCGCGCTCAAGGTGGAACCGTGGGAGCTGCAAGATGAAGTTTTCTGGCACTTGGGTTGATGAAGTCGTGTTTGGCCTTTAAAATCCACAGATGGTGGAAGAAGGCTGCTGGCAAGCTCTCCTGCTGTCACTCTGCTCCTGTCTGCAGGGTCTATGTTTATTAGAGGCCCCTGAACACCCGATAAACGATAGTGGCTGGTGGAGGGTGGGTGAGTGCACACACACATTCATCTGCTGCGCGACTGCAGAGCTGGGGCGCGGTGCCTGCACTCCAATACCTGTTGTGTTTCAGGGCCGCCAGGACCCAAAGGAGACCAAGGCAATGAAGGGATGGAGGGTGAACCTGGTCTTCCCGGCCTGCCTGGGCTGCGAGGTAAGGAACATCACATCCAGGGTGCCCACAACCCTGCGACCTTCACCCAAAGTCCGTAGAGTCAACGGGGAACCTCCCAGTGACATCCCAGGCTGTCCCTTGGGACCTCGCTGGCTTTGCACAAGTCTTGAGGAACAACGGGATTAACCTGCTGCCCCTTCTCCTGCCAGACTGCCAGTCTGTAGGGGCAACAAGTCTTTCTCATCTCCCAGCTGGCCCCAGGACAGCGAGAGCTGCAGGGTCCAGCGCCTGCAGGTTGGTGGCCCCAGGCTCCTCTGACGCAGCCACCCAGCCCGGGTTTGTGCAGGGGGTGGCCCCCACCCCGTGCTCACTAAAACCAAACCTTTACAAGGCACCAGGGCTGCCCCCTGCTCCTGCCTGCTCCCCCCCCATCAGCACACAGGGACCCAGCGTGAGGTCCCTCCAGCCTGGCAGAGGGGACTTGGCCACTGGTTGCAGCTCTGAGGATTTTCATAGGACATTTTTTTCAATGTCAAGAAAGCCAATTTTTTTCCCCTCCTTAATTCCAACCATTGTTTTTGAGAGGAATTCAATTAAAACACCAACAGAAGGCACCCCCCACCCTGAGAAATGGGACTTGGCTTAAGCCTGTTTCTAATTTTAAGCCAAACCTAGAAATACTGGCTTTGCATCCAAGAGCCGGGGATGGCACAGAGGTGATGGAGGATCCCCTTTGGTGAGGACTTTCTGTCCCCAAGAGGCTCTTTCCCATTAGATGTGACAGGATCCGCCCTCCCTGGGGCATGGACCTCCTTCTCCATCCCAGAGGACATCCAGCCCTGGCTTCACCTTCACTGCTAAAGACATGACCCACGTAGGACCATCAGTGTCAAAGCCAGGTTCAGCGCCCCACCCCCCTGCATCTGAGCTGCCGGTACTGAGCTGGGCTTAAAACCTCGTATTTTGGTACCCTGTTTCCCCCTGCTCCACGACAGGCGGCAGGACCAGCCAAGTTAGGCAGAGCCAGCCTGGAAACACGATCACTCCCTGAAAGCCCTTCTCCGCGCTGGCTGCCCGTGCTCCTTTCACCGACAGCTATATTTTTTTGCGTTGACAGATTCATGGCTGTTTTTCTTGGGTGTAACAAGCATCAGAAATATATCATTCTGGCTTCTTTCCTTTTTTTTTTTTTTTTTTTTTAAACAGAAAAACAAAACAATCTTTGGAGGGTTCACCTTCGGGAAGAGTTGCTGAAAAGGCAACTATTTTTAGGTCTTTCTCTGTCTCGATTTCTCCGGTGCTTTTCTGGATGCAGTCACAGCATCAGGTCTTTGGGTGTGGGGAGCTCAGGTTCAGGTGCAGCCAGGCGTTGTAAAGCATCCCTGGTAAATCCCTTTTTGCACAGCAGATCTTCCACCCTGCCTCTGCCCCAGCTCCTCTACCCAAATCCCTAGCCAGGTCCTGACATGCTGCAGCATCCCCCCTGGGAGGGAGCCGAGGTGTTGGCTGGACACAGCAGGAATAGAGTTAAACCCCAGCTCATGTCCACTGGAGCTGATGCCTAAATTCCTCCTGGCAGCTTTTTTTCCCTCTTAAACCAGAGGAAAATATTGACTAAGTTTGGAAAAGCCCAGCCCAGGAGGGGTGGAAAGCGCAGTGCCTGGGGAATCCCTCCAGACCACCCCCAGGCCCCACCAGAGCCCATCACCAGCCCAGGGGTCCCTCCCTCCACCTCCCCTTGATGGCCCATGTGGATGCGGGTCACCTCCAGGGCTTGGATGTGTCGCCTACGAAGGGACCCCCAAACTACAGCCCCCACTTCCCACATCCCAAAAGTCGAGGGTGCTCAGATAAGGGGGTTTAATCCAACCCCTTCTCCAATAAATAGCAAACCCACCTGGTCAGTGTGCATGGATGCAAGGGACCTGCAGCTCATGCTGGGCACATCATGTCTCCTTGGGGTCTCTGCTCCATGTTCTTCCTCCTTGGTCTCTAGCTTTGGAACCCAGTTACCTTAATCTGAGCCTTAGGATGCTCAGAGCGGCATTAGCACCAGCCTATCTCTGGGTTAAATCTATTCTGTATCCAGGGGCAGGTGCAGAAAGAGAGGATGGGCTGGACTCTCCGGTGTCTCCTGATGGTCCCCAACTCCTGGCAAAGAACCAGAGACCACCTGGCATGTCTGCTAGCAAGCAGGACTCATGCATGTGTGTGTGTGCACATCTGGTTTGTGTAGGTCTCTGCTGAAAGAGGGTCATTTTGTGTTTTTGTCCTTGCTTCAGGGCTACCTGGGGAGAGAGGACCACCAGGACCACGTGGCTTGAAAGGGGACCAAGGAGACCTTGGCCCTCCAGGTCCAGTGGGGATGCGGGGATTCAAAGGTAAGGACCAGCCTCTGTGCGTGCTCCCGGGTGGGTCGTGGGGTCTGGCTGGGCTTGTTGGGCAGCAAACTGGCTCTGGACACCACTGGGGTGAGGGGCAGAGACACTGGTCATGAGTGGGAGAGTGGTGGGTCCTCTGGCTTGGGACCTCCCTGGGGCTCCCTGGAGGGGAGAGGAAATCTTGTGGAGCTGGGAGTGTGCACATGAACAACCTTTCCACCAAAGTGGAGACAGTCCAGGGATTGGAAGGAGAAGGGCACAACAATTGGGTTTGTGATGTTCCTGCCATGCAACGGGTCTCAGCGCAGGCAGGCAGGCAGCGCTGCCTGCACCAGTCCCTCACCAGAGCCCCGTGAGGACCTACCGGACTGCCCTCCCACGCTTGGCTCCGGCAGGGTTTTAGGAATAGCCTAAAAGTGTTTGTTTTCTGATGACCTTTTCTGGCTCGCTGTGGTTTGGCAGCATCTCACCACACCCTGGCTAAGAGCAGGGAGAAGCTGTGGGTGTAGGAAGTGGCCACGCACCTATTTAGCAGGACAGATCTATCCCAGGAGACCTTTTATAAGAAGTTCCATGCCGCAACCTAAAACAGGATGGATGATCCCAAAGCATGCTCTTTCTGCCTCGAAATGCTTTGTGGGCAGGGGGAGGCAGGAAGGGCCCAGCCCAAGGAAGGGACACCACCCCGGGCAGAGCTGCCCTGCCTGCAGCCTGGTCACCGGTGGCTGAAGTGGTGGATTCCCCTCGTCTCATGCTTGTGGGTGATGTTGACCTGGGATGTGGCCACAGTGGCTACCAGGACATGGGGCCATGGCCACAGACCAGGGTCTGGGTCTGGAAAATGCCCGGAGACCAGCAGGCAAGCTCTCCAGGCAGGAAGGGGGTTGCTGTCCCTTCTTCCAGAGGTCCCGTGCGTTATTAGTCTTGCGAGCTCTCGCTTTCGTGCAGTGAGCTCCCCGGGTGAATTGCAGGTGGGAAAGCTGAAGGAAAATGTCCTCTTTAAATGTCTTCTCTCTCCTCTACCTGCAAACTTGGCCTCAAGCCATGAGCTGGCCAGAGTTGGCATCCAGTTTTCCTGTATGTCCTCCAAAGTGCTGATCGCCAGGAGCAGGGGTTGGGGTGAGACCCCTGTGTCATGTCTGGTGGCCCGTTCTTCATGTGCAGTAGCCACAGCAGTGGCCACCTCCTGTACCTTGCATTCCACCAGAAAGCCTCTTGCAATCTAGGGGCAGGAGCACATCTTCCATCCTTTCTCCACTTCGTGGTGTCTTTAGAAGAATCTTTCCTAGGGACACGCTGTCCACCTCCCAGTGCATCCCAGTGCAGCCCCAGAAAGCTTTAGGTCTGGGTAGAATGGACATGCAGGAGATGAGATGCTGCCCATGGGCTTCTGAAGCTCCCAGAGCTGCAGCCCAAGGCAAGAAGGTCTCCTGCAGGATCAGCACCCGTCTGGTACTCTTTCCCTGGAGCCATCGCTGCTGTGATCACCCTCCCTACTGACACGATGGCTCTGAACATCCCACCGCTCTCCCAGTCACCCCAGTCCGGGCACTTCCTGGGTCCCATTAGCTCCTGGACATGGCTCTCCATGCCACGTGGCTGGTTGGATTATATTAATGCAGCACCTTGTTGTCTTCAAGAACTCTGCTGGGTGCTATTTCCATCACCCCATCTCCTCTAACTGGAAGCCCAGGGTCTCTGGGCTGCTGTGGCTGGGACAACTCTCCATCCTCCCACCGAGGCAGTGGGGCACAGAGCCCTGCGTGCTGCAAGAATAAAGAAACCAGCATTTCATGCTTGTTTTCCAGCGCTATCTTTTGGTTTTTTTGGAGGTAACTCTGGCCTGCAGGATTGCAATGTCTTGTTGTGGGGGTGCAGGACTTTATCGGAGCGGCGGGGTGAAAACGCCTCGTCTGATGCTGCAGGAAGTCAAACTAACCCCTAGGTACATCCCTGGCACAAGCCTTGCAAAGGCCTGAGAGCCGCAGGGACGGGTGCTAGCGCAAAGGAGACAGCGGCGCCGAGATGTTCCTGGCAGCACATCAAACGCCGAGGTCCGCCAACCAAAGCCACAACACGCTTCGGGACCGTGGTTTCCTTTCCTTCCCCGGAGCAGAGGAAAGTGGGCTTTTCTCACTGGCCGGTGCCAAGCACTCATTAGACGAGCAAATTATCCCAGGGAGTCTGGGCCAGTTGAATTGGGCTTAGTAGAGGACCAAGCCTTGATGCCAGATTTGTTCTGCAAAGCGCGTCCCCAGGGGACGTGTCCCCTCTGGAGGTGGGAGGGGGGTTGATGGGCTCCTGCGTCACGTTTCACCCCTAAGGCAGAGATGTTAACAGCTGCTGTGCTGGGTCAGTGCTGAGATGTGATAACAGACCCCATGGTGGGCATCACCGCTCCAGTGTGGAGCACTCTGGAGACACGACGAAGCCTTTCTCCGGTGCTCAGCACATGGGAGGTGGTGGAGACCAAACCCAGCACAGCCCCTGCCTTCAGGGGAGGGCTATGGCCACACCACAGCAGTAGAGCATCAACTTCCACAAGCCTGGGGACCCTTCCCCAGAGCTGGTCTGCACCTCAAGCCCCCTCGCCGGGGAGATGAGGCGCTTCTGCTCTTGGATTTGGGAGGCCATGGGTCAGACGGCACGCCAAGGGGGCAGCAGATCTGTGCGCTGCTTCTAGCTGTCATCTTTTCACCGGTGTGGAGTAACCCCTGTATCTGAGGAGGCCTCTTGGCTTGAAGGTTAAGCTGTCTCCAGGGCTCTACCAGCCAAGGCCTTGAGGGACCCCCTTCGCTGTGTGTTTCTTGGAGGCATCCTTGGTTTGGGGTGAGGATGACACCATGGCAGAAAAGCCATCAGGTGTTTCCCCCAGGGGGATGGACCACCCCCAGGCCCCACCAGAGCCCATCACCAGCCCAGGGGTCCCTCCCTCCCCCTCCCCTTGATGGCCCATGTGGATGGGGGTCACCTCCAGGGCTTGGATGTGTCGCCTACGAAGGGACCCCCAAACTACAGCCCCCACTTCCCACATCCCAAAGGTCAAGGGTGCTCAAATAAGGGGTTTTAATCCAACCCCTTCTCCAATAAGTAACAAACCACGCTGGCAGCAAGCACTGAATTTCTACAGTTTATGGGATTCTCTGAAATTTATAGGAAACAGACACCAAGCCAGGCAACGATCCAAACCCAGGCTTTAAGTAAAGGCCTGTTTTTCTGCAGCACTAGTCTTACACATCTATAATGACTTTCTTCTGAGCAAGGATTGCTATCTGTTCCCCAGAAAATGCGGCCTGTCCTGGGGCGGGGGGCATCTGGGATGGATGAGCCTCCTCTCCCAAAATCCCGGGTTTAAGCCATCTCACAGAGCTGGTCTGACCTGGTCGAGGGACAGCTCCTCTCCACAACAGAGTCCCGAGTGTTTTCCCTTGTTGGTATTTTCCTATCCTTGATACATTTTCCCTCAAAATTACCCCAGTGGAGTATTATTTTCCTTGCTTCCAAATGGAGAAAATTATTCTGGAAAGTGAGTATACATCAGTCTTCTTCACTCTTCCATGGAGAACATCATGCAGGAACACGTTCAGGAGGAAACAGCAGTAAATAAGCCAAGGTAGGGATCAATAATTTATAGATAAATTCAAGGCAATGAGAGAAGTCCCCTTCCTGAGCACCACATGCAGGCAAGGAGGAGGTTTCTGGCATGTTGCTGAAGGCAGGAGATGTTTCTGCCTGTGAAGATGGGGGTTTGGCAGCTTCTCCTGGGGCTTGCTCCATGGTGGTCCACGTCACCTCACCCTGCAGAGCCAGGAGCAATTTCCACGCTCCTCCAGTGATGTCCTCTCCCACAAGCTTTGCAGGTTTTGTGTCCTGCCTCTCTCAGCAGCGCTGATTTTTAGAGCAGAGGTGATGCCCAGGAGCAGGACGTCGGTGGGGTCCAAGCTTCTGCCATGGGAGAAAACTGAGGGTCACTCGCCATGGCACCTGTGCCAAAATTGTGTGCACAGTCCAGAAAAACCAGCCTGAGCTGCACCAATTCACTCGCAGTGGGAAAGGGCCGAGCAAGACCTTGATACTCGTTGGGTGAAGGCACCAGGCAGGACCTCCTGGTAGGACCAGCGGTGCTGCCAGCAAGGGGCAATCCTGAACTCGAGGGCTCTGTCCCAGCACCATGGATCTCTCCTTGCTTCATCCCCAACCAGGGATGTTCTCCAGCCCTGACGCCTCGGGGAGCTGGGCTTGACCCCAGGGTGAAGTCAGCAAGCTGTGCCACCGAAGGGGTTGTCCTTTGCTCACCAGAGAGCTTCAGTGGGGAAAAGAGAGATGGGAAGAAGAAGGGAAAAGGGGACAAGAAGAAGAAAAGCCTTCCAGGAGAGCGAGGAAATGAAGGGCCTTGGAGCACTGCACGGGAAAAGCCAAGGTGGGTGGGAAAGGG
This sequence comes from Athene noctua, assembly GCF_965140245.1. Lineage (NCBI taxonomy): Eukaryota > Metazoa > Chordata > Aves > Strigiformes > Strigidae > Athene > Athene noctua. The sequence goes on from NC_134037.1 coordinate 1,437,751, forward strand.
TAAGGCAGAGGGGATGTGTTTTAAAGCACCCTTGCGAATCTGTTGGCATCGTCCATAAAGTGCTTCTCTCTTTTAAAGGGTTTTTCCTCTGCCAGATGTATATGAAGCTTAAAAAACCCAACTCAGATTAAGCCTAATGCAGTAGCCCAGGTTGGGGATGGGGAGGAGAAGGGTGAGCTTTTGGTTAAACCCACTAACCCGTCCCAAACCCCTAACTCGAGGGGCTCTTCCCCAGCCGCGTTTGGGATGGGCCCAGCACAGACCCCATTGCACCAGCTCCTCCTTCCCCATCTGTAACCAGTTCTCACTCCTCAAGAGCCCCTGAAGCCCTTTTCAGCAGCTCAGCATCCTTAAGCTGAGCCCTTCTGCTGTTTTTTGGAGACCTGGGCACAATCCGCTGGCTAAGGACACCCACGTCAGGGCTCACAGGTGAGCAGCAGCCGGCCCTGAAGCTGTTCTGCTGAGCAGGGCCACCTTCCACTAGCCCAGGTTGCCCAAAGCCCTGTCCAACCTGGCCTTGAATATTTCCAGGAAAGGGGCATCTACCATCTCTCTGGGCAACCTGTTCCTCTCGCAGAGGTGCAGTACAGTTTTAATTTGTGCCAAATTTTTTTGCCTTGATCTTTTTCTTAAGGGTTTCTAACCATTTCTGATGGTTGAGGTCTCCCATCATCAGAGTATTTCCTTCCCCTGCAGCATCTGGGCATTGGAATGGGCTGCCCAGGGCAGGGGGGAGTCCCCGGGATCCCTGGGGGGGTTGAAGAGTCGGGCTGAGCCAGCGCTGAGGGATCTGGGGGAGTTGGGAACGGTCAGGGGGAGGGTCATGGTTGGGCTGGGGGAGCTGCAAGGGCTTTTCCAACCCGGATGATTCTGGGATTCTGTGATCTCTGATGTCCCCAACTTGTCCCAGTTGCTGTCACCTCCCTGAGACCAACAACGACACAGCAGTTGGGTTATTTACTCCGGGAGTTTCAGACCACAGCAGCTGATATAATCCTGTCCCTCAAGCTCCACCTTGCCCCTCTCTCCATCATTCCTTTAGGATGCTCCATAGGATGCAGCCCGGACCCTGCTGGGAAAACACTTCTGCTCCGGAAGAGCCGGACTTTTGAGGACAAACACCTAAGAACCATAACTGTTGCTTTCCAACCCCCTTTCCTCTGGGCTGGGGAGGGAAGGTGGTGGAGAACACGGGCTGCTCCAGCCTCCCAGCACCATCACGTGCGGGCGAGCAGCGTCTCTGGCCTCTCTCCCGCTGCTCGGGGGGCTGCTGTCATCTGGTTCCCATCAGCGGGGCAGGCTGCCGGCAGCTTTCCTCCATCTGACACAGCTGCGGCTGCCCGGGGGAGCAATCTCCTCTTCCCTCCAAGTTAAAGGGCAAGAATTTCCTGCCCGCTTTTTAAAAAAATTATTTATTATTATTTTTAATTTTTTTTATAAGAAATTTCTGCGTGTGTGTTGTTTGTTGTTCTTACACGGAGACAAAAGAGGAGGATATGTTGAAGCGGGGCCACACCACAGGGCTGGGGCTCACCCCGAGCATCTCGCTGGCCGGAGCAACCCCGGCCCTTTTCCCTCTGCAGCCTCTACGCAAAGCCAGGACCAGTAAAGCCAAGCCCACAGCCTCACTCAGGACAGTGTTTTCAGTGGTGCACAACAGGGAAACACGGCTGCTGCCTGCCAGGAGCAAAACTGGAGCACGGGCAGGGGTTCAGGGAGGTGGTGGGGTGCAGGCAGAGGCAGCCCGTGCGGGGACAGCCAAGCCATGACACAGATAATTAGGAAGTTCGTTATTTGTATCCGGAAATCAGCATGGTTTTTGAAGGCAGCCTGTTTACCCAGCTGCTCTGAACCCCGCAGCATCATCGCTTCTCGACGCAGACAAGGGTTGGGTTCAGCAAATCTGCTCGCAAGGAGGCACCAGCTGGGTGCAGGAAGGGTCAATGCTCTGTCGAGGCTGTGGGAAGCCACTTCCCTGGCACTGACCCCTGCAAAACGGAGCATTTTTAGCCCCAAAGAGGGATTTTCAGCCCCAAATTCAGGGTTTGCTTGCCTTTATTCCTGCTTTGCTGTTGCCTCGCAGCCAGGGCTTGGCTGGTCAGGGTGGGGGTTAACACACGGAGTGGATGGTTCAAGGGATCACCAGCCTCCTGTCCTCCATCTGCTATAGGACAGGCACCCCAGGAGGATTTTGGGGTTTTTTTTCCATCCTCCCATCCTTCCCCTGCACCCAGAGAGGGGTTTGTTTTTTTGTTAAAAAGAAGGATCCTGGGTTAAGCCAGGGAGTGAGAAGGTGGGTCCCATCACCATGCAGCACGGCCAGGGGGTTTGCGAGATGGGTTGACAAATCATTTGCTGTGTTGTGCCTCAGTTTCCCCAAACTGATTAAGCCATCCAAGAGCTACAGACACACAATGTTCCCTAAGAGCGGGATATCCATTAAAAAACTGATTTTACCTGTGCTCTTTCTTTTCCCAGGTGACCGAGGCCCGAAGGGGGAGAAGGGAGACCGAGGTGGCAGCACAGGTAAGTGCTCACTCGTGGTTTTTCTCCCTGCTGCTCTGAGCCTGGTATGGGTGGTGTTTGGCGGGTTAGGCGCATGCAGGGGAAATTCCTGCTGCAAATCAGGCAGGAAAACAGCTGCTGGGACAAGGCTGCTGCGCCCTGTGCTTGGGTTTTCCTTCCAAGGAGGAGCTGGAGCGGCGGGGAGGTGGGAGAGGTGTCGGCAAGGCCTGAGGATGCTCGAGGAAAGTGGTTGTGATGTTAAGGCAAAGCCAAGCAGGGGGAAGCACCTTGATTTGCAGCCCCAGGAGCCCTCGGTGTGCCGAGCCCCCGGTCAGGCTGCTGAGGCAGGATTGAGGGTGCCCAAAGCCAGTTGGGACTTTCTGCTCCCCGCTTCTTCCCAGCAAACAAACAGGATGAAGCTCGGGGCTGAGCTCGCCCGCCCGCGCAGGCGTTTTGCCAACAAACGTCATCATCACTAACCCGGAGCCAGCCCGGAGCTGGCAGCGAGGGGAACGAGGGGCTGGAAGGAAGGACACATCTCTTCCCACGGCAGGATTGGCCCGAGGAGGCATTTTTCCAGAGTTTAAAGATGGAAAAACCCCCGTTTGGATGGAGGTACCTGGGCCACGCCGTGCTGCTGACCGCAGCTGTGCCCGGCAGCGCTGCCCTTGCTTTGGGGTTCCCTCAGGGGCCAAGTCCAGCGCGTTTCCACCGATCCCCAGAGTCGGGTGCTGGACTGGCAAGCCAAGAAATGCCAGGGAACAAGCCTAGGGCCGGATCCTGCCCACGCTCTGCTGTGCTACAGCTCTGCCCTGCAGGGTTCTCATCCTGGAGATCCCTGGAGATGCTGATGGTTTCCTCCAAGCTTTGGACATTCCTGCTGCCTCTCCAGGGACATCCCTTCTTGGGGACATCCCTCCTTGAGGACACCCTTCCTGCCACCCCTGGGACATCCCTCCTTAGGGACATCCCTCCTTAGGGACATCCCTCCTTGAGGACACCCTTCCTGCCTCCCTGCGGACATCTCTCCTTGGGGACATGTGTCCTGCCACCCCTGGGACATCCCTCCTTGGGACATCCCTCCTACCTCCTTGGGGAAATCCCTCCTGCCTGTCCAAGAACATCCCTTCTTGGGAACATCCCTCCATGGGGACATCCCTCCTGCCTCCTTGGGGACATCTCTCCTTGGGGACATCTCTCCTGCCTCCCTGGGGACACCCCTCCTGCCTCAGGTGCCCACACAGGGACTCCAGGTCCTGGCCACCAGCCGCCATGCCACCCGAACGGTGCCAAGTGAGAGCGAGGACGTGGCAGGGTTAGAAGGGGAGCAGCAGCAGAGGCAGCTGGGGAACGGGGAGCACCACGGTGGGACGTACCAGTGACCCAGCCCCCTCCAGCCACTCTTTGGTGGGCAACCACAGCTGATTTCCATCTGTAAAGTGTAAATGACGGGGTATATCACTATTTAATTTCCTGGGGTAGATGTACCCCATGGAAATGGGATGTTTGCACCCGTATTCCCAAACCAAAGGGACCAGAGCAGAGCAGGGGCAGCAAGAGAAAGCGGTGAGGAGCCCAGGGAACTAGGGGCAGATGGTCTCTGTTATCAGGGGGGAGATGATATCCCAGCCCAGCTGCAAAGAGTCAGGCCCTTGTTTTCTCAGCCACCGGGAGCTATTTCTCATCTTGAGCTTCTCCTTCCTTGTTTTGCTGCTTTTGGGGGCTGGGTAATGGGAAGGTTGAGAGGTTTGGAGGTAATTGCTGCAGCAAAACAAATGCACGCACAGAGGATGATGCTTTCGGGGTTTATTGGGTATGGCGGAGAGGGAAGGGGCCAGGGAGCTGCTCCAAAACGGATGGGGCCAGGCCACTTTGCAGGCAGGGGCTTGCTGCAGGCAGAGAGCATGGCTGGGATGCTCCTGTGCTGCTTTGGAGCTGCAGCCCAGGAGAGCCTGATCCTGGGCAAGCTTCTGCAGCAGAGCGAGGTGGACAACCTACTTTGGTCCCTGTGCATCTTCTGCTGGTTCCACTATCTCGCTGGGGCCCGGCCCTGGGTGCAGTCCCCAGGACTCACGGGCACTGAAACAGCCCTGGGCTGGGCTGTGAGGCCATTATGGGCAGCTGGCACTGGTTTGGGAGGAGACTTCTGGGTTTTATTAGCTTTTATTAGTCCTCTAAGCAATGCTTGTCAGAGGCTAAGTGGAAGGGTTCTGGCCAGGACTCATGTGGCTGAGCTCTGCAGCTTTATTAGCAGCCCTCACCCTGCTGATTAATAGGAACATCCCAGTTGTGCTTGGATCTGCGCCCTGATTGCACATCTCTTCCCCTCCTTGGGGAAGCAGTTGCCGTCTTCCAGCACGCAAAGGCTCTGATGAGCATCCAGCGAAGAGCCGGGGTGAGGACAGACTCACGAGGGGAGGAATGAGGACTTTGGGATGAGCAGCTGGCTTGGGTTGGAGGTATGGAGCTGGTCCTGGACAGGGTGAGAAACCAGCTGATGTTAGATATAAGGAGCTGGTCCTGGGCTGTCAGGCACCTGCCTGTTCTCCTGGGAATGTGGGCAGCTTTGGAGGCAGGGCTGGATGGTTTCACAGAGGGGATTATGCTGCGTAAAACCAGGGTGCTCTACACCCCATTTAGTTATTGCTTTTCCATCACAGAGATGTTTCCTGGCTCCTCCGTGACCCCGGTGCTCTGCCCAGATCCAGGAAAACATGCTCAGGGTTTCCAGACCCCTTCTTGGGCCTGACCTTGAGTGGGTCCTGGAAGTGGGAGATGGGCCAGTGCTGAGGCCAAGCAAGGACTGTGCTTTCTGGAGGTCACTGGAAGAGGTGGCTGTGTTCCTGCTGGGAGCAAGCCAGGGAGAACCCAGAGCCTGAAACATGGAAAAAAACCCAATTTTGTGCAGGTCCCAGCCAGCCGGCAGTGCCAAAACCCATCGAATCTCTGTGCAGCAGGTCCCAAAGGCTGCTCCAGTTTCTAAATGTCCCGTTAACCCTGCGCCTCCCAGCCCCGAGGGCCCGGGGCTGGCTGGGACCCTGCTTCACCCACCTTGGCCAACCTCATGGTCACCAGCTTGGTTGGCCAAGGTGCCTAAAGAGAGCTCAGGCGAGCATGGCTGCCCATGACATCCCACCACCATGAAGCTAAAGGAGATGTTGGAGCCATGTCAGGTTTTATCAGCTCTTGGCAGCCCCCTCAGCACCGGTCACCTCTTGGCATGGAGACCTTTCAGCTTCACCACTTGAGGAGTTGCCATGAGCCACGTACCAGCAAAATCGCAGCAGACAAGAAGGTTTTGTTGCCTTTTGCATTGCTGGGACTTTGGTGGTGGCTGTGGTTGAGGGAGTTTTGGGGGTGTGGAAGCAGACTGTAGCCCCTCAACCCCTTCTCCACCAGGGACCAGCCTTGGGCATAGAGGATGAGCTGGAGACTTGATGATGGTCAGCACGGAGGAGACTTTGGTCTGCCTGGAGATGCCTCACGTGGCAACCCAAACCCCATTTATCTTCCCATTTGAGAAGTCATGTCATCGAGCAATTCCAATGGGAAAGTGTGTTTTGATAGGAGAAAAAAAAACAAAAACAAAAACACAAAACCCAAACCCTGGCTTTCGGAAAATGTCTTTAAATAAAGATCTCCAAGCAGCTGCAGTACAACCTTGTTTGGGGGAGCCCAGCTCCACCCTCGGCTGCCGTCCCAGCCCACAGTGAGTCACGGAGCGAGCCCAGCTGCCTGACAGCGATTTTCTCCGCTTGACCCCTTCCTCATCCCAAATAACAGGATTTGTGATGTGTCCCTTTCGCTGGGTTTCCTTGGCTGGGGGCAGAACTGCTGTGGTTTGGTTGTGGTGCTGAGCTTCTTGGTCATTCCCCTGTCAGACAAACCACCGCCACCCCGTGCCTCTCCCTGGCTGAAGGATGAAGGGTGACCATGCCGGTCTCACCTAGCAGGAGGGTGATGATCGGGGCAGGAAGGCTGAGGAGCCCCAAAAAGGCAGCTGGGAGTGGAGGGAGCAAGGTCAAGCCATAATCCCTTACCCCAGTTCGGTGTTTTGGACTGACATGAGCCTCCGCTCACCACCACCTCAAGCATGAAGCCAGGGTCTGTCTGGGCAGCGTGAACTTGGCCCAGGGTCCTGTCTCCAGGCTGGAAGAGTCTCCACATCACCTGCAGTCCCCTTTCATAGTCCCTTTTGGAAACTCTTTGTGCCTTGGTTTTGCTGGCAGCTTGCTCCTCCCATCAGTTGATCAGATCACAGAATCCCAGAATCATCTCAGTTAGAAAAGACTTTGAAGATCCTCCAGTCCAACCATTAACTTCACACTGACCGTTCCCAGCTCCACCATATCTCATCACAAGCCTGAGCTGTCTCTGTTTGGTCTCACCTTGATGGCTTCAGGACTGATCCTGGCTCGGTGCCTGCCCTCCTTGCAGCACTTTTAGGCTGCAAACAGGTTTCCCATCTTGGCATGGCCATCACAAGGCTCAGCCTCCTCCAACAAAACCCTGGGTGGGATGGGACACCCCTCCAGCACCGTACCCGGCGGCGTTGGGATGTCCCCAGGTCTCCTGGAGGTGCCTCACCCGGTGCTTTCTGCGGCCGTGCACACCACAGGGAGGGCATGGGAGGTGGTCCGAGGCGGCACCTGGAGATGCCACCATTCCCCCTCTGACCTCCCTCTCTTTTCCCACCAGCAGTCGCCGAGGAGGGGATGATTCGGCTGGTGAACGGCTCCGGCTCCCACGAGGGACGGGTGGAGGTCTTCTACGACCGCCGTTGGGGCACAGTGTGTGATGACGGCTGGGACAAGAAGGATGGAGACGTGGTGTGCCGGATGCTGGGCTTCCGAGGCGCCGAGGAGGTGTACCGCATGGCCCGGTTTGGCCAAGGTGAGACCCCTAGACTTCTTCCCCTGCCTCACCTGTTATAGATACCTGGGTCCAGCCCATAAATAAACCAGAGACCCCCAAAAAATGAAACACAGAATCATCTGGGTTGGAAAAGCCCTTGCAGCTCCCCCAGCCCAGCCATGACCCTCCCCCTGACCGTTCCCAACTCCCCCAGATCCCTCAGCGCTGGCTCAGCCCGACTCTTCAACCCCTCCAGGGATCCCGGGGACTCCCCCCTGCCCTGGGCAGCCCATTCCAACGCCCAACAGCCCCTTCTGCACAGAAATCCTTCCTCAGAGCCAGCCTGACCCTGCCCTGGGCAGCTTGAGGCCATTCCCTCGGGGCCTGGCGCTGGGGCCTTGGCTCCAGAGACTCATCCCCCCTCTCTGCCCCCTCCTGGCAGGGAGTTGCAGAGGGCCAGGAGGTCTCCCCTCAGCCTCCTCTGCTCCAGACTGAACCCCCCCAGTTCCCCCAGCCGCTCCCCAGCAGACCTGTGCTCCAGACCCTGCCCCAGCTCCGTTGCCCTTCTCTGGCCACGCTCGAGTCATTCAATGGCCTTTTTGGGGTGAGGGGCCCAAAACTGAACCCACTCACTGAGGGGCGGCCTCCCCAGTGCTGAGCACCAGCATGCCTCCCACGAGCAGGACTTGGGCTGTGGTGGCCCGAGAAGCTTCAGTCTGGTCAAGCACTGCTTTAATTCAGCACGGCCAGCCCTGGGTGTCTGCAAATATTTTGGCGTTGGCTCGCGGGACCGCGTGCAAGCACATCGCTGGCGCTGGCCCAGGTGGCTCCTTCCCCTGCTCCGGCTCCCTCGGCGCTCACACCCTGCCACGCGCTGACTCAGCACCGGAGAACCATCCCCGGGCTTGTTGTTTTTGAACGGACGCTTTGGGTTTTTCAGCCGGACGTGACTTTTGAGATCTATTTTCTCTTTAGAATAACAAAAGACAAAAAAAAAAAAAAAAAAAGGAAAAGCTTTAAAAACAGAGGGGAAATGTCAGGAACATTTTGGCAGGTGGAAGGGTGGCCTTTGGCCCCAAAGCGTTGGGTTGGGGTGTTTCTGCCCAGACCAGCTCCTTCCCACATAGGCTTTTTAACTCCTTGAGTTGCCTTCTCTCCAGCTGCTCAGGACTGCCAAGGAGGCGACGGATCCCCAAAGCAGGTAGCCACCACGGCTGTCATCTAGCCATGACCATGCTGGTTGACCAAACCTGCTCCGTGAGTGCAGCTGGACCCCTCCAAGAGCTGGTGTCCTTCCCACCAGCCCTGGGAGACCTCAGAGCTAGTTTCACCAGCACTGTCCTGGCTATCCACACCCAGATTTCTTCCCTGTCTCCCACCCTGGTCCCCTACCACCCCCTGAGCTGCTACAGCCGCTCGGGATCCTGGCACAGCGTCATGCAGAGCCTGCCTTGGGGCATGGGCTTCACTTGGGTTGTCCCAACTGGGAAGAGCTGCTGCTCCTCCTCTTGTGATCCCCTCAACACGGCAATGCAAGTGCCCAAATCCCCCCACCCAGCAGCCAGTGGATGCCCAGCAGATGCAGGGGCACGACCCCAAAGGTTCTGCCACACCACGGTGCCACTTTTGGTCATCCTTGGTGGGCAGGAGGACCCCGTCCATTCCCCACCAGCCGTGGTACAGCCAGTGCCTTGCTGTGCACTGGTGGCTGGTGTCTCTCCTGGGGGTATTTCTTCCAGGGGCTTGGTAGCTCCCAAATTCTGGGGCTACCCCACTGCCACATGCCAGATATGCCGCACCCAGCACCCCTGAGGGCAGAGCTGGGGTCTGTGTTTGTAGGGGGGTGAATAGGGAGACTCAGAGAATCACAGAGCAGTTTGGGTGGAAGGGACCTTAAAGCCGCTCCAGTGCCACCCCCTGCCCCGGGCAGGGCCACCTTCCACCAGCCCAGGTTGCCCAAAGCCCCGTCCAACCTGGCCTTGAGCCCTTCCAGGGAGGGGGCAGCCACAGCTTCTCTGGGCAGCCTGTGCCAGGGCCTCACCCCCCTCACAGGGAACAATTTCTGCCTCAGATCTAAACTGAATCTCCCTCTGTCAGTTTAAAACCGTTCCCCCTTGTCCTAACTACCTGCCCTTGTAAAAAGTGTCCCCCCCCCCTTTCCCGCAGCCCCTTTCAGCCCTGGGGGGCCGCTTTAAGGTCTCCCCAGAGCCTTCTCTCCTCCAGCTGAACCCCCCAACTCTCCCAGCCTGTCCTCACAGGGGGGCTCCAGCCCCCCCAGCATCTCCGTGGCCTCCTCTGGCCCCGCTGGAGCAGGTCCGTGTCCTTCTGCTGTTGGTGCCCCAGAGCTGGACCCAGCCCTGCAGGGGGGTCTCCCAGAGCGGAGCAGAGGGGGAGAATCCCCCCCTCGCCCTGTGCCCACCCTGCTCTGGGGGCAGCCCAGCACACGGGGGGTTTCTGGGCTGTGAGTGCACATTGCTGGGTCACGTCCTATTTTTTATCCACCAGTACCCCCAGGTCCTTCTCCGCAGGGCTGCTCCCCATCCCTCCATCCGTCCCTCCCTCCCTCCATCCCTCCCTCCCTCCCTCCATCCATCCGTCCGTCCGTCCGTCCGTCCCCCATCCATACTGATGTCAGGGATTGCCCCAACCCCTGTGCAGGACCTTGCACTTGTCCTTGTAGAACCTCACGAGGTTCGCACAGACCCTGGGTCACTTCTTGAGCCCATCAAGGTCAGTAGTGCCCTTGGAAAAAAATGAACCACAAAGAAAACAGAGAAGGTTGCCAAGGCACTGCCGGGGGGGCTTGGGCAGGGGAATGGACCCCCCTGCCTGGAGGCAGCTACCCCAGCACAGAGCTTTGGTGATGACGGCTGGCAGCGATGGGGAATTAGGATGTGAAAATCCACGCTGAGCGAGGAGAAAAAGTGTAAAATTACAAGAGTCGCTACTTATCCCTGCACATGGGGTGTCCCAGCCAAATCGGGGCACCCCAGATGTGGACTGGATGGGGTTCCTCTCCCCTTCAAGCTTTGAGCTGCACCACGGTTGGACTCATCACTCACCACAGGAAAACTTTGCAACGCGACTATTTTTTGCAGCATTTTTACTGCTTGTCAATCCAGAGATCCCCGGAGCTGGTTTTGCTCCAGTTCCCAGTCTCTGCCACTGGGAGGGTCTCAAAGCTGTGCTGGGGCGGGGGGCTGTAGGATGCTGCTGAGGGCATCCTTCATCCTCAATGGGCAGCTTGAAGCTTCCAAGAAGCAAAAATCCTAATTTCCAGGCTTTTTCTCATGAAAACTACAAAAATGTCCAGTAAAACTCTACTACTTCTTTACAGTACAGTGTATATATGTTCTAATATGTATATATAATGCTAATATATATTAAAAAAAATAATTAATACACTTTACTATAAAGAAGGATCGAGACAATAGTTAGGGGAGGGAATTTTGATAACGGATGAAGCTTTTTGTTGAAGAAGGGCTTGGATGATTTCTGCTTTATCCCCGCGATGCAGCAATGCACATGCCCTTGGTCTGAAGGGATCCGCCGAGGTGCTGGGGTGCTGCTCACCGGGTCCCTCTTTTTTTTTTTTTTTTTTTTTTTTAAGGCACGGGGAGGATCTGGATGGACGACGTCTCCTGCAAGGGGACAGAGGAGAGCCTGATGCGCTGCAGCTTCTCCAGCTGGGGCAAGACCAACTGCGGCCACGCCGAGGACGCTGGCGTGAAATGCCTGACGCTGTGATTGGGGGGGGGGGACCGGGATGGGGTGGGGGGACACCCCCAGTTTGGCTGCAGGGGTCGTGGGGGGCTCAGCCCACCCCACGGAGCTCACCTGTGCTTCCTGAAATGGTTTTATTATTAGAGAAATAAATGCTTTTTTATTATTCTCCACTGCTGCTGGCGAGGGTGTGCTTGGAGGGGGAAGGGGGGGGTTCAAAGGGCGGTGCGGATTCGGGGGGGTCGGGGAGGGGGATACGCTGGGGGGGGGGCATAAATACAGGCCTTGGGTCTGGCTTGGCCTGGGTTTGAGAAGCCCCTGAGTGCTGGGGGGAGGTACAGAGCACCCCGGGGTGCCTGAGCCCCCCCCAAACCCATCCACAGAGAAGACACCCCCCCCAGAAACACCCCCCCCAAGTGCTTGGTCACACACACCCCCTCCCCCAAGACCCTCCAAGGGCTCGGGGATCCCATGGAGACCCCCTAAAGTCTTAGGAACCCTGTTGAACCCCAGGGGTTCCCCCCACATAGCTGGGGGGCCCCAGAGAGACCCCCCCAAGGGGCTGGCAATGCCGTGAGGGCTCTACCAAAAGCTTGAGGACCCCCCCCGACCCCCAGAGCTCCTTCCCAAGGGTGTTGGGAACCTACAGAGACCCCCCAAAGGCTTGAGGACCCCACAGAGACCCCCCCAAACACCCTGGTGCCCCCCAAACACCCTCCAAAGCTCCGGGGACCCCTCACAGCTCCCATCCCACCCCCCCAGGCCTTGGGGACCCCCCTGAGACCCACCCCAAGCCCCTCCCGACCCCCTTAAGCCCCGCCCCGCGTGGCCCCGCCCCTCGGGGTTGGCCCCGCCCCTCGCCCGCGTCCCGCCGTGGTTTGGCCGCCGGCGGCCGCCGTAGCCGCGGGGGTGGGGGGGCGGTTTCCCGCGCTCGGGGTTCAAACGGCGGCGGCGGCGGCAGGTAACGGTTGCGGGACGGGCTGGGGGGGACGGGGGGGGTTTGTCCCCTCACCGAGGTGGGCTCCGGCGCCGTGAAACCTGCCCCCCCCCCCCCCCCCCCCCAGCCCTGAGGGGGCTCTACCTTCCCCTCACCCCCGCAGGTGGGGCCCCGCAGCCATCTTCTGCCCCGCCCCCCCCGCCCCCCCCCCCACCCCACAGATGGCCCCCGGGAGCCGCGTGGTTCCTCTCCCCCACCCCTGGAGATGGCATCTAGGAGTCCTCTCCTGCCCCCCCCCCAACCTGGGACCCCCACCTCACGCCCGGAGATGGCACCCAGCAGTCCCCGTGTCCCAACCCCCCCCAACCTGAAACACCCCCGCCCTCAGCTCCGGAGGTGTGACCCAGGAGTTCTCTCATGTCCCCCCCAACCTGGGGTCCCCCCCAGGCACCCCTGAGGTGGGACCCTCAGTCCTGGTGCTGGGGGGGGGGGTGTGGGGGGTGTCCCTGTCCTGCTGGAAGCAGCCTGGGGACGCTTCTTCCCCCCAGCCTCCTTCTCTTGGTAGCCCGTCACTTTCCAAACCCCTTCAGAGCCCCCCCCCGACCCATTCCGGGGTTCCTCCAGCATTTTTGGGGGTGGAGGGGTAATAAAAATCTTTCCTCTGCCATAGGGTGAGGGGACGGTCGCAGCGATGGAAGCCTTCAAGTCTCCAACCAACCTGCCCCACAGGGAGAAGCCTGGTGAGGCGCGGAGCTGCCCTACTTCCAGGGGGGGCAGCAGGGAAAGGGAAGGTTTAGCGTCGCGGTGGCGGGGTGATGGGTGTCAGAGGGTCCTCTGGCGGCGGGTGTGGTGGTTTATTGCTGAGTCGTAGGGTCTGGGATGTCCCTGGGGATGGCTGGGGACAGTTGTCCCCTCCCGAGGTGTTGGCAGAGCAGAAAAGGCCTAGACACCGAGCAGTAACTAAACCATCCCTGTGTTATCGCCACCATTGGCATCACAAATCCAAACCCCAGCCCCACACAAATTGCTGTGGAGAAAATTAATTCTAACCCAGCTAAACCTGGTACATTTGCTGAGCCCGGAGAGTAGTTAGGAACCAAAAAGCTGCATCTAAGACCGAGCTCAAGCGTAAAACCTTGCGCAGCGCTTCACGGAGAGCTCTCCTGGGTGAGAAACCCAAGGAGGGCGGTGCCGACAGCTCGGTGGAGTCTGAATTTGGTAAGATCTTGGGGGAAAGGGAGTTTGGAAAGGAGATTTTTCTAAAAAGTCCGAACTCCTGCCTGCAGCGCACGGGTAGAATTGTACAGTTTGTAATTAGATCATCAAAGCTGCGGCTCGATCGGCTCCGCTGGGTCATTTATGGTTGGACTGGGTGATCTTCAAGGTCTTTTCCAACTGAGATCGTTCTGTGATTTGTGGGTGGATGCTGGGTGTCCCCAGAGCCACTGTCACTCCCCTCAGCTGGAGAGAAAAATATAATGAAAGGCTCGTGGGTCAAGATAATGTCACAGCCCGAACTGGGAGCCCGGGAAGTTGTGAAGGATTTGTGATCCCCTCGGGTTAAATTAAGGTGAAACAACACCAAACGACCAGTTAAAAATGTTTTGCTTGCAGTAGAAACAGCTTAAACTTGGAAAAGGACAGTAAGTGATGTGGTTTCTTATTGATACATCTGTAAGAAAGGAAGGAAAGGGAGAAAGAGTCAAAGAATCGGGATCCCCACCCCAGGTTCCAGTGTTGTCTCAGGTCCCGTAATCTTGGGGGGGGGTGTGCAAACCCAGCAACGTTTTCTGTCGCCTTTTATGTTCATTTTACCAGCTGATTTGCATCCTAGATGAGGAGAGGGGGTTTTTTCCATGAACTCATTTGCATGAGAGATGAGGAAGAGGTGGAGCGTGGGTGCCAAGCCCTCATCCAGTTGAGTCGGTGGTCGTGCTGGCCCCCACAACCTTTATTTTTTCCTCGGTTCCCACAGATTATTTTTTTTTTTCTGACTTCCTGCTTCTTGTGGGCCATCATCCAGCTCCTGGGGCAGAACATTCACCTCTTCTCAGGCCTTTCAGCTGAACATCTGGTTTCGCCCCTTTGAGGTTTATCTGAGGAGTTTGACACCTTTGATAGCTCCGGCTTCCCTGGGGGATATTCCTTAGATTAATCACAAAGGCCACAACTTGTCCTTGAGGTTTTCTGTGTCGTGAGTGTTTGAGGCATCAATTCCTTCAGTTCCTTCCAGATAAGGCCAGGGAGATTCCTCACCAATTACCCTCAGGGCTGAAAGACTCAATGCAGGGAAATTAATTTATTATCAATTAAATTGGAGCCAGGTAATAGAAATAAACCCAAATCTTAAAAACGCCTTCCCTGCCCCGTTAAAGGATTTTGCCAGACTGGGGGTACCTCTAGGCTGGATTTATTAACAACTCAGCGTTGGGCCAGCACCAAAGTGAGTGGCAGGGACTAACAAAAAGCACCTTCTGTACAGACAGTTTACATGACGCTGTACAATACACGAGTCTGTGGCGGTTTGGCACAAACTCTCAGTTCCCAATTCTTCATCAGTTTCCAAAGTTCATTAATTCCCTCAGTGTCAGCTAATTCTCGTCATTCATTCCAATTCCTCTTTTGAAGGTGCTGCTCACTGGTGCAGTCTTTGGTCTCCACAGTTACTTCTCAAACAATCTTCATCATCATTCACCTTTAGAGTCCTGAGACAAAGCTCCAGATGTGCTGTTTAACACGTACTTCATCTCTGTCTGACTTTAAAGGCCTAACCCTTCTAAATTGCTCCCTCTAAATTAATCACTCATTTCTTGTCTTTTGTTAGGTCTAAAACTTAACACCTAAGATTGATTTTTTTGTTAATTCAGCTTGACTGGGTTTTAAGCCGGCCATGGCGAGGGCTGCACAGGGGGTGAATGAGCAGCGTTGGCATTGCACTGTCAGTGTTTCTTTGATAAATAACTATAATCTCATAAGTTTAATGAGATACGGGTGTTTCAATTATTCTCTACATATAATAATATCCTAATAAAAAGTCTTCTAAAAGCTTGTTCCTTTTACAGGGGGCAGCGTGGGGGCCAAATGCACAGCGTTGGCATTGCACTGTCAGTGTTGTTCTTTGAGCACCTGTATCCTATTAATTAAACCTATGAGACTAATAATATCTTAATAAAGAGCCTTCTAAGAGCTTTCTCCTTTTACAGCCACCCCTCCCTTCCTCCCCGGCTCAGCTTCTCTCCCCATTTATCTCCCTCCTCCTCGCCAGCCACTGGTGTTGGCTCTATCAGACACAAGAAGCTTCTTGCAGCTCCTCACAGAAGCCCCTGGCTACCAAATCCTTGCCACACAAACCCAACACAGCAGTGCAGCGTTTCTCTTTTCTTTTCTTTTTTTTTTTTTTCTTTGTAGATGGGGGGCCAGTGTCTGTCACCATCCCAGCCTCTCCCTTCATGCAGAAGCTTGGCTACGGCACCGGGGTCAACGTCTACTTGATGAAAAGGTACACGTGGGCGTGACGTGGCGCTCAGGAGCGGGGCTTGGCGTCTTTTTTTTTTAATCTAGAATAAAATAGGGGATGGAAAGTGAGCTCTGAGCAAGAAAACGACCTGCAGATGGGCACGGAGTTGAGGAATTGCTGGGGGGTTTCCAGCTTTTCCCTGTTGCTGGAGGTACCAGTGCTGGGAGGGAGCCCATCATTTGGGGATAATTCCATCAGCCTTTCCCTGGCCTGAAATTCAGGTATTTTGGGTCCATTCCTGGCTCTGCGCGGCCCTGAACTTCAGCTCCTCCACCTAAAAATAAGAATTGATGCAAATCTTTTCTAAAATGCTTGAAAACTTGATGGGGGAGCGCTGTGTATGGGCGAAGAGTTACTATGCACCTCTGCAGCGTGCAGGTGAGCAGACTTTGATTTATTTTAGCATTATTCTTTAGTAATATTACAAAATAAAGGCAGACTCTCTCCAGAATAGCTCCTTGGTGACCTGTGCAAGCTTTGACTGTGGTGCTGCTTACAAACAGGGCAGTTCTGACCCGGGTGGGTTTTCCCATGCAGATCTCCCAGAGGTTTGTCTCGCTCCCCGTGGGCTGTGAAGAAAATTAATTCCAAATGCAACAGGGGCCCGCAAAACATCTACCAGCAGAGACTGAAGGAAGAAGCTAAGATCCTGAAAAACCTCCAGCACCCAAATATTGTGGGTAAGTTCCAAATGAAGGTGTCAGAGCCACCGTCTGGCTCTGGAGGTCGGGAGCCCCGGGGTGTGATGGCTGGGAGGATCAGTGAGTGCTTGCCCCAGCCTTACGCTTCGGAGATGGGTCAGTCAGACCCACCGTGGAACTTCTTAAATTAATTTTTAAGTCGTCCTGGCGTCTTGGAAGCGCTCCTGGGCTGCTGGGGCAACGCAGGTGATAGCAGAAGATGCCTCTTGGGGCTTCATTGCCTGTTGAGATCAGGGTCAGTCACCGAGAGGTGGTTTTTCTGGGTGAGTTACCCGACAGAAACGGTTACGGGGGGGCTCACAAGGTGTCTCGCTGCAGCTTTTTGGCACCTGCAGCCCAGCTTCAGTTTGTGGCCTCAGGGATGGGAGAGGCCACCGTCACTTTGCAGAGGACAAGCAATATCTCAGTGATATTTGGGTGGGTACAGAATAAGGCTGCAGACCCCACCCCAGTGACACACCTTTGTGGGTGACAGTCGAAGCTCTGTCACGCTCTTGGCTCTGGAATGTTTCGAGAAGCTGCTTTGTCTGAGTTTTTCCTTTTATTCGTGCTTTGAACTATCTCGGCATGGTCGCTTGTTTTAGAAATGTGCGTGCAAGGAACTTTGTATCCCTAAAATAGCAAGTCTCGCTTCTGGCAAGGATTGGCCAGCAAAGATAATCTCGACCTTCCACATTGCAAACATTTCACTGCTGTTTTTCTAAAAGGTGCTGTAGATCGTTTACGGGATAAGACTTTAGTTATGTCGTTATGCAAGAGTTTGACATTTATAACTTCACCTGAAGAGTATTGTTTACAGACAGGAGTAAAATCATGGAGGAAGAAAGTTCACACGAGATTTCCTACGCCTGTTAGGCTTAACCTTGTGAAATGGCCCCTGTGAGGCCAGGGCTTGGCTTTCCCAAACATCCCCTGCCCTTTATCTTTTTATCTTTGCGACTGGAGGTGTCGGGCCTGCAGATTTGCTGCTGTTCTCCCTCATTTCTCCTGATTCTCTGTCCCACAAAGATCGGGGTGAACCCCCCCCCCCAGCCTGGCCCGGGATGCAAAGCTGACCTGGGAAGCAACAAGCAGGGTGCCTGCAGGCTCTCCTTTACCTTGACAAGGTTTGTGGGGCCACACAAAGCCACGAGCCAGGTCTCCCCTCCCCAAATCTGGAGCTGTGAATTGATTTGGGGCTGGTTACAGCTGCCCAGAAAGCACCTGGGTACCAGCCCCGAGTGCTCTGGCTCTGTCAGGCCGGCCTCTGTCCGCCTCATTTCACACAGGGGAATGTTTCCAATGTTTAAAATCTTTTCTTTTTTGTGGGAAATATGTTTCTCTGTAACTGCCAGTTAAAAGGTCAGTTTCACTCCAAATCTTGAAGTGGAAAAAGAGGATAGATACTGAAATAAATAAATAAATATTTAAAAAAAAAAATTAAAAAATATTGAAAAAGGAATTAGACATGTAATCTAATCAAGTTACTCTCACAAACAGTACCTCACCTAGTTATCACTTTAAGGAGGCTGCTGTTTTTCATAATAGAAAGGTCTTTGATGATAAGAACCTAATAAAAAAATAACTGATAATCACTTTTTCACAATGAAACGCACCAGTGAGTCTTGACTTTCCCATTTATGCAGGGAAAGCATAAATATAAATAATCAAACCCCAAGCAGATGATCAAAGCATTTAGAAGGGGCAATGGGAATTTGTGCAAGGGGGTGGTAACAAATCCATTTGTTTTGGAAGGTTACCGTGCGTTCACCGAGGCTGACGACGGAAGCATGTGTCTGGCCATGGAGTACGGGGGAGAAAAGTCTCTCAGTGACTTAATTGAAGAAAGAAACGCGGAGCGGTTGGGCCCTTTCCCTGCTGCCACGATTTTCAAGGTTGCCTTGAGCATGGCGAGAGGGCTGAAGGTAAGGTTAACTGTAACTGGTCTGGGTGGAATCGTCCACACTGGTGACACTGGAAAAATAAATTAATTTGGTGTGCGAGAGGCCGGGGGCAGCAGATGGAGAGCAGATGCTGTGATGCTTCATATGAGCCCTAAGTGGTTTTTTGTTTTTTGTTTTTTTTACTGGGTGCTGTACAGAGTCAGGTGAAAACTGAGCTTGAGGTTGAAGTAATACAAAAAAGAGACGCCATGGGGTTTTTCACAGGATCCTGGAATCACTCAGGCTGGAAAAGCCTCTCGGGATCATCAAGTCCAACCCTCAGCCCGACTCTACAAAGTTCTCCCCTACCCCACATCCCCCCCAGCTCATCCCAACGGCCCTGAAACCCCCCCAGGGATGGGGACTGCCCCCTCCCTGGGCAGCCTGTGCCACTCTCGGACCACTCTTGCTGGGAAACATTTTCTCCTCCTGCCCAGCCTGAGCCTCCCCTGGGGCAGTTTCCAGCCGTTCCCTCTTGTCCTGTCCCTGATCCCCTGGGAGCAGAGCCCAGCCCCAGCCTCTCTGCAATGTCCTGTCAGGAGCTGCAGAGAGGGATGAGGGCTCCCCTCAGCCTCCTCCTCCTCACACTGAACACTCCCAGCTCCTGCCCTGCCTCCTCACAGGATTGATTCTCCAGCCCTTCCCCAGCCTCGTTGCCCTCCTCTGCCCTCGCTCCAGCCCCTCCAGATCTCTCTGGGATTGAGGTGCCCAAACCTGGACACAACCTCCAGGTGTGGCCTCACCAGTGCCGAGCACAGGGGGACTGTCACCTCCCTGCTCCTGCTGCTCACACCAGTTCCAATCCAAGCCAGGAGGCCGTTGGCTTTCTTGGCCCCCGGGCACGCTGCTGGCTCCTGTTCAGCTGCCTGTCAGTGAGAACCCCCAGACCCTTCTCTCCCAGACAGCTCCAGCCACCCAAACATCCTGCTGCCCTCCCTTGGGGCTACCTCCTAGCCCTGCTTGCTGGCCAGCGAGGAGGCTGGCGCTGGCTCCTTTCTGCTGTGCCAGGCAGCTGGTCTGGGCAGGGAGAATGGTTCACTGATGCCTGTGGCCGCTACCCAGTGCTGCTTGTGAACCTCCTGAGACTGTGTTTAGGGAAAAAGGGGGGGAAACAGAGACTCTGGGGCTGAATCTAAACCAAAAAGGAACTGTATAAGCCCCCCAAACTAATCTGGGTGGAACAACCTGCCCTGTGTTTTCTACGGGTTACAGGGAGGTCTTGACCCATCCTTGAGGTTTTTAAGGCTGAATATGTTAAAGGTTTAGAAGTTGGTGCTTTGTTCAGATCCGATGGCTGCTCCTGCCTCTCCCTGGAAGCGGGTGGTAACAGCTTCTCTCTGCCTCTCAGTATCTTCACAACGATAAGAAGCTGCTCCACGGAGATATCAAGTCTTCAAACGTGGTCATTAAAGGTGACTTTGAAGCCATCAAGATCTGTGATGTGGGAGTGTCCCTGCCCCTGGATGAGAACATGACCGGTAGGTTGGGTGGCCAGGAAAAGGGATCTGGATGCCCCGTGGCTTCCAGAATTTGGCTCTGGGAGCAGAGTGACCTTGGAGGGAAGGACTGGCCCGTGGTTTGCACCCTGTGTGGGTGAAGGGGATCTCCAACTTTAACCCTCCAGACCCGTGACATGTCTCCGGTGTCCTTCCACGCTCCGGCGGGCAGGAATGCCGTTGCACAGGGGGTGCTGGATCAGGCCCTGTCGAGGAGATGCTCTTGCCAGAGAGTTAAATAAATGACTCTTTCTCGCAGGGCTAAAAGGAAGCACGAGCCAACTGCGAGCGTTCTAAAGACTTCACATCAATGAGAAACAGATGTCTAATGGCGTCGTGGCTTGGCTGTGAACAGCAGGAATGTGTTTGGGTTAATTACAAGAATGCTTTTCTCCGCTGCTTTACACAGCGCTTGGGCCTGCGACAGCCTCATAATTTATAAAGCTGCTCTATTACATTTTTATTAGTAGCTGTTCCCTTTTATAAGGAGCGAGAGAGCTGGAGGCAGCGCCCCAGCGTAATCTCCCTGAGAGGAGTGTGGTTAAAGTATCAGTTTCTGGGCTGGCTTAACAGGAAGAAGTCCTCTCCCAGCCCAGCCCTGAGTTTTGGCTTTGCCTCCTCATCATCTTGAGGAGACAAGGGGCACCCAGCCACGGGGAGGGTGCTGGGTCCCTGTCCGTGCGGCAGCCGAGGATGAAAACGCAACGGTCTGAATTGTCGAGGGATTTTGGCATTGGCTTCTCGGTACAGGCCGGGCTTGAAGATCAGCCCTGCAAGAGGAAAGTTTCTTGGCCAGCTGAGATTTGCTGACAGCTCGGGAGAGCAGGGGGGAAACATGGCCCCCCTCCTCTTGGGAGCGGGGCCTGTAATTGAGAGAGGGATGTGAGGGATCGAGTAGGGGCTGGTGCTTCGTCAATGGCTTCAGCTCTCCCAGGGCTAATTACCATCAAGGAGGCGTTAAATTGAACAAAGTGGTGAGAATTTGGTTGGGGCTGGAGGAAAGAAAAGTAGGATTGTGTGGCTGGCAGGAGGCACCATGTGGTGGAGACTGATGGGGCCTCGTGAGGTTGGGTTGGCTTTGTCCAGCAAAAAGGGGGTGCCCTGAGTGCTGTCACCCCCATCCTGCTTCCCTGGGGTCAGGGGCCAAGCTGATGAAGGGAGAAACCTGGGTAAAACACGGGTAATTTCTCACTTCTTCACTGCAAGGGGTCTCAAAACAGGGTTCAGCTACAGAGCATCGCTCTGGCCTTGGGTTCTCGCTGCGTGGCCTCAGACACCACTCTGAAATCTCCTCGCAGAGGTTTCTCCGCGGTCCCTAACGCACATTGCTGGGCCAGCAGAGGAGAAACACGAGCCCTGCTGGGTCACGGGATTTGAGACTACCTGGATGTGCAAGAAAAATAGGTTTAGGCCCCCAAAAGATCCCGTCCTGTGGTTTTAGCAGCCCTGAGGTAACCGCCAGGCTAAATCCCTGCTGCAGGGTGAGCCATGACGTCCCTGAGCCGTGTTGTTTCCTTCCAGTGAGCAACCCAGAGGCGTGCTACATCGGCACCGAGCCCTGGAAGCCCAAGGAGGCTCTGGAGGATGATGGCGTCATCACCGACAAGGCCGACATCTTCCCTTTTGGGCTGACTCTCTGGGAAATGATGACCCTCTCCGTGCCACACTTCAACCTGGGCGATAACTCCGATAACGAAGGTTGGTTTCTATCGCTTGCTGGTGAGCGACTTCTGTTCCTAGAAATGCTTTCTTTCCTCTTAGTAAAACTGATTTTTTTTTTTTCCAGTGTATGTAGTACCCCCAAAATCCCAGGTCTCCCTTGGATATCATCCAAAGGTCTGCGTCACCTCACAGCAGCATAAGAGCAACCCACCAGGCTGTAGCTGTGTGGGGGGTGCTGTTGAGATACCACTGAAATGATATTGCCAGAAAAGTCTAAAAGTGACATTGTGCTTGAAATGGTGCACAAAAATATTTAGAGGCAGCTGAGGAAAAACTTAGGAAGCACTGGGCTCAGGCCAAGGGTGCGTGGGGCCGCACCCGAGCTGCCAAGCACCTGCTGCCACCAGGGAAGCAGTTTTGTTTGAGTTGCTTTGGGCACCTCCTGTGTGCCCAAGTGGGGATTTGTCATAGAATCACCGAATCGTTTTGGTTGGAAAAGACCTTTAAGATCATCGAGTCCAACTGTTAACCCAATGCTGCCAAGGCCACCACTAAACCCTGTCCCTAAGCACCACATTTACACATCTGCTGAACCCCTCCAGGGATCCCGGGGACTCCCCCCTGCCCTGGGCAGCCCATTCCAACGCCCAACAGCCCCTTCTGCACAGAAATCCTTCCTCAGAGCCAGCCTGACCCTGCCCTGGGCAGCTTGAGGCCATTCCCTCGGGGCCTGGCGCTGGGGCCTTGGCTCCAGAGACTCATCCCCCCTCTCTGCCCCCTCCTGGCAGGGAGTTGCAGAGGGCCAGGAGGTCTCCCCTCAGCCTCCTCTGCTCCAGACTGAACCCCCCCAGTTCCCCCAGCCGCTCCCCAGCAGACCTGTGCTCCAGACCCTGCCCCAGCTGCTTCTTTGAACACGTTCCAGCATCAAATTTGCCTTTCCTGTAGTGAGGGGCCCAAAACTGAACCCAATATTCAGCCTCACCAGTGCCAAGTACAGGGGGGCAATCCCTTCCCTGTCCCTGCTGGCCACACTATGGCTGATACAAGCCAGGATTCCACTGGCCTTCCTGGCCACCCCTTGTTCAGTTACTCAGACGGGATGGGCAGGGGATGCTACAGCTGCCTGCAGGCAGATCTGAGCCCTGGAGCGATACAAGGCTAAAAATCCTACAGGCTGTGCTAGGAAAACTCTTGCTCCAGCCTTTGAGCTGGCACGGACCCACAGGCTGGCCTGTGTTTTCTCACTCAGTCTCCAGGCAGCTGGGGGATTTTTCCTCACTCTCCTGCTCTCAGCACCTCCTGGCAGCAGAGCTTTTTCCCAGCCAGCTCTGCAGGGGTGACTCAGAGTTATTCTACTGGGGTAGATACAGCTTCAAAACAAGCAATTTAAGGCAAAGGGGAAGTAATGATGTATGTCAGGCAGTAATTAGTGCTAACAAAGAATAGCAAAGCTAACACGAAGGTCAGATCCCACCATACCCCTGCGAGGCAACTGACTGTGAGCCAGCAACGTGTGCTGGGCTGCCCCCAGAGCAGGGTGGGCAGCAGGGCCGGGGGGGATTCTCCCCCTCTGCTCCGCTCTGGGAGACCCCCCTGCAGGGCTGGGTCCAGCTCTGGGGCACCAACAGCAGAAGGACACGGACCTGCTCCAGCGGGGCCAGAGGAGGCCACGGAGATGCTGGGGGGGCTGGAGCCCCCCTGTGAGGACAGGCTGGGAGAGTTGGGGGGTTCAGCTGGAGGAGAGAAGGCTCCGGGGAGACCTTAGAGCGGCCCCCCAGGGCTGGGAGGGGCTGCAGGAAAGGGGGGGGGACTCGTCATCAGGGGGAGGGATAGGACAAGGGGGAATGGTTTTAAGCTGGGAGATTTAGATGAGATCTGAGGCAGAAATTGTTCCCTGTGAGGGGGGTGAGGCCCTGGCACAGGCTGCCCAGAGAAGCTGTGGCTGCCCCCTCCCTGGAAGGGCTCAAGGCCAGGTTGGACGGGGCTTTGGGCAACCTGGGCTGGGGGAAGGTGGCCCTGCCCGGGGCAGGGGGTGGCACTGGAGGGGCTTTAAGGTCCCTTCCACCCAAACCACTCTGTGACAGATGAAGGGCAGCCAGGGAGCAAAGCCCCCTGCCCCAAGGGACCCTTCCCACCCCCTTTGCCACCTTCTTTTCTAGATGAATCTTTTGACGAAGACTGCTTTGACGAGGAAGCATACTACGCAGCCCTGGGAACCCGCCCAGCCCTCAACATGGATGAACTGGATCAGTCCTACCAGCACATGATCGACCTTTTTTCTGTCTGCACGAGTGAGGACCCCACGACACGGCCCTCAGCCGCGGCCATCGTGGAAACCCTGGAGGCAAGTCTGCCCCAGGAGTAAAAGCATCCGACTTAGTAAGGCTACTCCTCTGTGGCATTTATCCTTCTAGTATGCGAAACACGCTCTGTCTACTTAAAACCGAAGCTTAAACTCATTAAACACTAACCCCTGCTTTAAGGACAGGCTTTAGCTGACTGCAGCTTGTTCTGCTCCTAGAGCAATCCCCTCCCACTTAGGGCCTAAAGTTATGTTCAATATTTTGGCTTTTAGTTGTTCTGTTACAACTGTTTTAAAACCCTTTCCTCTCTTTGTGTTGAGTTAATAACAGTTTTGTGACTGAGATGTTAAAAATAAATTTTAAGAGGTGCTTTTCTTAAGGAGTGTGTGTCCCTCCCAGGTATGTGCAGGTAAATACTTGTATGAAGTATCTGTGCTCCTGGGGTGGGTGAGAGCAGCAGACCCCAGGTAAGAGGAGAATGTTACCAAGGGAGAGGCTCCACGCTTAAAGAAGAGGTTTCTTGACACAACAGCTTGTTACACAGAATCATACCGTGGTAAAAAAAGGGTGTAGGGTCAAGAAAAAACAATCTCTTGGGGATTTATTAACAAAAGCCCTGTTGGTTGGGGAAATTCCTGCCCACAGCTGGCTGCAGACAGAAGGTTGCGACACATATTTGTCCTGCTCCCTGAGGCAGCCCTCAGCTTCCCCTGCCTTCTCCTCGAACTCCTCAAATGAGCGTTCCCACATCTCTCCAGTGCACAGAAACAACCTCAAACAGCAGCATTTCACACATTTTATTATCGAGCAGGCAGCCCCCCCCATGGCAGCTTCCCCTGCAGCACACCAGGACTGACACACTGCAGGAAATCCTGCCACCAGTCAGCTGTTTTAAGACATCTCTTACTCCTCTGTGCATAAATTTAGTAACTGCTTGTACTAAGGCTGCCACCCTGCCTTTCACAGCACACATGCTGCAGAGAGCTCGGAACTACGTGATCACAGATCAGGGAGAAAACAGTCATTTTTATATTAATTCAACCTTTCAACAGAATTAAGTTACTTGCAATAAAATTTAGTTTCAGAAGAAACAAACCTACCTGAAATCCAAGCAGGGTTCCACAGCATACGCTAAAATAGAACATAACTGTACACAAAGTGACACGCGCTCCCCCAGCTCGAGGGAGGAAGAACTAGCACTCAGCAGGAAAACAGCGTTATTTTGAACACACAAATTATCTCTTGACGCTTTCAGTGAACCTCAACTTGTTCTAATCAAGTCGAATCAGTTGTTAGAAATGAAATTGTAAACAAGGAAGTTCGGGGTCTGGCAGTATTTCGTCGCAAACAACTTGCCGTGGGGCGTCGGGTCGGAGAAGGCGATGTCGTTGGTGCTGAGGTAGCAGCCGTAGCTGAAGGTGCTCCTGGAAGAGAGAGCGGAGCTATCGGGGTGCTGCAAAGAGCCCCAGCTCCTAAAACACACCCCAGGGATGTTCCCCCCCTCCCTGCCTAGAGCTGTTATTTCCTCTCTCACTTTGCTTTCAAACCAGAGAAGATAGTTTGCAAGACACCAGTTTGCCCTCTTGGATTCTGGTGTAACCAGGAACCATTTTAAAATTTGCAAATAGGATAAGGTTAAGACAAAATACAGACAGAAAACCCCCGACTACAGTTTTGCACAAAGACCAGATGTTTTGGTTAAATATTGTGGATCAATTCCCCAATGAAATCCACCACGGCAGTGCCAGGACTCTGGTGGGCACCCACGGATCGCCCAGGGCCAGCAGGTTTGGAAGGTGGCACAGCAAATGCTAACAACAAACCAAACACTGGCTGACAAATTCTCAGAATATTGAGCTCCAGAAACAATTATGTATGATTAAATGTATAAAAATACACACAGAGGTACTCACACTTTATATTTCTATCTGATACACATCCAGCAGGCAGATGTGCCACAGGAGAGGTGCTACAACAGGCTCGTGGGCTACCAGGCTCCCCCTTAAGGCAGCCCACAGCAATAGATGAAGGGAAGTTTTTAAGTCTTTTAGACTGTTCCAAGCTTGAAAAGCTCAGAAATTCCTGCCTGGAAAAAACTCAGAAGTGTTTGGGCCCATCAGCTTGTCCAGTTAATAAAAAAAAATAATAATAAATTTTTCCCCCAAGCAGCACAGTTTTTCTTGGAAAATCCAGTGCGTGTAGCGCCGTGTTCCAGCTATACCCAGCACTTCGCTTGGCTCACACTTGTGTCAGATTTTAAATATAAATATTACTTA
Organism: Athene noctua; assembly: GCF_965140245.1. NCBI lineage: Eukaryota > Metazoa > Chordata > Aves > Strigiformes > Strigidae > Athene > Athene noctua. The sequence goes on from NC_134037.1 coordinate 1,463,647, forward strand.
AATATTAGATATACACGGAATATCTGTCCACTCGATAGCCTTCCACTGCCAAGCGGGGATTTCAGACTTGCTCAACGATACAAATTTATGCCTTTCTGTAAGTTCCTTCTCAAGACTTTTTGCTGCAGTCAGTGTTTTCCCTTCCCCAGAAGGATCTGTGCTCCCCCCAGCTCCCCGCTGCCCTCTCGCCTCTCCCTACCTGACCACGTCCACCAAGCGACGGGCGATGCCCTTCCTGCGCCTCGGGCTGAACACCCAGATCCTGCTGACGCCACAGACGGCGGGTTCGGGCTCCGTGGAGCAGCACCAGGCCCGCTGGTGCTGGAGGAGGTCCTGGCCAGTGGCTCCCGGCTCAGACAGCACCCGGAAAGCCTGTGGGGAGGAGCAGAGACATGGAACTGGTCCTTCCTGACGGGACATGGAGCCACAGAGCTTCTCACGCTCCCAGATTTGCTCTTCCAGGCTGGCAGATAAACCAGCACCCAAACGGGTCAGACAGGAGCTGGCTGCCTATCAGCCACGTAAACTCAGCCAACTCCCACCAGCAGCACCTCACCCTGACAAAAGCACAAGCTTTTCTTCAATTTCTTCTTTTCGTTGTGTTTCTCGCTTGGCTTTTATTTCCTGAAGTTTTATTTCCCCCCCCTCCTGGGCTACCTGGGATTTCCAATACATGAGCTGAAGCAAACAGCCCCAGTTATTAGCCAGCAATTTCACCCCCTCCCCACACAATTAATTACATGTACCTGCTTGATTGATTCAGCCACTAAGCACCCAACAATCATCTTCTCGTTGGACACAAACAAGTATATTTTAGACTTGGCTGGGCAGCTCAGAGAAACTTGCTTAAATCCCAATTCATTATCTACAATTTCTCGGACATCTTCTGCCTAAGAAAACAAATCCGGAGAGGCACGTTAGGTACTAACACATGTTTTTTGACTCTGTCATGAAACCTGTCAGAAAGAGGACTTGTACCCCCAAATAAGCCCGTGCTTGCACACAGTCTGGCTCTAACTGTGTAAAGAATAGGCTCTCACTCATGTCTCCATCCCTCTGCACCGCTCACAGAGAGCACCTGCCTCTCGCCCCGGTCCTTGGGAGGGAAAGGATCAGGTTATGGTGGTTGTGATAAGAACAGGAGCTTCAGGGCAGGGAGCAGGGTTAGGATGTTTCAGGGGGGGTGTCCACAGAGACCTGGATTGCTGACACAACCCCCCCTCAGCTCTCCCGCCCACCCCGCGCCCCGGTGAACGCTGTGTGACCACAGGCTGAGGTAGTTCTGGGAGCTGAGCCAGCAGAAAGCGAATCTACAATATAACCCCAAAATAAACAAGCTTGTACCTTCTTGACAGCATATTTTGGGTCGTCTGGAAGAATCAATACGATTTTCCCATCCCAGAACTCTGCCACAATCCGTTCTTTCTTCCAGCCCTGCCACAGAGGGGGGGGGGGGGGGAAACCCAAACAAACAAGTTAGTGGCCTAGCAGGGGAGGGGAAGTGATTCAGCAGAGACTCTGGCGGGTGAAGCTTTAACCTGAACCACTTCAGCTTTCAGGAACCAAGCCACATTCATCAAACAGACGAAGGCAGTTTGCTGAAACCGCCTAAGTGACATTTTAACCTCCTCTCTGGATGACAAAACGTTTGCCTGCAGCTGTCTCGGCCCCGTACCTTCACACACTGCATCCCCCCAACCCCGACTCCTCCAGCCCAGCTGTGGCCTCACCAAGTATCTGAGCGCCTCGAGGAAACTCTCGTGGTGCTGGATGTGCTGGGCTTCGTCCTCCGGGCTAGCTGCCGTGTAGATCATGCCACACGACTTGCAAACCACAGTACCAAAATGCTTCTGACCAGCGTCCTAGGGAGAAACAGAGCCAGCTAAGTGCTCTGAAGCAGTTCCAAACCATGCTCGGTTCAAGAGATGCAGTTGAGAATCAGTTCTAGTAGCAATCATCAAAGACTCAAGTAGGTTTCGTTTGAATTTGTGAAGAGGAGAACAAGCTTTTGCTTATTTGCAGAATATTTGCCACACCTCGGTGAGTGGGTTCAGTTTTGGGCCCCTCACCCCAAAAAGGCCATTGAATGACTCGAGCGTGGCCAGAGAAGGGCAACGGAGCTGGGGCAGGGTCTGGAGCACAGGTCTGCTGGGGAGCGGCTGGGGGAACTGGGGGGGTTCAGTCTGGAGCAGAGGAGGCTGAGGGGAGACCTCCTGGCCCTCTGCAACTCCCTGCCAGGAGGGGGCAGAGAGGGGGGATGAGTCTCTGGAGCCAAGGCCCCAGCGCCAGGCCCCGAGGGAATGGCCTCAAGCTGCCCAGGGCAGGGTCAGGCTGGCTCTGAGGAAGGATTTCTGTGCAGAAGGGGCTGTTGGGCGTTGGAATGGGCTGCCCAGGGCAGGGGGGAGTCCCCGGGATCCCTGGAGGGGTTGAAGAGTCGGGCTGAGCCAGCGCTGAGGGATCTGGGGGAGTTGGGAACGGTCAGGGGGAGGGTCATGGTTGGGCTGGGGGAGCTGCAAGGGCTTTCCCAACCCAGATGGTTCTGGGATTCTATATTCAGAACTCTTTAGCATTAAATTATTCAGGGGATATCATCAATGTGCACTTTGGAACAAGTCTTGAGACAGTTCAGGAACACCCTCTCTGAGGAAACCATGTAAAAGAGCACCACAAAGCAAGAAAATAATTAAAAAGAAAATTATGTACAGTCTTTTCATCCATTAGCTCAAATTTTTATCTCTGACAGCACACAGGGAGGGGAAGAGAAGGAACTGGACACCAGTTGCACCAACAAACAGCAGACTGCTCTCTCAGCAGCAAGGAGAAGCAAAGCCTGGTTTAAGGGCTCCTCTTATTTCCCTGCGCTGGTGTTTTCCCCTCCCCACATCCCACTCTGGGCTTCCCCCCGTGTCACAGCACCCACGGCCTGTCCCCGGGGGGCCCAGCAGCCCCCCAGGCAGCCAAGGCGTGCTGTGCTTGTGTTCAGGGGCTGATGACTGCTGAGTACAGGCGGCTGCTTTCCTCTCAGCACAGGCACTCCTCTGGCTTTCTCCCTTCCATGGGGACCAGTTTTCAAAGCACTCCAAAATCTGTATCTGTGAGGTCTCAAATTTGACAGAAATCATTCCGACGACTCAAAAAAGGTGCTAGAAAGGGCAGATCAGCAGGCAAGAATGATCACATAAGCCCTGTTCCCTCAGGAAACAGGCTTGAAAACATCTGCATGTCACCAAGTGAGAACAAATGGTTTACTGAAAAATTACTCATCACTGAGGGCGTATGTTCTGGAAACCCATATGTGTGATGGTTACATGACACGTGAGCTGCACTAACACCGTTTGGACACCTCCTGCTCCAAAATACAAAACCCCACGCTGAAGGGTAAGAGCAGGAAGGCAGATGTGGAGCTACCAAAGTGGCACCAGCTCGCTGAGGCTCAGCTCTCAGGGGCACATTCCTGCTGCCGGGCTGCCTGGCTGCACCAACTCTGCTCACACAGCAGGCCAGGAAGCTGTGGAAAAGGGAAATTATCCAGCCAAAATCACTCCTATAGCATCCATACAGGCTTGGCTGGAGTTTCCCTTTGGGATATATATATATATATATTTTTTTTTTTAAGATTACGTTCCATAAATCTCCTTTGAATTTTAAACTATAATGAAGCGTTAAGTCCCAGGGAAACCATAACAATGTATTTCCCAGCTACTACCCTGTCTTCATCTAGCACTAAATTCGTTAATCACTGCCTTGTTCCAGTCAGCACAGTGCGGTTGGTTTGAGGTTTACACGTGAAAAAAAAAATAATCTACTTGTCGGTTAGCCTCAAGACTTATTTGTTTCCTCACCACCCCGAGGACCCAGCACACCCCAAGGAAACCCTTACAATAATCATCTGATCCATGGAGCACTTGCAGAGCTCTTTCACCTTCTTGCTTTTCTGTGAGGCGTGAGATGTTTTTGCAGGTGGGCTGGACCCAAACGGAGAAGTCGCTTCATCCAGCATAGCCTGAGGTCTGAAAAAAAAAATCAGTTCAGAAAGATAAAAATGAGTCGCTGCAGACAAAAGTTAATATTCCACATTGGGTGCCAGGGCAGGGTGGTGACTCTTGTTACGGAACACCCCAAACTAAGCCAGGTACAGCAAAGCTTCTTGGCAGCTGTGGTGCCAGCTCCTCTGGGGAAAGGAGAGGGGCTCTAGGAAGAGCCACAATTGCGTCAGAAGTTAAATAACTCTTGATCGAGCACCTCTCCCACCTCCAGAGCCATCCTGCTTCCAGGATATTGGAAATTCAGCAGCTCCTTGAACAGTCAAAGGGATACATGGCAAACTGGGAAGCAAAGGGCCAGGTCTGTGAAGTGTGTAAGCTGCAGGTGAAAAAACAGGTGCCCAAGTCACAGAATCCCAGAATCATGTGGGTTGGAAAAGCCCTTGCAGCTCCCCCAGCCCAACCATGACCCTCCCCCTGACCGTTCCCAACTCCCCCAGATCCCTCAGCGCTGGCTCAGCCCGACTCTTCAACCCCTCCAGGGATCCCGGGGACTCCCCCCTGCCCTGGGCAGCCCATTCCAACGCCCAACAGCCCCTTCTGCACAGAAATCCTTCCTCAGAGCCAGCCTGACCCTGCCCTGGGCAGCTTGAGGCCATTCCCTCGGGGCCTGGCGCTGGCTCCTTGGCTCCAGAGACTCATCCCCCCTCTCTGCACCCTCCAAAGTCCAGCAGCTCCGTCCTCAAACCGCTGCTTGTGTGCGACCAAACATCCAAAATGCTCCCACACAGGCTCAGAGTTTTGGGCAGCAATGCTCAGCACTGGCAACCTGCACCTGAGTCTAACTGGGATCCAAAAAACCCAAAGCCTGACACCTAAACAGTGCCACAGACAAGTCCTAACTTGTTTGGTTTGTGTATAAAATTACAGCTACAATCACACCCCTAGAACACGTCTGCCCTTCAACGGGTTGAGGAGAACCGTCGGGTCACAAAGTCCCGAGCGGATCGAAGGGCAGACTCAGCAGGGGAAGTACCAACAGCCAAAATCACCTTACAAAGCTTCAAACCTTCCTGTTTTGGGAGGAAGCCGACTACAAAGTGCTCACCACACCAGCACCGCTCTCCCCTCAAGTGGAAAAAAAAGGAAGAAAGCAAGAAAAAAGAAAAAAAAAAAAAAAAATCAAACTCCAACAACCTACAAAGCGTTTCATCTTGGTTTTGGTCACGGTGTACAAGAACTCGTGACAAAGTTTTGGCCAAAACCTGCAGTTGCTTGGTCTCAAACCCCCACTCCATCTACTCCTGGGGTCCCCCCTCAGCTGCAACTCCCAGCCCCTCACGCCGACACCACCTTTACACCAGGGCATGGGCAGCATTTCAGGAAAACCCCTTGGTGCTGGGGCTAAACTCTGCTCTGCCAGGTAGCAGGGACAGCTTCCCGAAGAGGGCAGCACACTGGAGCGAGGCCAAGAGGAATTTTTCCTGCTCAGATGCAGACATGGAGGATCTACATGAATTTTTAAGTTTACAATGTGGGCTTCGGCTACAGGGAAGCACCTCGTTAGCAGTATTAATAATCACAGAGTTTTTCTAACCTACCTTTTAGACTTCTGTATGCAAGGTGGCATTTCTTAAGCAATCTCAAAGTGGGAAATTCCGGTGCAGTGAAACTTAATATGGAACTAATTTAGAGATACACCAAACAATTTTATAGATTTGGATACTAAGGAGAATTTCCAAAGCAGAGACTTCGTGGAGGAAAAGCTTGCGCTCATCAGCTTCCCAAGAGACAACTGCAAATCCAAGACTGATTTTCAGTTAATCACAACCACCAGGATTTCCACATATTCCAGGGTTCCACTTGCACCACGGAAGGTATTTGAAAAGCCACATGAGGAAGCAAAGCAAATATTGCAATCAGATCTCTCTTTCAACACTTCTGTGGCAGAGGACTACAGTAGCACAAGTCTTGGAAGGTTTATTTTGGCTCTTTTAGGAGCAACTTTAAGTGCTTTTTTTATTATGTTCACAATAAGCTCGGCTCAGAATGCTTTTATTGTTAACAAAACGCATCAAGAGTTGATTCAATATGGGAGAGGGATTAGTAGCTCTGGTTCTTGTGTGGGAAAACAATGTCTTTTTTCCACTAGAGGTCTACAAGTACGGCAGCAAATTAATTGGAGAAACAAACTAATCAGCGCAGACCCCAGGCAGTACAGTTACACCTTACGTAAAGAGTAAGTGCCTGTGAGTAATTTAGCGGTATTATGGTTTTGACAGAATTAAAAAGCAAACTTCACATGCTTGTGCTTCATTTCCATCACACTAAATATCAATCAGCACCCAACAGACTGAGAAAATACCCACTTGGGTGGGTGAGCACGGGAAAGCAGAGGAGGAGCAGGTGCTTCCAGTAATCCTTTTCACCCATTTTTATTCCAACTTCTGCCTCGTCCTCGGCACCTAGATCAAAACTTCTGAGCATGCTGCTACCTAGTGCTGCTGCACTGAAATTTCTCAGGTTAAAAAAAAGAAATGCAATCCAAAATACACCCAATCAGGTCATTTCTGTATAGCACAGAGATACTTCCCCAGGCACTAACAGTGAGGACGCCAGTCAGCAATTGCTGCAATAGGTACAGAAGCACTGTGGAGGAAGAGTTACTGTGGGAAAACAATGAACCTCATGGAAGAGGGAGATCAGTTTGACACTGAATTTAAAGAATATAGGTATTCTCCAACAGCAAGCCTTCTGAAATGTAGCTCCGTATGGCTTTTTACAGCGCCGTCCCCAGGAAGGACTAATTTTAACAGTTTAAAAATTAATACTGTAGGTTTAATGAGTAAAGAAGGTCGAGAAGCTGCCCGTTCCCACAAGAGCCACAGACTGGCCAGAGCAGAGTTCCTGCCCTGCCCTGTCAGCCTTTCCAGTGTTACTCAGTGAGGGACCCACAGCTCAACTGGTTAAACATAAAGTGAATTTTCACCCCCTGGAGCCGATGTAGCTCAAGAAGTTGCTTGCAACACAGAATTGCTTCAAACGTGGCAAGAATGCCCGTGCCAGAGGCATCGCTGCTGGGCTGGGGGGTGATGTAGGTGTAAGTAAGCTCATGAACACACATGTTTGCTGTCTGCAGTGCAGACCTGAGTGTATATACAGGAACCCGCAGCATTTATTAGACTCGTGAATCCCAGAACCATCTGGGTTGGAAAAGCCCTTGCAGCTCCCCCAGCCCAACCATGACCCTCCCCCTGACCGTTCCCAACTCCCCCAGATCCCTCAGCGCTGGCTCAGCCCGACTCTTCAACCCCTCCAGGGATCCCGGGGACTCCCCCCTGCCCTGGGCAGCCCATTCCAACGCCCAACAGCCCCTTCTGCACAGAAATCCTTCCTCAGAGCCAGCCTGACCCTGCCCTGGGCAGCTTGAGGCCATTCCCTCGGGGCCTGGCGCTGGGGCCTTGGCTCCAGAGACTCATCCCCCCTCTCTGCCCCCTCCTGGCAGGGAGTTGCAGAGGGCCAGGAGGTCTCCCCTCAGCCTCCTCTGCTCCAGACTGAACCCCCCCAGTTCCCCCAGCCGCTCCCCAGCAGACCTGTGCTCCAGACCCTGCCCCAGCTCCGTTGCCCTTCTCTGGCCACGCTCGAGTCATTCAATGGCCTTTTTGGGGTGAGGGGCCCAGAACTGAACCCAGGAATCGAGGGGCGGCCTCCCCAGTGCCGAGCCCAGGGCTCAGATCCCTTCCCTGGCCCTGCTGGCCATGCCAGGGCTGACACAAGCCAGGATGCCGTTGCCCTCCTTGGCCCCCTGGGCACACTCTGGCTCATTCTCAGCCCCCCCAGTCCCTCTCTGACCGGCAGCTCTCCAGCCACTCCTCCCCAGGCCTGTAGCCCTGCCGGGAATTTGTTGTTGTGGCCAGAGGCACAGCAAAGCCTCCCTGGTCATTGTACAGCCAGCAGGCAACATCACACTATGCCACTGCACTTGCCAAATTGTCCAAGTAAAGACAATTTGTTTTGACCAATGGTACCTACTCACATCTGTAGTTACTGCTGCCGAGGGGCTGTGGCTGATGGGAGGTGCAGGTCCCTAACGAACGGCCAATACATAACGACTGAAAGTTACTGCTCACTATGGACACTCCAGGTAGGGAGATACAGAACACACAGAAGCAGTATAAACAAATAAAAACCCCTCTACAGGGCCCAGCCACCACCAAGGCTGTGCCATTCTTGGTGATGAATGTATATCCTGAAACAGTCCCCCTTGTTCTAATGATTTTAGCATTAGCAATAGCTAAGAGAAAACTATTATTGCCTTCTAAGTTAAAAAATTAATCAGCTCAGTACGTACAAATTGACAAAGAAAATATACTACAGACAGTAAGCAAATGTGTATTTCCTTATGCACGGGCTAATATCCCCCTAAACCAACACAACTTTCATCTTTTCTTTAAAAGAAAAAAAAAGTCAACTCAGTAAAAACCCCAGACTCCCAAACCTTACAAAGATCAGGAGAAAGCCAAGCTATTGTTTTTAGAATTAGTGTAACTTTTTTTTAAAAAAAAAAAAAAAGATTCTGCACATATAAGACTTTTGCTCAGTCTTGGAGAGACTTAGCAAAGATCAGCCTACCTTTTCTTGCTGGCAGGGGGTGCACTGAATATGGGGTAGACAACATCATTTGAAGGAGTTGCTGGAAAAGAGGAGTGAAATTACTGTGGTTTAGAATCCATTTTAGTCACAGAACACGTCAATACAGGGAGAGAGAAATGCAAACACCAGTAAGACTTCAAAATTGTACACAACAGTGAAATTGAACTGCATAGACATGAGCTTTTAGAGTACTGGGAAGTTGTTGATGCTGCAGGATATAAAAATTATGTCCATGAGTGGTATCCAGCCACAATTATCTTCAATCCACTTAATCGACATTGATTGGGCTATTTGGTACTTTCCCCTCTAGAATGATGAAGCAGAAATTTCTGCTGCAGTAGTTTCATGTTTCCTAGGCTATTAATTGTGTTAATCAAGCACAGATTTACCCATTTTCTAATATTTTGCCTGCAGCAGCCTGAACATATAGCTTCTTCATCCTCTACAAACTGGGAAGTGACGGGCTCAGCTCTGTTACAGCACACAACCTGCGAGTTGTAGGATAATTTAGCAAAGACTTTGGTAGGTAAAGCCAAGCAAATTATTAGCTGGGAATATATTTTCCCTCAAGTGTTAAAAGTCTAGGTACCAAGCTGCTTCCTGCTCTCGTATTTTGACCTCATTGACAAATAAAGACTTGCTAGGAATTACACAGCAAAAGTATATAAGCAGAAAAACGTCCCCAACAGCCTGCAAAAAACATACCATGATGATGAACCAGTTTCTAGAAAGCAGGAGACAATATAAAAGTCTCTTGTTAATATCAGTAGTGGAAAAGATCGTGAGGAGTCATGACAAAGCCACTAATAAACAGTAAAGAAGCCTACGGCTTCCTAGAAATGTGGGATCTTACAGGGCCAAGGCACTTCTTGGGAAAGGCCCCAGCAGGCAAATAATGTCAGGCAATCTTTGGGAATGTGATAGCAACAGCTTTATAAACAGGTGGAAAACACAGCAAGAGGAGGAATCTTTGATATGGAGCTGGAGCTGGCAGAAAGAGAAGTGGCCCGCAGCACGGAGTGTGCCACTCCTGAGGACAAGGGGAGGCAGGGCAAGGGTGACCTGTGATTAAACAGACCTCACCACGTTCCAAAAGCAGATAAATAAGTTCCCATATGAAGCAAGACTAAAGGGAGGGGGGGGGGAAAAAAAAAAAAAAAAAGCTCAGGAGTGCTGGCAATTTCTTCAAGAAACAGATTAAGACCAGATGTGCCAAAGAAGTGGAGTAAGAGACAAACATGGCTAAATCGTGACTTTTTCCTCTCATTGGAAACTCAGGGAATCGCAAAGGGGGTGAAAACCAGGGGAGAGCAGAGCCGTAACACGGAGGACTGAAAGCAGAAAGGCCAGACTGCAAGATGAGCTCTGCCTGGGAAGGCCACAGTACCAGGGGAGCAGCCTGTGACAAACAGCAAGGGGAAAACTCAGAAGTTTCTGCTACCAAAAGAAGAGGAAACACTAAAACCCGATGACAAAACATTTAGTGCCTTTTTATCTCAGTCCTCCATAAAAGAATCAGTTGTGATGAGATCGTTAGCACACTCAAGACACAAAGGAGAGCTGGACTTCCACAGCTAAGGAAAGCTGCTGAGGGAACACTCAGATAAATTAGACCTTTTCAGACTAACAAGGACTTTATTAAGCCAGGGCTGCCGAGGCTAGAACAGCAAATGCTGCCTATTTTTATAAAGGGAAAAAATGGAGAAACCAGGAAATGAGGATAAAATAACACGACCTCAAATTCTGCAAACATACTGGCACATGTTAGTGCATACTTGGAAGATGAGACAGCAGGTAGAGACCAACACATTATTTTGCCTTAATAAAGTAATATTTAAACAGCAGCTTATTTTCTTTTTATTATTAATTTGTTATTTCCAAGAGGAAAAATAATAAATATCTTAAAATCAATATAGAACTTCTAAAAATTCCCTTGTGTTAGCAGGAAAATGTGGTCTGTGTAAACCAACCATAAGAAAAGGAGCAAAGTTAACCAAGGGGGGGGGGGGGGGGGAAATCATATTTAAATAATTACTGCTAACAATTCACTGCTGAAACAGAAAGTAGAGTGGAGTTTCTTCAGTGACCATGATGCTTATAACTTTGTACATAATAGCTAACACACAGGGGCATTTAAGAGTTTAATTTAAAAAGAATTCTTGCCTTGAAAATGGGCAGAAACAAGTAAGATTGAAATAAGGATAAGGGGAACCACAAGCTGGTGAAAAATAAGAGATAGGGATCAACCCTCTGGGCAGCAGCTGTGTGTAAAACACTTGGGTTACTGTCCACCTCAAACCAAAGGCATCTCACAGAGTTTCCTGTGGAAATGTATGCATTCACTGCACGTGGAATATATTAATTACTCCATCCCTGCTAATTAGTGCTGGCAAGGCTCAGGTGCAGTTCTGTTTGGAAGTAGCACACCAGCAAGGACATGGCTCAGCCTGGAGAAAAATAAATGAAAGAATCAGATGTCAAAAAAATTTTTTTAAAAAAATTAAAAAGGAAAGGTGAAAGAAACAGGGTAACAGGCTGGGGAGAAAAGAACAGGAGAAAATTTAAGAAGAGGAATTGAGTAGAGCAGTTTCCCAAATCTTGCAGGGAATGGGCTATGGAGTAAAGCAAAGAGGAAAGACAGGTTAGGCATCAGGATTAAAACCGGGTGACATACTGCTTAACACTAAACCAGAGTCACCAGGGAGACAGTGGAATCTCCATCCTTACTGTCCAGCTGATTTAAACTCTAAATTATAGGCCAGCGTGGGAATTCAGCAGAGTTGATCCTGCTGGGGAAAAGCAGGTAACCCAAGAGATTTCCAGAGTCTTTTGCCTTTCGTTTTCCTAGAGCAATAGAAGTCATAATCCCACTTACCTCGCTTATCCACCACCTTACACGGAGGTTGGCTTGAGAGAATAACGCAATCATCGGACTCACAGGTTGCAGAGGAACTGATTTCATCAACATCCTAGGAATTAAAGACAATTTTTTAGGGCAGAAAGAAAACCTTCCAGCTGATTAACTTCTCAGACACCAGTTCAATTCCCACACAGTTCAACTGACCATCCCAACGAGCACTAATTGACATCACAAAGCATTACCAACCTGTATTTTCCAATAACAAAACGCAGTTTTAGTAGATTACCCATCTCACCGTTATTAAAGTTACGCTTGACTGCTGAATTTGAAAGTGTTGCACCCCAGCACTGAGGAAAAATTAATTTCCTGCAGGTTACTGGCAGCTTTGAGGTGCCCCATTGACATTTCTCATCCACCTGACCTTGACTACTGTTGATTCTCAATACCTGCATATGCTCCTGCCTTCCTTTTATTACGGGTTGTTGTTTTGGTTTGGGTTTTTTTTTTTTTTTCCTTTTGTTCTTAAATAAATCTTAACTGTAGAATTTTTTCACCTGAGCATTTCTGGGACTCTGCTTCATTCTCTGACCATCTCATCTTCACAGCTTTTTGGAAGCCTCTCGCAGAGGTTCTATAAAAATGAAAGTTTGCCAAACTGATTTTTGCCTTGAACTCTGCTCTTTTTGTGTGTGACTGTGTATTATTTCTCATCTCATCAGGAACCCCATGATGCCTGGGAACAGTTGGTGCCTGCAAGTTGAGGCCTGTAACAATTAGTGATCTATTATACCTTAAATATTTAGAAATTCTTCTACCAAACAATGTTTAACTTTGTATTTAACAAGGCCTGAGTGATTAGAATGTACAGAGAAAATATCCAAACCTTGAGAATAGATACGTCCTGGCAGAAATGCTCAAACAAGGCAGATAAGAAAGAACATCTTGGCTGGACAACAGAATTGGGAAACATCCAAGGAGAAGAAATTGTCCTCAAAAGACTCGTGACCATAAAAGGGAAAAAGGAGTAGAGGGTAACTCCCCAAACGACCACCCAAGACCCCCACTCATGTGTAGCGTGATTTTGTAATGCCAGCACTATGCATTAGCATATATAGCACATATGCAATAGATAGGCAGAAAGGTGGAGACTTCTTGGAAAACGTATGAATATTTAAAGTATATAAAGGATAAATTTTTGGTTTAGTGAATGTACATTAGGTGGAACGATCCCCCGAGCACCCAGCGCTGCAGCACAGCCTGCCTGCCTTCTACAGCTTCCAGCTGAGCCTTAGAGGGTTCTTTTGAGACCAAATTTACAGTAACACTTAGACAGTCAGTGGCTGTAGCAGAATCCTAGACCAGATCAAGGCCAAACTTGGTCTGTGTTCAGTAACAAGGTCACTGATTTCCCTTTTCAAACACTCTGCACCTCTGGTTAACCTCCAAGAAATAGTTTGCCACCACAAAAACCTGCCATCACAGCAGAATCAAATGCTTTCAAATTATTTTTTTTTTTTTTTACTGCACGTGCAAGATTAGACAGCACAAGCTAACATTTGTGGTTTATTAGTGCTGCATTGTAAAAACATATTGACAATCAAGTCAGGAATGTGAGAGAGATACTAAAACAGTGCAGGTGAACAAAGGAGGCAATAAACTGTCTTTTATTGAACTGACACAGGAATATAGAACACATTAGCCCTATAAAAACAGCTTCTCGTCTTGCTCACTGCTTCCTTTCAGTGCCCAGTATAAAATACTACAGTAGTATTCCACTGGCTTTTCCTACTTCCCTGTATTTTAGATGCCAGAATGCAACAGCAAAATATGACATTAAAGTGTAACGAAATTTCTGGATTTGTATTTTGCTGCTGCACTCGTGCTGCTGTCACCCTCAGCTTTCACACCTAAACGCTGGGTTAGAAAGCAAAATCCACATCCCAAGCTAAATAATTCTCCAGCAAATCCTAACATTAAGAGCGAGGTCTGGCAGTTAGTAACTGGTTGGCACTAAGTGAGACTCACTGTAAAGTTTTAATTGGTCCAGCACAAGAATCAAATGTACGTTTTTAAAAAAAACCCCAAACAACCCAAACCAACACTTTTCCAGCACCAGCAGCATTCACTGAGGCAGCTTCAGTGACACAAAATGGTTACGGTTCCTCAAACACAGCTCAGGAAACTCCTTGTTGGTTTGTTAAAGCTTGAGAAACAAAGGCTTAGCCTTGCTTCCTTGGAGAAGGGAGCTGCAGAATGAGGACACGTGGTTCCTGCTGAGAAAATAATGGCTAAAAAGATAAGGCCAGACCAGCCCAAAGCTGGCTATTGCTGCTTGAATAACAGCACGAGCTGCAGCTTCAAGCAACATCTCGTGATCCAGGAGAAATCTCTAAATAAAGACACTCTAGAAACAATTTTGCTTTTCCCAATTACTTCACTGGCTGAGAAAAAAAGAAACTGGCTTTCAGGAGCACAGCAGCAGGATGCTTGCAAAGTGGCTCCTTTCTCCAGCTTTGGTCAGGCAACGTTTGGAGTTATCTAGGGAGAACGGCCAGGATGTGGCTCACGACCTCCCACAAAACCCAGCAAGGTCAGGCTTGGCATTTGTTACATTTATTAAAAGGAGAGAAAAAAAAAATAACGCTGAAAAACTGTTTTTTCAGCTTTGCCCTTTATCACACTGAAAAACAAATAAAATACAGATTGTCTTTTGGAAAAACACCACGCAGAAAGCTTTCCTTTCAGCCATCGTAAACGGAATATTTCACCGCAGCCGAGTGCGGCGACGCCGACAAAAACTTCCTGAGAGTTTACCCCAGTTTTATGCCTTCGTCAGGCAGGAATCAATCTGTGAAAGTTTTCCTAGGCAAAAATCCACTAAGATATCTAAATAAACGCGCTGTGTTGGAATAACTGGAGCACGTGTTCCTTCCCGCTTGCTCAGCGAGCTCTGTGTGCGTCACCCGAGCGCCTCCGCGGGTCCCAACCACACCCCCACTTACCACATTTTCTGCGTCGCCGTCTCCTGCGGCTGCAGAGTCAGAACTACCCGACGGGCCAGAGGTGCTGCTGCTTTCCCGTGGAGATGGTTTTCCTTCACGTGCCGAATCTCTCTCTTGATCTACGCAGCTCGTAAAGTCCTCCCTGTTTCCGTTTTCCTTCTTCCGAGGCGCAGGAATACCTCTCAATACACCACCCGCCTCAAGAATTTTGGTTTTATCACCTGAATTAGGCTCTGGGGTTGTCAGTGGTCTGGGCTGATCGTTTTGCAGAGATCTGGGGAGAGATTTCACGTCTACAACTGGTTTTTTAGAGTGCGATTTCTTCTGGGCAGAGAAGAACGCTGCTCCCAGCTGGAGTTTCAGGGCTGGTTTAACTGTCATGCTGAGCACTCTGAAGGGTGAATCTATCTTCTTTTTAACCAGACAATTCACATTCTCTTTCTCCACACTGCCTTTTCCCAGTGGTACATTCCCCTTCTTCTTAAGTGGTTTGGGGTCTGGTTTACCATGCTTGGGGTTGGCTGTGTGCTTGGTCAGCTTCAAACTGGTATTCCTGCTCAAATTCCTGTTTCTTTTCTCAGTCCTGCTGGCAGCAGGGAGGTTTTCATCCCTGTTCCTCTCAGCCAGAGAGCGCTTCTCGTTCAGTTGTTTCCTCTCAAGAGGAGTAAGGTATCGCTTTTCCTTGCTGTAAAAAGACACCACTGGCACAAGGGGTTTGTAGGAAGAAGCGGGTTTTGGGGATAATTTCCCTGAGAATTCCCTCTGCATGGCTGCAGGAGCACTGACTGCCTGACGGGGGGAAGCACCCAGCCCCCTCCACAGCGCCGGCGTCACCGGCACAGCCTCAATTTCTTTCATCTCATCGCTGGAGCCAGGCGACCATTTCAATGGAGAAGCAAACCAATTATTTCTCAATTTCTTGGGTGGAGACAGACCTTTAGCAAAGCCCAGCATTTTTTTCCCAGGAGGTTCAAAGGCTAAGGATGAACTGTAAAAATAATCAGGGAGCAAACATGACATGTACTGCTGAAAGCTTTTCAATTATTATTATTAATCATAACACATTTATAATTATTTGAATATTATTTTATGTAAAAATAAAATTCCACTCAGCCTACTTGCCTGTCTCAAAGGCTAAGGATAAACTGTAAAAATAATCTGGGAGAAAACATCACATACACTGCTGAAAGCTTTTCAATTATTATAAAATATTATTAATAATGATAATACATTTATAATTCTTTAAATAATAACTATTTTACGTAAAATAACAATTTTCACTCAGCCTACTTGCCTGTCTCAAAGGCTAAGGATGAACTGTAAAAATAATCTGGGAGAAAACATCACATATACTGCTGAAAGCTAATAATTGAATAATATTTTAATAATTGAACAATTATTATTTTTATTATTACAAAATGTTAGTAATAATTAATTATATATTTATAATTATCAAAATAATTATTATTTTACATAAAATAACACTTTTCACTCAGCCTACTTGCCTGCGCTGGTATATGCCCCATAACAAATACAAATATCAAACACCAAAATATAAAAATATCAAAGGCTTAAGACTGTCTTGCCACTCTCCATATATATATATATATATATATATATTTTTTTTTAAATCTATTTTCCTGTCTGAACTTGTTATAGCTCCTGGGAACAACAGTCATTCTGCTTTCTAGAATGCTGCTGACAGATCAGCACTTTTCACGATTAAGGAAAAAAAAAAAAGTTTGATTCGTTTCAGACCAACTCTGTCAACTCAGATTTGTGCCCCTGAAAAAGCTCGTGCATCCCCCACCCCCGTATGGAAGACTGATAAAGCTGGAGGGGGGAATCTCAGAATATCTGACACCAGTTTCTGAAAGGGACGCACTGAAATCTCACTGTCTTTCAGAGTCTCACACCTCATCAGTAAATCACTAACAGCTTCTGAACCGACTGCCTGAAGGAGGTAATAAATTTGTTTAAAAGGCATACTCAGCCCTTCCTGGTTGTTAACATATTTGGGGCACAACATACTGAGGTGTTTCCTCCACGAGTATTTACACCCCGTCTCAGGAATTTGTCCTTCCAAATCAGAAACCAAATGCCACTCTAGGTCTCTGCTCCCTCCCAGACATGTTTTTGTGGAGGAAGTACAGGACATGCGTGTGAAAAATCTGTTCAACTGGTAGAGGTATGAAAGAATGAGAAACAAGCTGTTCTTTTGGAATTAAAACTCAGCTTTTTGTTCACGGCCTGTGCCTTCTCCTCCGCTCCTTAGTGAAAAACAAAGAATCCCATAAATTTTTCAGCTATACACAACACAGGAACTGTTTTTCTCTTACCACTAGAATATTCAGATAATTTGTGCAGACCTCAATATTTCTGTGCTGTATATCGAAGTCTTTCCAAGCGAGAAAGACTGAAGCTTTACCACAAAGAAATGCAAACATCAGGGAGTTTATTTCCTAAGTTTCTAAACAATCAGGTTTTAAGTTTCTGCTGGTTTTGTGACCTACTCAGGGTTAAGTCTGTGTGTGAGTGTCATGGACAGGGATACGCACTTGACACGTGACTATCAAAACAAGATACTTTAATAGAAGAAAAAAAAAAAAAGCCCTAATGCAAACTACTCACGTGGGCCTGCAAAGTATCAGCTCAGCGTCACAACTTTGTTCACTTCTAATTCTGTGCTACGCTAGAGATTAAAGAACATTTTTAGCTTTGATTTCCCTACACATTAGCTGAAATCTCTCAAGATGCTCAGTCCAGTATAAAATAAGTCACTGAACAACAAACGTGGAGTGATGCTACTGCATCTCAGATCCACCTTAATATTTTTCCTCTCCAGGTTAAAAACTCAAGGGTTTTAAACACCTATTTTATTCTGCGTGCAACGACTGTTTTTATTAGGGAAAAAGAAATCTATGAAAAGTTAACATACCCATTGGTATCAGTAGAACTGTGATGCCTTTTCTGTGGGGTAACAGCTGCCATGTCTTCACCAGAGCGCCTGCAAGAACACATTTTTAATAGCTTGAAATAGATTTCCAGTAATAATCCAAAACTAAATAAAAAAACCACTTAGTAAAGAAGGAGGAGGTGAGGGGCTGGGAAGCAAACACTGAATAGCAGCAGTTCAGGCATGAGAAGCTGAATAACACAGGGCTGTTTCAGTTGAGCACAAATCATAAAACAATTGCACACAGACTCACAGAATAATTCAGGCTGGAAAAGCCCCTCGGGATCAGCGAGTCCAACCCTCAGCCCGACTCTACAAAGTTCTCCCCTACCCCACATCCCCCACAGCTCATCCCAACGGCCCTGAAACCCCCCCAGGGATGGGGACTCCCCCCTCCCTGGGCAGCCTGTGCCACTCTCGGACCACTCTTGCTGGGAAACATTTTCTCCTCCTGCCCAGCCTGAGCCTCCCCTGGGGCAGTTTCCAGCCGTTCCCTCTTGTCCTGTCCCTGATCCCCTGGGAGCAGAGCCCAGCCCCAGCCTCTCTGCAATGTCCTGTCAGGAGCTGCAGAGAGGGATGAGGGCTCCCCTCAGCCTCCTCCTCCTCACACTGAACACTCCCAGCTCCTGCCCTGCCTCCTCACAGGATTGATTCTCCAGCCCTTCCCCAGCCTCGTTGCCCTCCTCTGCCCTCGCTCCAGCCCCTCCAGATCTCTCTGGGATTGAGGTGCCCAAACCTGGACACAACCTCCAGGTGTGGCCTCACCAGTGCCGAGCACAGGGGGACTGTCACCTCCCTGCTCCTGCTGCTCACACCAGTTCCAATCCAAGCCAGGAGGCCGTTGGCTTTCTTGGCCCCCGGGCACGCTGCTGGCTCCTGTCAGTGAGAACCCCCAGACCCTTCTCTCCCAGACAGCTCCAGCCACCCCTCCCTGAGCCTGTAGGCCAAGTCATTCTCTCATCACAGACAAACGCACCCTAAAGTCCCTTTTCTAAAATGGAGTCAGATAATTTAGAAACGAGTTTTACTTTCCACCCCTCGCACTCCTCTCACAAAGCTCATTCCAGACCTCACAGACATGGTGCCTAGAAACCCGTTTTCTCCTGGCCTATACCCACGGCCATTTTATTCCTGTGAGGATTTCACATTGGCGTTTACCTTCCCACCGAGGCAGCTCCTTACCCAGAAGACTTTTAGAGTTTCTCTCCCAGCTCCCATCTTTCCAAATACCAAAACCCACGCTTACTTAGCCTTTGTTAACCCAGCAGCCATTTAAACTAGTTCAACACTCAAAGCTGTTTGTTCCACCTCTTCCAGTTTGAGTTAGTTATGGGACAATATTCACTTTTCTGCTATGTGATGTTTCACCACTGAAACCCCAGAATAAACAAATACCCCGTATCCAAGAAAACTAAATAATAAATATTCATAAACTGCTAGAAATAACTATTTATTCAATAATCTGCCAGCAGGGGGAAGATCCTCCTAACCCTCCAGCACTCACGCACTGCTGATTTTGGGGAAGCAGTGACTGATAACAGCCCAGACATGACAAGCTGTTGTCAAGCCCAGGATCACCAAAGGACACAAATGGGGGCAGAGGATCGAGCCAGGAGCTGCACAACCTCAGCGCAGAGCAGTGCTGGCAGAAGGGAACTTCAGGAGAGGGCAAGCAATACCTTAGAAGCACAGGGCAACAGTAACAAGCCTGCAGGTACTGAGAAATGAGCTATATCAGGTGCAGGTGAAAGGGAGGAGATAAGACAAGGACACACTGTTGGCAGGCGTGTGCGTGGGGCCAGTGAGCCTTCTAATTTGTACTATTAACGTGAGGAGCCCACAGACAGTTCCCTGCAGAGCAGCTCTCCACTGCCGGCCCCCAACCTTCACACCCCTTCCCAAAGTGTTCACAGCCCAGTTCGCAGCCAAGCCCTCACCTCAGTATTGTGTCAGACCTTCACCCCAGCACCCTACAGTCACCCTGCACCCTACTGGGCCACCAGCTCCCACACCTCCCCCAGGCCCTAACCAAAGGGCCTAACCCTAACACATACCCCCAGAAGCCCCCTCCCCGCACCTGACCCCGGCCCCACGCTGCCCCCCAGCCCGCCCGCACCGGTACGTGGGGTCTGGCGAACCCCCCCAGCCCGGGGGCCTACAGCCCCTCGCCCCGCATCACCCCAGCGACTGCCCCCCCCCAGCCCATACAGGCGCCTCAGAACCGTCCCAGACCCCAACACCCGCACCCCTCGCTCCCCCCGACACAAGCCCTGCGCCTCGACCTGGCACCAAGCCCTCACCCCGAGCCCTCCCCACGCACCCGAGCCGCCGGCCCCGCGCCCTTCACCTCAGCGCCATCTCCAACGCTCCCGCGCCTTCCAACCCGCGCGCCTTCAGCCCGCACCCCCGCCTTCCTCTTTTCCATTGGCCGAGCGCCGCGTCACTCACACGTTTTGCACCGCCACTGGCCGAACTGCGGCGCGCCGCTTTGCGCCCGCCCTACTCCTTTTCCAGCCAATCAGACGGCAGAGCTCGCCACAACGCCCCCGAGACTCCAACTCCCAGCGTGCCCCGCGAGCGCAGGACGGCCCCCACCCCGGCAAGGTGCGCGGGGGCTGATGGGAGTTGTAGTCCGTGCGGCCGGGACCTTCAAGGGGTATTTCAGCCTAACAGGGACGGAGAGCGCCGATAAAAGCTACAAACACCGCTTCCCTCAGCGAGACGCCGCCGAGGCAGGCGGAAGCCGCGGCAATAAAGACAAACAATCACTGAGCTGGGGGCCGCCCCATCCCCTCCCTCCTCGGCGAGCGCTACCGCTTCCCCGCGCTTTGCCTTCGACCCGGAACCTCGGCAAACGCCGCCGGCGACACCCCTCGGGGAAGCCGCTGTGGTCTGAGGGGGCCTGGGAGGGGTCACGGAGCGGCAGCAGCTCCATGGAAGCCCCCACCCCTCAGCTGAAATCCTCCCGTAGTCCCCAGGCACACTCCGAAAAAACACCCAAGAAAAAAAGAAAATAAACGGCGCTCACTGCGTACACCCCCCCACCCCCACGCAAAGCCAGAGGAGCTTCGCGCCTGCGCACACGGCGGGAGAATGGCTGCGCATGCGCAGCTTTCCCGGTGCCCTCACTGCCCGGCAGTTTGTGCGCAGGCGCATTGCTCCTTCTGGCTTCACCGCCCGGAGTGTTGGCGCATGCGTACAAGGCGGGGCGCGGGGCCCGCACCGCGCTGCGCATGCGCCGTGTCCCCTTCCGCCTTCCCGTCGCCAGGCGCTGGTGGAGCGGGAGAGCGGCGGCCGTGCGGAGCCGCGGGCCGGGGGGGAGGAGCCGCCGCCATGGTGTTTTACTTCACCTCTAACGGTGAGCGAGCGAGTGAGTGCGGGGAGAGCGGTCAGAGGCCTGTAGCGCCCGCGCGGGGCCCTGGTACGGGTCCCGCCGCTGTGAGGGGAGCGCCGGGCCGCACCCCCCTGCCCCGTTCCTCAGTGAGGGGAACCGTCCGGTAACGGCACCTCCTCTTGCCCCGAGCACCCCCGTTAGTCCTGTTGGTGCCGTTTTGCGAGCCCCTGGGCTGGGCTGAGTGTAAAGGACCCGGTTTGGGCCGAAATCGGGTACAGCTTAAAGGCATTTCAGGAGCTACGGGGCTCCCTGGGCTGAGGAGCCTCTGAGCAGTGGCTGTTCACGGCCTTGAATGAATAGCAGTACCGGGGGGCGACTTCTGAAAAGCTTTCTCCAGTGTACCGTTGTCAGGAGTTTGAGGGAAGGCGTAATGCCTGAATTGTCTCGATATTTTTCCTTTAATATAGCTATGTCTTTTTCATTTGCCCATATGGAAAGGTTGGCTACTGATGAAGTGGTTTGATGCCATGTGGGCTGATGATAACGGAGGATAATTTAGGAATATTCCTTTTGAGGCTTGCTCCCAGTTGTTTCACCAAGTTAGAACCTGCTTGGGAAAGTTCCTGTATGATTTTTACCCCTTACCCACTGGATCCACAAACTAGTATTTTATAGCATCGTTTTCCTCAGTCCTAGAGATGACGTTTCTAAATTAGAAGGATTTAAGCTGCTTGATTTTCCTTGAACAAGGCAAGATTTAACAGTCTTCTGACTGTTTCTTAATTTGTTCTTAGGGTTTGTTTAAAAGCTTTTTTCCTTCTATTGCGGAAAGTCAGGCCCTTTCCACACCCGGTTAGCAGATACGCTGGCTGCGTTGATCGTGTAGTCTGATACTCGGATGGAAACATTTTCTGCTGATCAGCAGGCTGCTCCTGAGAAGTTGAGAGACTTTCCTGGACGTGAGCCTTTTTGTGGGGAGAAAAGTGCCTGGCACACACGTAGGATAACTCGGGGAGGGGTCCTAGGAACAGGCAAGCTGCAGTTAACTCTGCCAGTGACACGAACAATCTCCTTTGTTTTGAAATTACAGTTCTGCAGAGGGTTTCTGACACATTATAACCAGTTTTGCTGCCAGAGAGATGTCTGTAACAGGGAGACTGTTGCAGTTTGCTTAAAACGTGTTGTGCTGTTACTGGTGTGTGTTAAATCGAATGGGTTGGAAGTAATCTGCTTGGTTGTGTTAGTGTTGCCCTACTCTGTTGGCAAGATGGGCTTCGTTTTCACAGAATCCTCACTAATGCAACTTTATTTTTGAGAATTTAATTTTACTATTATGGGTAGTGCTTGTAGTCACAACGACCTCACATTCTCTGGACTGTCTTTTTTTCCCAGGGGTGGATTTTTTCCAGTCTTTAACTCCCACAGGCATATAATCCTTTCATATTTTTGAATTTCTATTTTTTATTACCTCATAACTAAATAGAAAAGTGTTATCTGCACTCTTGCTGGTGATGTTGCATTTCTAATAAAAATGCCCTCAGAAAGGGCCGGGTCAGTAAGCAGTTTGAGATCCAAGTCATTTCACTGCCCGAATTGTAGCCTGTAAGTGTACCTACCATCTTAGTGACTTTGAAAATAGGAGGTTAGACACCATCTCTTAAAAAAATGCTTTTTTGGAGGTAGATTTGGTCACTTGCATTTCGTCTGTTTGCTCTTAGTCTTTCATTTGTGTGCTACCAGGGAGTGACTTTAGAAATCAGGCTGTGAATTCCGTTTGTTCTGCAACAGTATAGGAAAAATGCAAATCTGTGTTCCTGTAGCAGGTTGTTTCGGCTACTGGTGTCAAGCTGTCTGCTGAAAACTTACTCTCACTAATTCTTCGCATCCTGGGGTGCTGTAGATCCCGGTGCAGAACAGCTAAATTTCAGCGCAGCGCTGACGCTTGTAGCCACGGCTACAGCATTTGCTCACGCACAAGGTAATTGTTAAAAACTAGATGCTAGAAAGGTGATAAACTGATAGATAGTGTTGCTGTGATAGTTGGGATTTCCCTGCTACGGTGTAAACGTGTGAGAATATTTTTTTTTTTTTTTTTTTTTTTTAAGCAAGCTGGTTTCTGCAACAGGACTTCCCTGACTATAGCACCCACTTCCTGCTCTGAGATGCTGAAGTGACACTTATTTGCTTTCCCAGATTTGGCAGCGTCTTTACTGCCTAAAGAAGAGAAAGACATTGTTTGAAGTGTCCCAAAAGGGCCCAGATGAGACAAAGGAGTTTATGGAACTTTGGTCTTTTCGTTGTATCTCAAATTTTAATCCTCCCAGGCTACCTGGGGCAGGGTCACGCTGGGCTGCTGGTACTTTGGGGAGGTGAGGCCCAGGTGGATGAGCTGTTTCACTCAAGGCCACACAGAGAGTTAATCCCAGACTGTAAATACAACCTCAGCCTTTCTGGCTCGCAGACAGGTGCTTAATTGAACAGATGATACAATTACACAGGTACAGTCTTGAACCCCCTGGGTCTTGAGGGTGTTTTGCCTAGAAAGCTGTTCCTTGCTGGATAATCTTCCATGGGGAGCAAGTGGAAATGCCACTTTGCAAACTCTGTTGAAGCACTGGGGACAAAATCTGAAGGAAATACCGAAAAAAAAAAAAATCTTCCTTTGGCCCCCTGGAGGGAAGCGGGATGGATGGATGGATGAAGCAGTTTTCATTCTGATTTCTGTGTCCTAAAACTGGTGTGTTTGTCCTTCCTTGCACAGTTTGTCCAAACCCCTTTTGATTTGTTTTCCTCTTTCTATCCCTCAGTTGTTCCTTCCGTTTACACCATTTACATGGGAAAAGATAAGTATGAAAGTAAGTACATTCATGTAACGGTACCTTATGGCTTGGATTTCCATTTGTGGGGATTTAAGGTCATTTTGAAAGGATGTTTTTGTGTGTGTTAATTCGATATATGGTTTGAAAACTTGTCCACGCTTGCAAGTGATTCTGACTTACCCCTCTGAAATCCGCTGGGTTACTTTTAGTTAGGATAAATAAATTTTGTAAATCCTCTAGGCAGAGTAACTGCCTTCAAATACAAGTGTAAACTAAATTAACTGGGGAAAAAAAAATTCTTGTCTAGAGAAAAATACTGCTTGATAACTTTTTGCAAACCAACCTTCTGTTTCCCTCCTCGGTCTGTATTTTCTGTAGTTTTCCCCTCTCCAGTGAGTTTTTATACTCCGGAGGTTTCCCGTGCCTGTCCTTTCCCTCGTGGTCATGGTCACGGTTCCGCTGTGCCTCCCGTTTCCACAGCAGCAGCTGATGTGTCTCGCTCCAGGAAAAAAGTGTTAGCGTGGCTGTTTTGAAGGTTTGCCCTGAAAGTCTTCCCCCTCACCCCCATTAGACAGGTATTTGAACAGACATCTTTTCACTTTAAAATGTCAACATTCTGTGATGGAAGGTGTCCTGGGCCATACCTGGAGCAGGCAGGTGCAGCGTTAAAGCCTTTTTCTGTTCCTGCACCATCACCACGCAGGGACTGACCAACAGTGGATGATTCCCACTCGGCAGGTAGTTGGATTTGTTGTTGATCAGCTCCTGGGTTTTGCTCACTGATGCTTTTTATTCCTACAGATGAAGACCTAATAAAGTATGGCTGGCCTGAAGATATCTGGTAGGTGCTGAAACAAATTGCCTTTCTTTATGCAACTGAGTGGAGTGATCCTAACAACCCTCTCGCTTCCACAGGCACTGCAGAATCTCCTTTTTTTTTTTTTTTTTTAAGGCCATTTAGCAGTTTAAATGCAATCCCAGGGTGGAGGTGGACTGCAGCAGTTGGGACCCCAGTGATTCTGAGTTCATTCCCCTGCATCTCCCCCTTGACCCCCCCCCCCCCCCCCTCACTTTGTTCATCATAAGAGCTGGCCCCTTTGTGAAACTTTTTGGGGTTTATCTGTGCACGGAGCTGCTGGAGTAGCAATAACTCCCCGCTCAGATGTTTGTGTTTCAGAATAAAGGTGTTGCTCTTGCTCTCACTGCGTTTGGGAAATGGGAAGAGTTAAATGAGAAGAGCAGCCAGGAGAGTTCCCACTCCTTTTAGCAGCAATTTGTGGCATTTTTGCCTGGATTAGTCCATAATCTTTCCAGACTGATAAAATTTTGGGGATTTTTTTGCAGGAGTTTGCTTGCTTTTGGGCACTATTGTACAGTTGCTGCCCTCTCCTTTACTAGAAGTTTCTAACGTGAATCACCATGTGTCTTTTGCTCCTTCTCCCTCTTTGCCAGGATGAGCTATCTCAGTAGACCTGGAGGTCAAATAGGTAGTAGCTAACACGCTCCATAGAGGATGTTTTGTCCACAGTCAGCTAACTGGCAAAGGAGTATTTTTTTCCTTTCTAGCAGAAGAGATTGTATTTCAGCTGAATAACACTTTGCTCTAGCAATATCATGTTCATTTTCTGTCTCATGTTTGTCCTATCGCTACAGAATTTAAGGTATGTCTGTACTGTTAGTTAAGAGTGACCTTGAGATTCATCCTCAAATTGCCTGAACCATGGAAGTCATCTTTCCCCATCTCTTTCATATCTTGTGACTTTTTTTCATGTCCTAGTGCCCTCTCAACAAAATATCAAGATCCTCTTGTGGAGTTGTTCCCCTTCTGGGAACTGTTCTTTTAATGGTGTCCGGCACCTTTCAGACTTACTCCTGTTTAAGAGGGGTCTAGTAGAATGGGGGTAGGAGCCTCAGGAGGTACAAATTCTTGTGTTGGTGCTGGAGTGTTTTCTGTCTTGCAGCAGGAAGGAAAAAGTCCTGATATGTTAAAAAGAAAATGGTGTTAAGAAAAGTTGGGAGGTTGTCCCGACCCGATATCGGGGAGGGTTCTTAAACGATCCCAAGAGCGAGATTAAGACACAAACGAGGTCAGATGCTGTACAACCTTGTGAACTTTATTTGGCATACAACTGGTAATAGCGATAGGACAGAGAGGAAAAGGAAGGAAAAGTCAGAATCCCTGAGCAAGAAAAACAGCAGAGACGCAGCAAGGCTAGTTACCACCACCATGAATCCAGTGATGCACCGTTGGCTCGGTCCTGGTGCAGGTGAAGGTGCTCCAAGCTCCAAAAGTGATGACAAGGCTGAGAGGGAGAGAGAGGAGTATGAAGTCCTTGTATTGTCCCAGATTTCTCCAAAAAGCCCGCCTATTTCCACAGGGCTCGTAATCTCATGGCCCTCCATGCATGCATGCCCCGGTGTTCATGGTGGTCATGCCAACCTGCACGTCTTCTTTTCCCCGATTTAACTTCGGGCAGATGTTGTGGTTTTGTCTGGGACAGTTCCTCTTCTCCTGAGCGTACTCCTCCATGTCCACGGGACACCGAGGCCAGGAAGTGGTGGTGGCGTGACAGTAATGCTTGAGACATACAGTCCGACACAGTCCCTTACAGAGGTGACACAAAATCAGCTCCTCACCTCTGCCCTTGGAAGTGTGCAGGGTTGGAGTGAGTGTTGGGTCAGGACAGAGGCTTCAAAAACAGGTGATTGTGGTAAAAACACAAGTTAAGTTAGAAAAGATCTGGAGAAGGGCAGCTGGAGCCCTCAAGGAGATGAACAGTCTGATGGGGAGAGGGCTGGGAGAGTGCCTGAGGCTTGTGAAATCTGGGAGGCAGCGAATGACATGGAGGTTCACCTGCTGGTACCCGCTGAAACCACTAAACCCTGTGCACTTCCCAGGCAGCATCGCTTGTTCCTGCTGGTGGGGGCAGCTCCGTGGCCCCTCAGAGAGAAATTTTGAGGGTTTTTTGCTCTGTAATGTTGAGACCAGTTGTTTAAGTGATGTAGCAGCGCCTGCTGCAGAGTTCATGAGTGCTGTTTCTCTTAAGAATAAATAGACCCAAACACCACATGCCTAGGTTTGTCCTGTGAGTGTCACTTGCATATAGTATAGTATTAAAAAGAAAAAAAGGTTCTTATTTTTTCAGTCTCCTATTGAGAGGACTGTTGTATCCTTCAAGAAACACTCTGACTCCCTTGCCTGCTTTTAAACGTGTGTATCATGAATGTTTCTATACTTTTGTTGTCCTGTTTTGTCACTTGTTAGGAAGTAAGTCTTTCAGGACAACACATCCACCAGCT
Source organism: Athene noctua (assembly GCF_965140245.1). NCBI lineage: Eukaryota > Metazoa > Chordata > Aves > Strigiformes > Strigidae > Athene > Athene noctua. Next base: position 1,490,554 of record NC_134037.1, read on the forward strand.
CTTATCCTCTGTTAAATGTGCTTTTTTTTTTTTTTTTTTTTTAAATCCTGAAGGTTTCACGTGGATAAACTCTCTTCTGCACATGTGTACCTCCGGTTACACAAGGTAATCCTGCGACAGGTATATTTTAAAACATTATAAGGCTGTGACGGGTACATTTTAAAACATTAAAACCTGTATAAGAACTGCATGTGCCTGTTCTGCAGCGATTCGAACGCACGAACCCGTCTTTGCTTGTGTGAACCATTTAAGTGTTCAGGGAATCACCAGTGTGGGGAGATTGAATTTACAACCTCTGTTACCAAATAATGTGAGGAGGAGCAGGAAGTTTAATGTGGCCCAACAGAACAGTTGATATCTGGCTCGACACCCGGCGTGTGTATAAACCATCACAGACTCACAGAATCATTCAGGCTGGAAAAGCCCCTCGGGATCATTGAGTCCAACCCTCAGCCCGACTCTACAAAGTTCTCCCCTACCCCACATCCCCCACAGCTCATCCCAACGGCCCTGAAACCCCCCCAGGGATGGGGACTCCCCCCTCCCTGGGCAGCCTGTTCCACTCTCGGACCACTCTTGCTGGGAAACATTTTCTCCTCCTGCCCAGCCTGAGCCTCCCCTGGGGCAGTTTCCAGCCGTTCCCTCTTGTCCTGTCCCTGATCCCCTGGGAGCAGAGCCCAGCCCCAGCCTCTCTGCAATGTCCTGGCAGGAGCTGCAGAGAGGGATGAGGGCTCCCCTCAGCCTCCTCCTCCTCACACTGAACACTCCCAGCTCCTGCCCTGCCTCCTCACAGGATTGATTCTCCAGCCCTTCCCCAGCCTCGTTGCCCTCCTCTGCCCTCGCTCCAGCCCCTCCAGATCTCTCTGGGATTGAGGTGCCCAAACCTGGACACAACCTCCAGGTGTGGCCTCCCCAGTGCCGAGCACAGGGGGACTGTCACCTCCCTGCTCCTGCTGCTCACACCAGTTCCAATCCAAGCCAGGAGGCCGTTGGCTTTCTTGGCCCCCGGGCATGCTGCTGGCTCCTGTTCAGCTGCCTGTCAGTGAGAACCCCCAGACCCTTCTCCCCCAGACAGCTCCAGCCACCCCTCCCCGAGCCCGTAGCCATGCAGGGGGTGGTTGTGGCCCAAGGGCAGGACCTGGCACTTGCCCTGGTTGAAGCCCATCCCATTAATGTTGCCCACTGATCCAATCTATCCAGGTCTCTCTGCAGAGCCTCCCTGTCTTCGTGCAGATCGACCCTCCCGCTTCACGTGGTGCCATCTGTGTACTCACTGATGATGCAAAACAGGGAGAATACCTCTGAGAAAAGCAAATCACTTGCAGCACTTCGAGCTTCTTACAAATGCCACAGAAGGCTCCAGTGTTGTCAGCTGTAGAGCGCAGAGGTGCTGCCTGTGTTTGCAGAGCATCGTGCCCTGCTTCCTCATTGTCGTGTGTCCACGGGTCCCTGCAGCCCCCCGCCACAAGTCACTGACACTGCCTTGCTCTGTCACAGGGACAGACGGTGGATGACATTCCCAAAGAAGTTTTGATAGACTGCGCCCATCTTGTGAAGGCGAATAGCATTCAAGGTAACACCTGGCGTCCGGGATTTCACTGTGACGTGTTTGTGGTGAGTGTTTTCAGTCCACGTGTGGGGTTTTTTTGGGAGCAGACGTTTGCTGCTGCGGTGCCTGCGGGTCTCAGGGGAAGCAGCTGTCGCTTGCAGCTGCTGGGGCCACCTGGTACAATTCTGTAAGGACGAATTTTAAAGCTCTGAAATTCCTGTTTGTGCCTCCATCTTGCTGTCTGAGCCAAGGAGGCCTTGCAGTCTCTTCTCTACCACCACCTTGGGGCCCCCTTCCATAGAAATCGCTCTTCTGGCAAAGACAGCCTCCATCTGGAGTTCGTTAACGCTGCTGCAGCGCTTGTGTTACTGCAGAAAATGATGTCGTGGGGTTCTTCCGTTTCACTGTAACGCTGGAAGGGCTTCTCCGTTTTCTTCTTTCTTGCCTAGCTAGTAATGTTTGTGACAAGAGCAACTGCCAACGTTTCCATGTGCGCAGGAGACTTGAAGACCTCTTTTAGCAGGGAGAGAATTGAAACGTTGCCCTTCTCCCCTGCTTCCTAGGTTGCAAGATGAACAACGTCAACGTGGTGTACACGCCGTGGACTAACCTGAAGAAAACTGCAGACATGGACGTGGGGCAGATCGGCTTTCACAGGCAGAAGGATGTAAGTGTTTGCTGCAAGCCAGCGACGCTGACCTGCGGGCTGACTGTAACGTTTCTGGGTTAGGAACTGGGTGGGTTGTCTTCAGCGTTTGCCCTAAAACCAGGGAATCATCTGCTCTTGAAGCATAAGAGAGATTCTGGGAGCGTGTTTGGATATACCTGAACATCCCCTGAGAATCTGTGGTTCAGTGTCAGCCTGTAGCAGAGCGTAGCCTGTCCCAGAGTGTGTTTCCAAACTGCAGCACGCTGTAGCTGACGAGTCTTTTGCTGATCCCCCCTGGTATCACGTGTTAATCTGTGCTGTTTGAATTTATCTCCACCGAAATCGTCTCTTGCTGCGGCTGAAGAGCACGCATAGGAGCAGTTGCTTTGGATCAGCTTATAGTTAAGTTAGTAGTGTCCTATCTGTAAGGGCTCAGGGCTTGAACTTGCTCGGCAGGGGAGAGCTGGGTGGGTCCTGGGGGTGTCTTTCACTGGGTTTGCTCCGCTGCCTCTGCTCTGAGAGCTGTCACACCCCAGTGCTGCCTCTGAATTTGTTAAACCTGTTAAACAATTTATTAAACAAGGCAGAGATTTTTAGCTGTAGTGTAGGGTCAAGCCAGCATACTAAGCTATTCTTAAGCCTGACCTAGTGTCTGCAGGCAATGTTATTCTTAAACCGTAGTTACATACGGCTGCTGGGAGAGAAGGTTCTCTAGAGGTGCAGTTGTTTGACTAAAGGAGGTCTGTAGCAGGGCAAGAAATGCTGAAAACCCTGCAGTCAGCAAGCAGCATGTGAACTTCTGTCCCCAAAACAGTCTGCAGAGACCTTCTGCCACCTCTTCAGGAACTGGCAGGGACCGGTTCTCGTCTCTTGGCTTCTTCGATGAGGCATGTGCCAAGAAATGAAATTAGTAATGCTTAGGTACTTAGCAATGCTTACGCTTATTAGCTATGTGCTTCTGAGTGGTGGGAGTGGGCCTCTTCTTTGCTGTTACACAACCTGCTGTAAAGGCCTCGGTGGCAGAGATTTCCCTTAGCATCTGTTTCTGTGGGATTCGGCCATGCATAAAGTGGAAATAGGGTGTTTTCTTTCTGTTGAGAAAGTGCCAGAATAAAAGTATTTTTTTATAAGGATCACAGTTTTTTGCACTCCAAAGGTGAAAATGCTGACGGTGGAAAAGAAGGTGAATGAGATCCTGAACCGACTAGAGAAGACAAAAGTGGAGCGATTCCCAGACCTGGCTGCGGAGAAGGAAGCCCGGGACAGAGAGGAGAGAAATGAGAAAAAAGCCCAGATCCAGGAGATGAAACGGAAGGAAAAGGAAGAGATGAAGAAGAAGAAAGAGCTGGAAGAACTTCGGTAAGTAATAAATTGTAGTGCCAGCTTCCGACTCTGCAGTTGTCATCGGCGCTGGGAGGGAGTCGTGGGTCAGCAGTTTCTGCCCAGCGTTACTCAGTGCTCAGCTGACCTGCTCTGGCACAGACCTCTGCACGGCCCAGTGATTGCCTTTGTCTTTAGAGTAAATGAGTTTTCCCCCTTTTCTCCTAAAATAAACCTGGATGTTAAACCATTGTTAAAATAAAGGACTGCGTCTTTTCCAACCTGTCCCTAAGTTCAGTGAAACTGGGCAAGCCCCTTGGCTCTGTGTCACTGGGACAGGAGCTATTGCTTCCAGCTTTTCACAAGCCTCAGGAAGCACTTTTGCCTTTTCTAGAGCTTTTTCAGCGTCCTCTTGCATTGCTGATGTTAACTAAACCCCCTGAATCCTCAATCACACCCTCCTTTAAGCGCAGGCTGAGGGATGGTGGTTTGAAATGTCACGTTGACCTTTCTGTCCGTGCTGCAGCACGTGTGAGCTGATTCCTTAGTACCAACAGCCCTGTACAGGGCTGAAAGTATCTGCTAGCTGGCCCCAAAAGCTCATTCTTAATCTTTAGTAAGCCATGTTTATCTGTAAATGACAGTGAAACCAGAATTTGAAAAACTCCACGGTTTCCTGAGTGATTCAACGCACGGAGAGCACAGAAAGGAGAGACTGGAGAAGCAAATGAAGCTGAGAAGTCAGCAGCAGGCGTGTCTGTGCTGCAGAGAAAGGGGCCTTCCTGCTTATTTAACCTTGCCCCGGAGCTGCCTCTTGGCTGTCCCCCAAAGTAAAGGATTTTCTACCTCCTGGGATGATCCAGCTGGTAGTTCCAGGTCAAAAATGCGGAGGAGCCTGCATAGTGCTTGGGCTTTGTCTGGTTGTTTTAATCAGGCAAAGAGTATGAGATAAGCCAATGCTTGTCCAGCCTGCTCAGAAAGGAAAAAAAAAGTGGTTTTTCTGGTGCTGGGTCCTGTTCTATCGAAACTCCTCTCTGTTGGTGGGGTTTGAAAACCTATCATGCAAGATAATGTCATTTCCCTTCCAGGAGCTACTCGTCGTTAATGAAGGCTGAGAACATGTCCTCCAATCAGGTAAGATTGCCCACAGAAACCTTTCAGGGGCGGCTGAAATTCAAAGCCCGGCTGTGATAGTGCAGCTCCCGCCTTGTGGTGTGGTTTGGGGGACTCCTGCATGACAGAGCACATCTCCATCACCCCTTCCCAGGGAAGGACATTCCCATTTTCCTCCGCTTTCTGAGAGGGCCCTGTTGCTTGTGTGTCAGCCAGGAGGAGCCTGTGCTGCTGGAAATGTGTGTCACGTCCTCCCGGTTCCCACCCAAGTGAAAGAAAAAGTAGAGCTTGTAGTAGGGCACCAGATTTAGCTCTTCTGGTGAGTAGTTTGGGCATAACCTGACTCATGAGCAGAGGGGGGGGTTCAGAAGAGGTCCTGGTGTTCCTTCTTGGTGGCATCTTGGGCAAATGGCTCCTGGAGCTTTTCTGAGCAACCCTCAGTTTAAAATCCACCTTTTGCATCCTAGTCTCTGACTGAGTGGCCAGTGGCATCCTGGCTTGTGTCAGCACTGGCGTGGCCAGCAGGGCCAGGGAAGGGATCTGAGCCCTGGGCTCGGCACTGGGGAGGCCGCCCCTCGATTCCTGGGTTCAGTTTTGGGCCCCTCACCCCAAAAAGGCCATTGAATGACTCGAGCGTGGCCAGAGAAGGGCAACGGAGCTGGGGCAGGGTCTGGAGCACAGGTCTGCTGGGGAGCGGCTGGGGGCACTGGGGGGGTTCAGTCTGGAGCAGAGGAGGCTGAGGGGAGACCTCCTGGCCCTCTGCAACTCCCTGCCAGGAGGGGGCAGAGAGGGGGGATGAGTCTCTGGAGCCAAGGCCCCAGCGCCAGGCCCCGAGGGAATGGCCTCAAGCTGCCCAGGGCAGGGTCAGGCTGGCTCTGAGGAAGGATTTCTGTGCAGAAGGGGCTGTTGGGCGTTGGAATGGGCTGCCCAGGGCAGGGGGGAGTCCCCGGGATCCCTGGAGGGGTTGAAGAGTCGGGCTGAGCCAGCGCTGAGGGATCTGGGGGAGTTGGGAACGGTCAGGGGGAGGGTCATGGTTGGGCTGGAGGAGCTGCAAGGGCTTTTCCAACCCAGATGGTTCTGGGGTTCTGTAACTGCTATGGGGAGGGTGTGGTTTTCAAGAATTCTTGATTTTCCTTCTGGCTGGCATGCAGCTCCCCTTTGAAACTTAAACCCAGCTCAAGGACGAGTGCCTCCTGACACACACAAGCTGTGCCCGATTACTGACACTTGCGAGGGAGAGGTGCAGGGGAAATACTGTGCAGGAGGTTTCTTCCTCTCAGCACCTGACCCCCACATGATTCCAGGCTGCTTTCCTTCTCCCAAGTCGGAAAGAAACTCAGGTTTTGTGATACGGAGACAATCCACGGAGCTGGTGGCCAGAGCCTGGTCTCCGGTTCCTCCCAGGTTGCAGCAGCCGTGCTGCGGTTTCGGGGAGGCGATGGGCTGTGGGGACGGCAAACAGCAACGGCTGTTTCACACCGCAGAGCCTCGCCCGGGGCTGGTCCCGCTCCAGAAATGCTGTTGTGTGTCTGTTTGGTCTGATTTCAGGGTGTTTTTACTTCAGTGGCAGGGAACCAGAATAAATGGTGGTTCTGAATGCACTGTTTCACCATTTTCCATTTTAACGTGCACAGTGATCCCGACTTGTCTTTTTTCCCACAGGACGGCAACGACTCAGATGACTTTATGTAAATAAAGTCTCTCTCCTTTCTCAATCATGAGGTGGTTTGAGATGTCTTAATATGTCACCATCGCTAAGAACGCCAAAAAAAAACCAAACCAACAAGCCAAACCCAAACCAAAAAAAGTGAACTCTTGACTCCATTTCTTCAGAACCTGGTTGGTTCTCCCGACAGCCTGAGCAGCTCTGTGCCACGGACAACTTGTGGAGAGAGAAGATCTGTATTTCTGCACATACATCTCTTCGGTTTTGTTTTCAGGGACATGGGTGGAAGGAAGCAGAATTGACTTTCAGTTCTGTGAAGACAATGATATTTATTCTAGGGAAGGGGTTGCTGTAGCTTTTAATCCATCGAGATTTAAAGAAAAGCAAAACAAATCGGGCCGTCCCGCCGCTGCCCCGGCAGCGCCTCCGTGAGCTCGGGCCGTTCACGCCCGCGACGCTGCCGGCTCCGTAACTCCCCTCCTCGCGCTGGCGCCCGTCAGCAAGGCTGGGGAGCGGGGGGAGAATCCCTCTGCCATCGAGGGGTGTAAATTGGGCAAAGCTCACAGCTGCTTCGCCGACTTCCCCGGCCCTCGCCAGCTGTAAATCTGGTGGCTCCTCGTTAAACACGGAGCCATGGGTGATGAAGACTGAGCTGGGCTCTTGCAGCCTACGTGAGAGTGAGAACAGCCCCATGTTGTTTGTTTTTTTTTTTTTTTAAGTTACTCTTGATTCCTGAGCTGCTCGGAAACCTTCTCTGGAGAGAGAATTTTGTGACCGAGAGTTGAGTTTTGAGCAGCACCTGTGCGCAGCTCTAGGCCTGAGCACTCTGTAAGGTTTTGTGGGTAAGTCTGTACGGAACAGTCGTGATAATCCTCGCAGCACCTGTATATATGTCACGATTAAATTCATACCATGCTGGTAAAACGTACTGCTAAGGTGGATTTTGAGGGGAGAAAATCAAAAGAGAAGCGCACCTTAATGAACTGAAACCCTAACAGTCTCCTCGGAGAACTGCAGAATTATTACGGGAGAAAAAAACCTACCCTGCCCCAAGGGTGAGGCCTGATAACGTGCTTAAAACTGATTTTATTTGCTTCCCACCGTCTGGCCCTTCCCTCTGGGTCCGGAGGGTCCTGGGCTGGGAGGTTGGGGGGTCCCCGAGGGGCTGGGGGGAGCCTGTCTCACCCCACAGCCTGCCTGCTGCTGGGCCTCCCTGCTGCCCCGCCGTCAATGGGCCCTTTCACGGGCCGCGGGTGTTGGCCGGGGCCGGTGACCGGAGCGCTGGGCCTGAGCCGTCGGCAACGCCCGCGGCCCTGCAGCTGGGGAGTGTTGTGCTTGGCCGCGGCGCCCGCCCGCCGGCTCCCGTGTCCTCGGGTGATGGGTGATGGCCCCTCTGCACGGCTGTTGGTGGGCTTGTGTGTGCCCAGCTGTCCGCGGGGCTGTGTGTGCCCAACACGCTGTGTCCGCGGGGCTGTGTGTGCCCAACACGCTGTGTCCGCGGGGCTGTGTGTGCCCAACACGCTGTGTCCGCGGGGCTGTGTGTCCCCAACACGCTGTGTCCGCGGGGCTGTGTGTGCCCAACACGCTGTGTCCGCGGGGCTGTGTGTCCCCAACACGCTGTGTCCGCGGGGCTGTGTGTCCCCAACACGCTGTGTCCGCGGGGCTGTGTGTCCCCAACACGCTGTGTCCGCGGGGCTGTGTGTCCCCAACACGCTGTGTCCGCGGGGCTGTGTGTCCCCAACACCCTGTGTATGACTGCCCATGGAGTTGTGGCCCTCTGTACAACTGTTTGTAGGTTGTGTGTCCCCAACACCCTGTGTCCATGGGTTGTGTGTCCCCAACACCCTGTGCATCAATGTCTGTGGGGATGTGTGTCCCCAACACTGTGTGTGCCACTGTTCATGGGGCTGTGTGTCACCAGCATCCTCTGTCCTTGGGTTGTGTGTCCCCAGCACCCTGTGCACAACTATCTGTAGGTCGTGTGTCCCCAACACCCTTTGTCTGTGGGATTGTGTCCCCCAACACCCTGTGCACGACTCTGTGTGTCCCCAACACCCTGTATACAACTCTCCACGGGCCTGTGTGTCCCCAACACCCCGTGTCCTTGGATTGCGTCTCCCCATACCCTGTACACGACTATGCCCCCCCCCGTACCCCCCCACCACCACCCAACAGCCGCCAAGAACAACCCCGGGGCAGTCCTGCGGCCCCGCTGCCGTCAGCACTTTCCCTCCCGGCCCTTCCCTTCCTCCGCTCCTCGTTTATTTACAAAATCCCTTTGCTCCGGGCTCTGAAATCCCTTCGCCCACCCTCCCGGTGCCGCCCTGGGGCGGGGGGGGCCCGTGGTTTTGGGGGGGGGGGTGTGAAACTCTGCCCTTGCACATTTTTCCACCTGGCCACAAACCCCCGCGCAGCCGCAGGAGTTTGGGACGGGGTGAGGATGGGGGGCGGGGGGCACAACATGGGCCTGGTTCTCCCTGTTGGAGTGTGACGAGTTGTAATTTGTGTAATGAGTTGGCAGGTCTCTGCTCCCCACATTTTGCTCAGATCTACCCCCCCTCTACCTCTCCAGCCGGGGGCGGGGGCACCTTGGCCTGTCTTAACGACCAACCCCGAGGCTGATTTTTTTTTTTTTTTTTTTTTTTTTCCTTCGATAAAAACAGGAAATCGCTTTGCCAACAGCAATAAACCACCAGGCCGGCTGGATCCTGCGCCCCCGGGCAGGGCTGGGCAGGGCTGGGCTGGGCACGGGGCAGGGGGGGCCCCCCCAAACCCCCCCACATCGTGCTGGGACCCCCCGGCGCCTCCAGCCACACACACACTTGGGGACACTCGTGGTGACTGGTGGCCTCTTGGGGAAACTGAGGCACAGGGCAGCAACGCACCTGCCCGGGGGGGGGGGGGCGGGGGGCAGAGGTTTTGGGGTGAACCCTGTTCGTCCCCACTGAGGGTATGGGGGGGCCCTGCAGGAGGGAGCGAGGCCTCGGGGCGGGGGGTGAGTAGGGGAGTGGGGTCCCTGTCACAGACCGTGTTTCCCATGTGCCCACTTGCACACACGTGTGCACACATCTGGGGGTACCGTGTGTGGACATGCGTGTGCCTGCGGGCAGGCGTGTCCTCATGCGGGCACAGACACGGACCCACCTGCACGTGTGTCCTCACTCGTGCACACGCGTGTGGAGACGTGAAGGCACGTGCACAGGCATCCTCATGCACACGTGCACACACACCTGGATGCGTGTGTGTATGTGCATCCTCATTCTTGCACACACATGCACACGCATCCTCTCGCACACGCGTATGGAGACATGGACGAATGTGCACGTGCATCCTGACTTGTGCGCACACACAGACCCGCACACGTGTGTGTCCATTCTCATTCTTGCACACGTGCACATGCATCCTGACTCCTGCACATGTGTGCACAGACATGAACACACATGCACACACATCCTCTTGCACACATGCAGACACACACGTGCATGCCCATCCTCTCACACACGCACACATGCATGCACATATATGTGCATTCTCTCTTGCACACACATGCACAGACATGAACACACATGCATCCTCACTCATGCACCCATATGCACACGAATCCTCGCTCTTGCACACGTGTGTAGACATGAACATGCACATGCATCCTTATTCGTGCGCATGTGTGCACAGAGACACACGCATGTGCATGTGCATCCTCACGCTTACACATGTGTGTAGAGATGCACACACGTGCACACCCATCCTCACTCTTCTACACACGTGCAGAGGCACATGTGCACATGCAGCCTCACTCTTGCACACATGCGTAGACATGCACACACATCCTCACTCGTGCACACAATTGCACACACATGCAGACACTCACACATGTGCACATACACCCTCACTCTTGCACAAGCATGTGCACACGTGCACACAGACCTGCTCACACGGGCATGCCCATCCTCCCTCTTGCACACGTGTGCACGTGCACACACATCCTCACTCTTCCACACACGTGCACAGACCTGCACACGTGTGCACATGCATCCTCACTCTTGCACACACGTGTAGACATGAACACACGTGCCTGCCCATCCTTACTCTTGCACACGCGTGTAGAGACGTGCACACACACCCTCACTCTAGCGCACGTGTGCACGAGCATCCTCACTCTTGCACACACGTGTGCAACACACTCCCCCCCACGCCACCACCAGCAGCAGGTTGGCTGAGGGTGCCCCCCCGTCCCCCCCGTCCCCCCAGTATCCCCAGTTCAGGAGCCGCCTGTCCCCATTACAGCTTTATTGTGCCGGGAGTACATGGGGGGGACACAGCACGGGGGGGGGGGGATGACGGGGGGGGGACACGGGCACAAACCAGCTGCACCCCATCCCGCGGGGACCCCCAGCCCGGGGCCCAGCCCCTCGCACTGGGGGGGTGCCCGGGGGGCCCCCCAGCCCCGTCCTGCGAGGCTCAGCCTCACACCCCCGCGGGGAACCATCTGGGGGTGGGGGGCAGCAGTGGGGACCCCCCCTCTCCCCCATCCCCATGGCCGGGCTGGCAGCAGCCGGGGGGGTCACTGTCCTGGGGGGCCAGGGGGGCCCGGTAGCCCGGGGGGGCCTCGCAAACCGGGGTCTCCTTTGGGCCCGGCGGGGCCAGCCTGGCCCGCAGCCCCGGGGGGGCCGGGGAGCCCCGCTTGGCCCTGGGGGCCGGGGGGGCCCGCTGGCCCCTGCACCCCTGTGGGTCCCGGGGGGCCGGCGTCTCCCTTGGGCCCCCCCTGACCCCGGGAGCCGGATGGCCCGAAGCTGCCCTTGGCCCCCTTGAGGCCCGGGAAGCCCTTGAAGCCCAGGGGACCCCTTTCTCCTGGGGGGCCGGGGGGCCCGGGGGGGCCGGGGGGGCCCTGGGGGCCCGGCGAGCCCAGGTCGCCCACGTCGCCCTTCTCGCCGTCGCTTCCTGGGGGACCCTTGACGCCCGCGTCGCCCTTGAGGCCGCGGGGGCCCGGGAGGCCCGGCACGCCTGGGGGGAGAAGGGGGGTCAGTAGGGATGGGGCGGGGAGCACCCCAAAGCCGGGAGAGAGGGAGACGGCCCAGCCCGCAGACCTTGCTAAAACCGGGATCGGCTGAGCCTGGCTCCTCCAGCCCTGCAGCCCTCGATAAAACCAGGATCAGCTGAGCCCAGCTCCCCCAGCTCTGCAGATCTTACTAAGACTGGGATCAGCTGAGCCCAGCTCTCCAAGCCATGCATATCTTACTAAGACTGGGACTAGCTGAGCCCAGCTCTCCAAGCCCTGCAGCCCTCACTAAAGCCAGGACCAGCTGAGCCTGGTTTTCCCAGCCCCACAGCCCTCACTAAGACTGGGATCAGAAAGAGATGTCCTCAGGGCCCCCCCCAAGCCACCGGGGCCCTCATCCAGGGGCAGCTGCACCCTCTCCACCAGGACCAGTAAGCAGGCTCACTGGCCCCAGTACATGAGTCAGACATACTGGAAGGCCACGGGTCACCTCCCCACTGTCCCCGTGCCCCCACGCAGGGACAGCTCTGCAAGCCGAGTCCACGCAGGTCCCTCCCCAGGCCTCCTCCACACCCGTGGGCCGGCATCCGGGGCCTTCTTGCTCATCCCAACACCACCTTGGCCTCAGCGATGGTGTTTGGGTTCTCCACCACCACCCTTGCGTGCATTGAGCTCCCGAGGGAGCCCAGATCCCACCATGAAAACAAAAAACCAAACCCAAATCACCCACCCAACGCGCCTGACCCCAACGCCATCCCCACGCGACGCTTGGACCTCACCTCGTAAGATGGTGACGTTCTTCAGCATCTCCCCGTGCCGGACGTCCACCACCTTCATCTCCTCCATGACCAAGGACAGGTTACGGATGTCAAAATCCAGGCGGGCGCTGAGGAGGCTGTAACGTTCCCGCAGCAGGTCCGTGGTGCCCTGGACCAGGCTGAGGGATTTATTCAGGTAGTAGAGCTCCTCGGCGTGGGTGTGGAAGCCCAGGGTGCAGGAGAGCCGCACGTCATCCAGGTAACGCAGCATGCTGTGGACGTGGCTGTCGGTGGCGTTGATGTTGGCGAAGATGGTGCCGATCTCGATCTCGTGCGACGTCATGCGGCCTTCCAGGGTCTCGAAACGCTCGGCCGTGCGGTTCTGCGTGTACCTGGCGTGGTAGCGCAAGTCATTGACGTTCTCCTCGTGGTCATCCAAGAAGGAGGAGATGTTGTCCAGCTGCAGCTGCAGCCCCATCACCTGCAGCACCAGGTCGTGCATGTTCTCCGAGTTCTGGCCGACCTGCCGGGCCGCGGCGCCGACGCTGCTCTGGATGCTCTTCACCACCTCGCTGGTCTTGGAGGAGGCGGCGCGCAGCCCGCCGAAGAGGTGGGTGTAGTTCTGCCACTCGCTGACGATCTTCTGCAGTGTCAACGTCTCCTCGTCCGTCTTCCTCTGGATGACCTGGATCCAGTCGGAGGTTTGCCCCAAGGTGAAGTTCATCTGCTGCATGGCCGCTCGGACATCGTAGCGCTCTTGGGCCAAGCCCTTGAGAGAGTTGTCCAGCTGGGAGGTGACCACTTGCCAACCCCCAACCTGGGCCAGGAACTGCCCCAAGCTTTCGTTGACCTGCCGGATGGAGAAGGAGCAGTTGTCCACCTCGCTGGTGATCTTGTTGCTGGTGGACGAGAGCTGCTCGTGGGTCTGGGAGGTGCGGTCGAGCAGGATTTCTTGAACCAAAAGCATCTTCTGGATCTCCTCCAGCTCGCCCTGTAGCTTGGTGAGCTCCTGGCCCAGCTGTCCCGGCTCGTGGCACAGGGAGCAGTTCCCTGAGGTCTTCTCATCTAAACGAAGGGCAAGCAGCAGGGGGGGTCTGTTACCCCACCCTGTGTTCCCCCCTCCCGAGCCTGGAGGCCCTCCCGCTGAGGACCAGAGTGGAAGAAGGAGCCTCTGTCTTTGCAGAGCCTGGAGATGGGCCCCAGGGAGCCATGGCTGGGACAACCCCGATGCCACCAACGCCCACCCTCACCCTCCTCCTGCCGCCTCTGCGCACCACGTCCTCCAAAAAAGCCCAACCCATTGTCCCTCCCCAAAATCTGGGGAGATAAGTGGGGGTTTGGCCCCAAGGGAGCCCCAGGACCTCAGCCGGAGGGTGCCGAAGCCTGGAGAAGACCTCCAGGTCCAGTTGCAAACCACTCACCCAGCCCCTGGAGGTCCTCCTGGATGGACACGATCTTCTTCTCATAATAGGTCTGGGCTGAGCTGATGTCCTTGGAGATGGAGTCAACTTTCTTGAACACTGCGGAGGAAATTTTGGGGTGGGGAGGGGTGGTCAGGGGAGGTGGTCAGGCACCAGGTTGAGATTGTCCTCCACGCCTTTCCTCTGGGCTCCTGCCCTGGCGAGGAGGGTGGCCAGGGCTTGAAGAGCCAGGCTGGGGGGCTGGGGGGTGTCCTGGGGGGCTTTTGGCTTCCGGGCTTGGCGCAGGTTTTATAAAACATCTCCCAGGCGCCAGCCCCGAGCAGCACAACGTCCCTCTGCTGAGCCTGGGAAGCTGTTTCTTGCCCGTTGGAGGTGATGGGGAGGCAACCTCGGGCTCGGGTGGTTCTTGAGGTCCCCGGGGCGAGGGTAAGGCCATCGCCAAGTGAGGTGGCATCATGCACGGGGGCCCACGGACATCCCACGGGCAGGTCAGGGGGAGCTGGGTGCTCCTCTCCAGGCTTGGGTGCTGAAGGGGCTCTGTGGGGGGGCTGGTAGCCCCTGGGGCTGCCTGAGGAGGGCAGGAGGGAGGGCAGGAGCGAGGGCAGGAGCCCGACCTCCCAGCCCTGCCCGTGCTCACCCAGGGCAGCCAGCACGGTCACGGCCACGATGAGGAGGATGGAGAAGACGTAGAGGACCCTGACGGCCGTCTGCAGGGAGAGGTTCTTCTGGCACCGGCTGCAGCTGCTCCGTGCCCTGCCTGAGCGCGGGGAGGGAAGGATCAGGCCCCGCCGCACCCCCTGCCCCCCCCGGGGGGATCGTCCTTACCGCTCGGTCGAGAGCTGAAGGTCGGCATCTCCTCTTCCTCCCCTCCTGCCGACTCGGCTTCTGAAAGCCAACACAGGAGGGACCTGAGCTGCCTGCACCGCCCGGGCCCTGCCTGCACTGCCCGAGCCCTGCCTGAACTGCCTGAGCCCTGCCTGCACTGCCCGAGCCCTGCCTGCACTGCCTGAGCCCTGCCTGCACTGCCCGAGCCCTGCCTGCACTGCCTGAGCCCTGCCTGCACTGCCTGAGCCCTGCCTGCACCGCCCGAGCCCTGCCTGAACTGCCTGAGCCCTGCCTGCACTGCCCGAGCCCTGCCTGCACCGCCTGAGCCCTGCCTGCACCGCCCGAGCCCTGCCTGCACCGCCTGAGCCCTGCCTGCACTGCCTGAGCCCTGCCTGCACCGCCCGAGCCCTGCCTGAACTGCCTGAGCCCTGCCTGCACTGCCCGAGCCCTGCCTGAACTGCCCGAGCCCTGCCTGCCTCCTGCCCTCTCCCGCCAGGTCCCCCCCGTCCCACTGCCACCCGCAGCTGGCCGAAGCCCGGTGGCACCAGCCCGTGGGGACACGTCTCCTCCGTTCCACCACCCGCCGGGACCTTCGAGCTCCCAAGACCGTAAACTTGGGGAAATTTGGTTGAATTTGGCCAAAAAGTGGCGGATGACGGGGAAAGTGACAGCGCCTGGCTCCCAGCCCCGGGGAGCTTTGGGGCTTCCCAGTCTCTTCGTGCAAAAAAAAAGGCAAAGAAAACCCACGTGTCGCCCCAGCCCGGACCCTGGGGGGCAAGTTGGGGCTCAGCACCGCTCCCCAACCCCGAAGGAGCCTGGGGGTCCCTCCCTGGCTCCCCAAGAGCTATGCCGTGCCCGAGAGCCCCCCCCACCAACCCAGCGCCCCCCCTTGCCCGGGGCCTCCCGACCTCCCGGCCCGGCAGAAGGAGTTTCCAGCCGGGGGGTGCCGCAGGGGGGCTGCAGGCACGGCCGGAGTGACCACGGCACCGGCATCCCCGGCTTTATAGAGCCCGGCCCCCCCCTCCTCTACTCAAAGGCAGGTAGAGGGCGGGGGGGCTTGCTGGGTTGGGGGGGCGGCAGTGATTCCCTCCGTCCTCCCTGGCATGGCCCTTGGCTTTTCTGCGCCCCAAATTTCACTTTTCTGCCCCATGGAGTCAACAGGTGGTGGCTCTGTGCAAGCAGGGGGAAGCCCTAGAACACCTCCCCCCCCACACACACACACACACACTCTTTTCAGCCCCTCTTGCCACCCCCCCCCACCTGGTGTGGGGGTCCCCAACCATGGCTGAAGCCTGTTCAGCCCCCCGGGCGTGGGGAGATGCTGCCCGTGGGGAGCAGGGCTGTGGTGGGATTCGGGGGGGGGCATCCACGCGGTGCCGGCTGCCCCCCAGCTCCGTTACCCGCTTTAGCACAGCCATCCCCCCCCCCCCCCCCCCCCCGTGCCACCAGCCCTGCTCCCCTCCCCGGGGCTCCAATCCCCCCCCCCCCCCCCCCCCCCCGAGCTGCCCCCCACTCACCTCTCATAGCCCCCCAAGCTGGGGGGCTGTGGGTGCAATCCTGCACCACCTCGGGCCTCACCGCCCCGGTTCCCGCATCCGCCCCGGCACGTCTCTTCCCGGCGAGCCTCAGCGAGCGGCCAGCATGGCCGGGGCTGCTCCCCCCACTCCCTACACCCCCCCCACCGGGCTCTCCCCCACCTCTTCCCTGCTCCCAAAACTTCCTGGGGAGCCTTCAAAAGCCACCACGGTGGCGGAGCATCCCCAGGGCTGCCCGCTCGCCCATGGCCTCGGCCCACGCGGGATGGGGACGGGGGACGAGGGACGGCAGAGCCCGGCCAGGCTGGACGCCGGCCACCGAGAGGCGAGGCGCTGGGATATGTGCTGGAGAAGAAAGGCTGGTCCCGCGCCCGCCCTCCTTCCCTCCAGCCCTAATGACTAACAAATGTCCGACCGACACCGTGCTGTGCCGTGCTGTGCCGTACCGGCCTCGCTCGGCCGTGTTTGGGGGGGTCGGGGAAGGGGGGGGCCCTAGTGCAAGGGCAGTGGGGCTCAGGAGTCTGGCTTAGGGAGATGGTGGGGCTGGGGTCAGGCTTGGGGGTTTGGGCACATGCATCTGGGGTGGGGAGATGGGGCTGGGGTCCTGGCTCTGGGCCCAAGATGTGGGGCAGGGATGTGGGGAGATGGGGACACAGGGAGATGGGGCTGGGGTCCTGGCTCTGGGCCCAAGATGTGGGGCAGGGATGTGGGGAGATGGGGACACAGGGAGATGGGGCTGGGGTCCTGGCTCTGGCCCCTGGATATGGGGCAGGGACATGGGGAGTCAGGGTACTGGGTCTGAGCCCTGGATGTGGGGTGGGAAGGTGGGTCTGGGGTCTTGGGTATGGCGTGGGGAGATGGGGACGTGGGGAGATGGGTCTGGGGTCCAGCCCCTGGGTCTGGGGCAGGGAGCTGGCTCCGGGGTCCTGGGTCTGGCCCCTGGATGGGGGTCAGGGTGCTGTCTCCGGGGTCTGGCCCCTGGATGTGGGGCAGGACACGGGGTGCTGTGCTTTGGGGTCCTGGCTGGGTTTGGCTCCCGGCTTCTGGTTCCAGTTCAGAGCCACGGGACTGGGGGGTCAGGGACGTTTTTGGGGGGGGCTGTCCTTGCCGAGACCCCCTCTCCACCGAGGCTTTTACATCGGGCTGCTGCTGCCCTCTGCTGAGACCCAGCCGGGCAGCCTTCCTCCCTCCTCCTCCTCCTCCTCCTCCTCCTCCTCCGGCCACCTCTGGGACATGGCGGGGGGGTCTCCAGCCACCCAAACCTCCGCTGGCCCTGCAGCAGCCCCCCTGCCTGGCCCAGCCCCTCTCATCTGGGTTCTATCTGTAATAGTCCCCATAGCAGCACCTGCCTCCCCCCTCCTCCCTCAGACGTGGCTCCTGGACATCACCACCGTGGTTTGTGTCCCTGAGCCTCCCCCTCACCCCCCTGGCCATTTCTAACAGCGTTTTTGGGGTCCCTCTTGCTGCTTCCCCAGACTTTCCCCCCCACCTTGTACCAGAGAACACGCCAACACTACGCACAATAATTTTTTAATCGCCAGACACCCTTAATGATGCTTCTGCAGTGGTTGCGTCCTTCCACGCCCCAGCCCACGGCATCTTCAGGGGATCCCTGAAGCGACGGCCGGCCGGAGGATGCTGGCCGGAAGCTGAATTCTTCCCACCATCCTCATCCTCAGCGGCTGCAGTTTGCTGCTCTCCCTCAGCCCCTTCGGCCGTCCCTGATGACTCACGGCCGGTGGAGCCGCTCCAGAGCTGTCCCGGCTCGGCTGATCTTCCTCGGGCTGCAGCTATTTTAATCGCCGCCTTGCGACCAGAGTCACCGCCCGGCTAAACCCTCGTGCTAAATCAGCAGCGGGGTCGTTCTCTTGCGTCCCCGTTGACTCAGCATTTGGGCTGCCGACTCGCCGCAGAAGCACTAAACATACTTTTTGTTGGGGTGGCGGATGGGTCACTGCCACAAATCCCTGGGCTACCTGCCGTGCCCTGGGTCACCTGCCGTGCCCTGGGTTCTGCTCTCAAGTGCGGCTCATCCTCTGGGGGTCCCCAAGTGAGCCCACAGCATGCTGGGGGGGGGCTGCCCCACACCACCTCCCATTAAACACCCCAGAGCACCCACTTTGCTGCTCCTCTGGCTTCAACCAGCTTAGGGACCAGAGCAAGGGGTGCCCGGGGGCTGCGCACCCCCAGGGCTCGTGGTCGCCCTCCATCCCCTTCATCATTTGGTTTAACAGTTGGCCTTGATCTTAGGGGTCTTTTCCAACCTAAACAATTCTATGATTTCTACGATTTTAAGTAGCAAAGGGCTCAGAGAACTACAACCTGAGAGCCATCAGGAGATGGAGAAGGCTACGGACCCACGAGGAGCCTCAGGAGGTCACCCGGAGGTCACTAACGGGGCTTGAGACTCGGCTGTTGGACACCGCTGGCTCCTCTCTCCTCCACCACCGCTCCCAAAGGCCGCAGAGCCTCGAGACGTGACTCCCTGGTGTTGTGGGTGAGCCCCCGCGGGCAGCGGAGGAGGAGGAGGACCAGAAATGACCTTGACGCTGTGGGGCAATAACTAAAGCATCCCTCTGTTATCAGCGCTGTTCTCAGCTCAAATCCAAACCACAAGCTGCTAGGAAGAATTTAACTCTATCCCAGCCAAACCCAGGACGGAAAGGAAATAAAAAAAGCAAGAAAACTTATGGGTCGAGATAAAAAAATGTTTAATAAATGAAGCAGAAGTGGCAAAAATGGGAAAGAAAATAAAGAAAACAAAGCAAGTGATGCCATCACTCTCCATCTCCCCCCGGTCCCAGGAAAAAGCTGGCCCAGCTCCCCCAAGGCCCACAGAACTGGGGTGAGCACCACCATCCCAGTGCTCCCAGCACTGTTGAGGCCACAGCTGGGAGAGCCCAGCACCATGCTGGCTGCTATGAAAAACCACCCAACTCCAGCCCAGTCAA
Source organism: Athene noctua (assembly GCF_965140245.1). NCBI lineage: Eukaryota > Metazoa > Chordata > Aves > Strigiformes > Strigidae > Athene > Athene noctua. Next base: position 1,509,337 of record NC_134037.1, read on the forward strand.
AACCAGTACACCCAGTAAGTCTTCCTTCCCTGCCCTTGAACACCATAGGAAGAAGAGGTTGTACATTGCTTAGTTGTGCCTAAAATTATCTAAAAGCCCCTCCAGTTCTGCCTAAAACTCCCCTAGTCCTGCCTAAAAGCCCAATAATCCTGCCTAAAATCCCCTAGTCTTGCCTAAAACTCCCCCAGCAAGCCCAGCACACCCATTTTCTCCCCACACCACAACACACAGACGTGCCCTCATGGAGGATTTGGGGGGGGCTACAGCCACGGAACATCCTCCTCCGGGCAATCCCCCAGCAGCATGGCTTTGGTCCGGCGCTTGTAGCCATCCCCGTCCTCCTCCAGGCGGCGGAGCCAGGGGAGGACATTGTCATCGGGGCTGACACATCCCCACCGCATCTCCAAGGGGAAGTCAAAAATAATTTGGTAGGGGCGTAGCGCCGCTCCCTTCGCCCTGATGGATCTGATCCCTGCCAGCAGCAAGGGCAGCATCGTCGCCCACCTCTTGCCGGCCCCCCAGGCCAGTCGCTGCAGGGCTGCGGTGGCCGGTGTGGCCTGGCCGGGCTGTGGGATGTCCCACGGGGGCTCCAGGCCAAACGCCGCCATCGCCACGGCATCCCGGAGGAAGGGGGGCACATGCGGCAGATGGATGGTGTGAGGGGTCCCGTAGCGCCCAAAAACTTGGCTGAAGAGCATCGTGGCCGCGGCATCCACCATCTCCTTCCCCAGCGGGAAGGCTTCCACCCACCCCGAGAACTCGTCCTCCACCACCAAGAGGGAGCGCAGCCCCTCCTGGGTTTCGGGGAGGCCGCTGATGTAGCCCAGCTGGAGCTGCGCCCACGGCCCCCCTTCCCGCTGCGGCAGCACCCTGCCCGCTCCCTCCCTGCCTGTAGCACAGTTCAGGCAGTTCTGCACCCAATGGGCCACCTGCCAGCTGTCCCCTTCCCAGGACGCAATGTGACGCACCCTCGCCAGGGTCCCCTCCACCCCCTCGTGAGACCAGCTGTGACACCAGGCAATTATTTCTTGCTTCTCACGCTTCGAAGGCTCCCAGGTCGGCTGGCTGCCCACGGCCCTGCCAGACATCGCCCTGGCCCTCCTGCTCACTTTCTGCTTCCACTCCATCTCCCTCCTGTCCCCTCCCACGTGCCTGACGTGCAGCACCCCCGGGTTGGTGTGGACCCACTGCAGGATGCTCGCCCACAAACCCTTGCAGGGGCTCACCCGCTGTCCCCACTCACTCTCATGCTGCCGCATCTGGAGCGTTTCCACCAAGGACCAGCACCCCGTGTACCAATAAAGGGGTGAGGAGCTGTGGTGATGGTACAGGAGCTGCTTCAGAGCCGCCAGCTCGGCGCCCGGCACCGAGCCACCCTCCAACGCCCCCAGCAGCCATTGCTCCTCCAAGTTGGCTGCGGCGAAGCCGACACAGCAAGTCTTCTCACTGGCTGTGAACCACACGTTGGCCTTGGAGACGTGGGAAGGCAGGAGCTGGAGGGAGGGAGCAGTGAGAACCGGGGTGCTGGAGGGCTGAGGTTGGGGTGCCTTTGCCATCTCCCCTTCGTTCACCAGCAGCAGAGTCCACTGGTTCGGCTCATGGGACCCCAACACTTCCCCCCGCAGGAGATACTTGCAAGGGGAATGGGGCAGCTGGATGACGATGGGGGCCGGCCCCGTGAGGGGCTCGAAGGCCTGCACGGCCCAAACCGCCGCCAGACACCCCTTCTCCTCTGGCATGTAGGAGGCCTCGTGGTCCTTCAGGATGCGAGATTTGTGTCTCACCGGGACCAGCTGACCTTCCTCATCCTCCTGCAGCAAGGCGGCTCCGATTGCCTCTTTGCCAGGCATCAGCCTGATGACAAAGGGCTGGGATTTATCGGGGAAACGCAGGAAGGGCACAGCCACAACAGCCTGTTTCAGCCTGTCCAGCGCCTGCTCCTGCTCCGGTCCCCATTGCCACCCACGCTGCT